>NW_027271039.1:600000-1047500 GCF_040938485.1 Diadema antillarum
GGATCGCGCCTTCCTCCATTATGGCTCCTTCACTTTGGAATAAACTTCCGGATAATGTTCGTAACATACACAGCCTAGATACTTTTCAACGACATGTCAAGGCAAATCTTTTTTGCTCAATCATATGATTAGGGGTTTTTTTTTCCCTTCTCTTAGGCGTTGTCATTGTATTGTATTATCTTGTGTGGTACTGTACTGTATTGCAATGTATTATTCATTTGTACCTTTTCTATTTTCTTAAGAGAGAGCAGAAAGCGCTTTGAGTAGTTTGTAACTGGACATAGCGCTTTATAAGAAATTACTTATAAATATAATAAATATATTTATATATATAGTATATAAACAGACACATAAATGCTAAATCAAAACAATTTAACATTTAAATCATAGGTTCATCCTTCTATATGAATGAAAACAAACTGTCTCGGAAATCATTTTGGGGGAAATTATCTCCAATGATGTATTGTGGAACTGGTGTCCTTGTGATGCAGATGAAGAGCGCCACCACCGACATCATGTTTATATTTTATGGTTCAATCATTCACTTTGTACTAAGAAATATTTAATGTGAAATTTGACAGCAGAGTTCTTGAAAATAAACACAGACAGCCAGGGATAACAACATATTCATGTCTATGATGAGTCACGTCTTCTGATAAAATGTGGAAAAGATATCAAAGTGATAGATTTCCCTTCTTATTGTATGTGTGTGTGTGGGGGGGGGGGGGAGGTAGGTAGTTTGCACACATTACGTAATAATGTAACAAGGGAAAGGCGTACGCATGGAAGACCATCTTAACGGAGTTGAATATGGGATATCCAGTCATCTTCTCACATGGAAATGAACAAACAAACAGAAAAGTCGACAATACAAGGCCGTCTATGAGAAAATGACGGAATCAAAGCAATTTTAGGTCCCTTACGAACGAAAGTGTGAAATATAAAGGAATCAACTAAAAACAATGCTTGTAAGTACTTGTATTTTCCTAATATGTAATACGTTTCATGTGTATAAAAGAAGACAAAGGTAACCATTGGAATAATGATACTGAATCTTTGCTGATATCTATAATAAACAACAAACATGTTAATTCAGTTTCAAAATAAAAATCTTAATTATCTTTCAGCTTGTAAAGAATTCCAGTATTTCTTTCAAACAATTTAAAAAGATAATTAATGTGGGGTTTCCATGAGAGGTCAATATCAACGAACCTACACATTAGATACAATCAGTTTGCCGCAAATTAACAATATCCATTTTTAAAAGACAAGCAAATAGATTATTTATGACTATTATTAAACCCTACGTAGTGATTTTTTTTTAATATTAAGAGATTAGCCCTGAAAGAAAAGTCTATTCACAATTACAATGTCAAAAAACGAAGGAATTTTAGGCTCACGATGTGAGAATAATGTATTAGAGTCATCGGCAAACAATGATAAAATGAAGCAGGTCAGACGCCTTTCATAAAGAAGTGCCACACAATATATTTCAATTAAGGACTAGATTCATCACACATTGTCTTCTGTAAAGATAGCTGCTGGCCTTTTTTTTTACGGATTCCATGAAGGGAAAGTTTGTATAAGAAATATCGTGGTTTACTCTGACAATGGCCTTGGACATGTCTACGAAAATGGCAACAATGCATGATTATTGTCGAAGTGTGATTTTTGAATTGTTTTTTATTTACCCCCAAAAAAATCTTGTGCACGTGAACACACTATTTTTTCAAGTATATTTAGATATAGATGTTAAAAGGAACATTGGGCGATGATTAGTAAAGTCTTCTTTCTTTCTCTTTTTGAATATACGTATAGCTTTAGAAATGTTGTTATCATCTGAAACAAAGCCTTGCAATAAGGGCATATTAAAAATATAATTATGTTAAAGGAACAATAATTCCATCAATAATTCATATATAATATATATATATATATATATATATATATAAGACCGTGCATCACAAAACGAACAAAAAGTCGCATCCCTTGATTTCCTGTGAGGTATTATACAGCGTGTCCCAGAAAAACGAAACCGAGTTTCATTGCAATTCTTTGCAATCTTAATCGATTTGCTTTATGAGATGTACATGGATTGAAAGATACACTTCTCTTCTTTCATTTGATGCGCAACTCATTGTTCAAAATTCGTGCATGACTGAGTTAGAACAATAGACAGTAGTGCTACTAAATTTTCATTATCAAATGGCGACTTTGAATGAGTTTTTCAGACTTTTTCAGCAATTTTTGCAAAAAATAAAATTATAGACTTAATATCTATTCATTTTCCTTTCATTTGATATCCCATATGTTAAAAATGATCAACGCCTGCTCGAGAAAACTTAATTCGAAACTATGCTTCCATTTTACCGTGATAGATAGATAGTCAATAAGGAGCCAGTAGCTTTCCTAACGGCTGCTCAACTTGGCAGATAACAATGGCCTTCATGTTTCAACGAATTTACACAAACATGAAGGGAGGGGGTAAAAGGAATTGTTACAGACGGTTCGGTTGTGCATAGGGTCGTAAATTAGCGCATAATCATGAGCTTACCTGACCATGCAACTAATTACAGAGCAAAGGGTGTTCATCAGCGGAATGTTTGGGAAGGTGGGGTGGGAGTAACGGACCTAAAAAACCTTCTAAGCCCCCCCCCAAAAAAAAAAAAAAAAAAAAACAAAACAAAACAAAACAAAACAAAACAAAAAAACAAACAAACAAAAAACAAGACTTTCTGCCCTGCACTTGCACCTTTGAGATGTTAGAAGCGCAAGTTCAGTGATAAATAGTGTTGTACCCTCTCTTTCTGCTTCACCTTCCCCTTCAAAAATTTCAAAACCCCGTCAGTGATGAAGGACTAACCACGAGTGAGGGAAATATAGAGAGGAATGAAAACAGTGAAACAAGTTTGAGGTACAAAATCATCACAAAGTGTATCATTGTTGTAATGTTGATTTCCCATAGCCATTGGACTGCGTGCATCCTGAGAATACTCACGATATCAGTCTTCAATTATTTGTTATGTCTCATAGCTTATTCTAAATAAATGACAACAAAGGGCTTTCCGTCTCGCACAGCATTCTCTGTAAATACCTCCCCCCCCCCCCCCCCCCCGAACAACATTCGCTGTAGCACTGCGGTTGTTTTGTGTGAATTCAATGGTGCAGATTAGCCCATTGTCTAATGCTAAGTCGGGAGAGCTGAGTGCTTGTATTTCGAGTATCCGTAGAATCGGTAGAAATGAAGCATGTTTTCATGCAAATTTTTCTCAAGCATGCGTTATTCATATTTGACGCGTTAGGTCTCATATGAAAGAAGAAAATATGAATATTTGGGTTATGAACTTTGTTTTTCAAAAGCGTAACGTTAAAAGTCTGAAAATTCACTTAAAGTCACCATTTGCGCGTGCAAATGAAAGTGTGGCAGCACCGCTTTTCATTGTTCTTACTCAGTCATGCATGAACGATGAACATTAAGTTGTACATCAAATGAAAGAAGAAGAGTTTATCTTTTGTTGATGTATATCTCATTTTATTTCATTTTATTTCATTCATTTTATTTTACCACGGATAAAAAGCCCAATCAGCAAATATGCTGTTTTTCAATGGGGCCGTGAATAAGTGTACAAAAATCATATTAACATGATAAGAAATTATTTCAGTAAAAACAAACAAAAACATCGACATTTGTTGCACTACATCCACAAAAGTAAGGTTTAACATGATAACTTTCATAACACAATTCTACACAATAATCACAGAATGAACATGATTCCTAATTTATACTGTGTTATGTTCTGTCGGAAAAAGGAGAAGAATGAAATAAAAATGAAATGAAATGAAATGAACATAATAATAACAAACTAGGTATCACCGTCCCACCCTCCCCAATGATATATATACCCCCCCCCCCCCAAACATCCAAAACATTTACCATTTACACCTAAAAATGGCAAATAAAGAGTTAAGTACCTCTGGACTGACTGGTTATATGTTTCAGTTGACAGATCCATGTACATACATCTCCCTATGCAAGCACAAATTACTTCTTCCTAGGTGGTCCCACAGCATTTAGTGCGCTGCAAAGATCATGTGCCATTGGTGTCTTCCATGTACAACTTGTTTCTGTTTTGTCAACGTCTGTAATGTCTTGTATTTTCTTTGTTCTTACTGTCTTTTTGGTATCATTTTGTGTGTTATTTGTTTACTAAAGGATCAGCAGGAGGCATTAATTGCGAGAGTACAAAAATCGACTTGCGTAAAAGTGTAAAGGGAAAGAATACGTATCAAGTGAGATGCATTGCATATGCTTTTTCTTCCAGAAGAAAGGTCGCACACACAAACACATACAAAGTCACACACACTCACACACAATCACCCTAGGAACACTTTTTTTCAATGGTATGCATTCACTATCATAAATGGTACAAAGGCAACATTATAAACAGTTCTTATTGTACTGTACGAAGTAACCAATTGATCACAAGTTAATGAAGAATTATATCATTCCTGAGTACAATCTTTTTTTAAGAGATAGAAATAATAACGTTACAAAAACCACAAAACATATCATTTTGTCCGATCAACCTAGCAAAGCAGAATGAAATCATGTTACACATCCCTATTATATGGTTTGACCAAACAAACCCATTCCCAAGACAGCTCGCCGCACCCTTTAATCTTTACATTCGTCCAATCCCGTTGACCTCCTTTTGCCCCCTTGCACAAAGCGACCTTCCCCAGCTTTCTCAACATACATACGCGCACACACAACCACCCACCCACACACACACACACACACACACACACACACACACATACATATACTTTATATTATGCAATTCCAAAAAGTCATAATGACATCTCGGTCGTACAATTCTCCCATTGGCCTTCACAGTCTTCCTATTTTCTGCCAAAAAAACAAAAACAAAAAAAAAAATTAAAAAAGGATGTGTACACTGCACGTCACTTAATAACTATTGTTGTGCGGTGTTTACTCCCCAGACACTGATGAATGATTATCACCTCTCAAAATCAATATGCAGTTTTGTACGTTGGGTTTAAATTAGACCGTCCCTACTTCAGCCAATCAATTTTTAATCTTAATTTTAATCACTCATTTTAACGAAGCTGTACTCAAATCTACCTTTGCCACGCTTCTCTGTCAAACGATTTCAAGAGACAAAATCATACCCCTATATCTTCACAGTAATTTTTGTTGTGAACTAGTCTACCAGCAATGCAAGGGAGTTACGTTTATACTATGAGGTATTTCATACAGTCATTTAGTCGTTCTCATCAGGCAGCGTGGAGCAGACTAGTGATTAGAGATATTAAGGGTGATTCAGTTCCGATAAAGTTGCATTTAATACTTAGTTCCGTGTTTCCACCGCGACAGTGTTGGTACAATGGTGATAATTACTTCGCTGCGTCTCTTCAGCTCAAGAAAAGTCTCAGTGACTAGACAAAACTCAACTCAAGTCAAGTGACTACCCAGGCAAGTGTCCGAGTATCTAAAGGCCAATCTCGTGCTGGTTGGCCTTGGACGACCTGGACTGGCACGCGACTGCTCCTAAGGGACTTGACTGATTCAATTCCTTGGATAGACTCCCCCTAACTTTATCATTTGATTAATTACAAACGAACACTACAGGGGCGGGTCCAGGAATTCCGTAAAGAGGGGGCGCGTTTACAAAATTAAAGGGGGGGGGGGGCGCACGCACCCTCCCCCATTTTTTTCTTTTAATTATTTTGTTTCAACAAAAAATAAAGGGGGGGGGGGGCATGCGCCGGTTGCGGTCCTTCCTGGATCCGCCCATGTTATAATGATATGACGGATACAAGGAATCCAGAATTCATTTTCCAAACTTATCCGCCATGTATCTTTATGCATTTCAATTGTTTTGTTATATCTAAATCTAGATAGTATAAGGATAAAAAGCTGTCGGTAGAGAAAACTTTGTTATAACGACAGTCGTCTGTACTCTTTAACTTTCGTCAAAACCACCGATGAACGTAAAATGTCTAACAGCCGGAGAGCATAATATGTATATTTGAATAAACATATTGTATACCAGTAAAAGTCAGGTGAATAAGCATAATTGTACAACATGTGGGTGGAAGGCACCTTTAATTTTACAAGCTCTGTTTTCAATGGTCTCCGACCTCGTCTAGTTCTATTTCCTGCTGTTTTGAATAAACATTGCATTCCACATAAGTTTATGTTTTTCAAGTTTTTTATTCAAGTTTGTTATGTTTACAGAAGAAAGAAAGATGAATAAACCTGAAACTAAAAACTTGACACTTATTTTCATAATACACGCTTGATCAGTACCATCTCTTTTAGTCCAGATCGCGATTACGTCTGTGCAGACATGATAATAGCTACAGTACAACTTCACTTTTGAACTGCAAAACAAGCTGTGACTGCAATCAATTCACCACCCCGAATGCGTGTGTCTTTCTCGGAACCTGGTTCATAAGAATCATTTTCAAGGAGTGGCGCGTTATAGTCGGTAAGCGTTAAATTACTTGATTTAACTTGATTTTGCACTGAATTTATTGTCATATTTCACAAGAAAAAGAAATATACAATACATATGACAGGACAAAAACATTAACAACAACAACAACAACACCACAAAACCATCATATTACAATACAAAATATAAAAAACACCACATTTTGCTACAAAATCGATTGCAATGATATCAGACAAGTCGACAATAAATAGCCATCTGTAAGTAAATGACGGACTCAAAGCATTAGGTCCTTAACGGTTATGAAAGTGTGAAATATGAAGGAACCAAATAAAAGCAATGTTTCTAAGTACTAGTAAGCTTCTAATATCGAATAAGTTTCATGTGTATAATAGAAGACCAGTTAGCCATGATAATAATGATACTGAATCTTTGCTTACATTTGATTCAACAACAAAAAAGTGAATTCAGTTTCTAAAAATATTTAGATTATCTTTTAGCTTCTAAAGAATTCTAGTATTTTTTGCAAGCCATTTAGAAAGATAATTGATGCGGGGTTTCAACTGAGAGGTCATTATCAATAAACCTACACATTAAATACAATCAGTTTGCAGCAAATGAACAATATCAATTTTTAAATGACCAGTAAAGAGATTCTTCTGATGACTGTTATGAAACATATGAGGTTTTTTTTTTATATTCATAGATTACTCCTGAAAAAAAAAATCAATTCATCATCACAATCTCAAAAAGAATTTTAGGATCACTATGTGAGAAAAATATGTTAGAGTCATCTGCAAAAGATTATAAAATAAAGCAGATCAGACGTGTTTCATAAAGAAATACCACACGATTTATTTCAAGGACTAGATTCATGACCATTGATAATATCACATTCACTTCTGTTAGAAAGATAGCTGTTGAACCACTCCAGAAGGCATTTCCACGGATTACATAAAGGGAAAGTTTGCATTAAAAAATATCGTGTATCAATGGCCAGAATGTATTATCGAACTGTAATCTTTTAAGCGTTTTAATTTAAAGAAAAAAAAAGAATTTTAGTGCACGTGAACACACTATTTCCTTTTCAAGTGTTTTAGATATGGATGTTAAAAGGAACATTGGACGACGATTACTTCACGCTTGTTTCTTTCTCCTTTTCAATTCAATTCAATTCAATTCAATTCATTTCAATTCAAAGTTCATTTCATTTTTCGACAAAACATATATATTTCACTTCCATATTTAGCTTCAGCAATTTTCTTATCGTCTGAAACAAAGCCTTGTAATAAGGACATGTTCAAAATGTATGTTAAAATAGCAACAATTTCATTGATAGTGTGCTTTAAAAGAATTCATATATAATATATATGTATATATGGGTGAGAATTTTGAACGATGTACAATTGCCAATTTTCGTACCTTATGACATTCTTTCCCTAAGAACACGCCAGGATGATCTAAGAAACCAGATTTTTTCATGTCATCTCAAAGATTGGTAAATTTCCTTTCAGGAAATATATGGTTTGGTTGACTTTTGCCTGATATTTTTCATTTCACAAGGACTTAAAGCGTAAAAATACGGTAAAAACGCTATTTTCACAATAATTTTTGTTTTTCAAACTAATGATGTGCATTTTTAATGGTACGTGGCATCTAATATCTGACCATGTTCTGGATCTGACATATCATGGGTATGTACCACAAAATTATAAGAACTTTATGAGCACGTACAAAATTATAGAGAACAATTAAAATATCAAAGTCCTAAACAAACGAACTTCCGTGATGCTTTTATTTCTATCGCTGCTGCAAATTCTACTTTGTTGTCCCAACTGTAACGTATACGAAAATTTGGTGTTCCACCTAATGAACATATCCTGCAAAAATTGTACGTCTGCTGGCTGTACATGGGACGTAATATTCTTTTGTGCAAAATTATACTCAGTTTTCGTCACGGACGTGCTTCCGCTATTTTCTAATAAAGATCGTAGCCCATGAGACGTTATTGGCGATATTGTTCTGAGTCGTAATCAACTAAGATCTAGCAACACGATAATATGTTTGTTTTGAGTTTCTGTCCATCCTTTGTCAAATAGGAACCGAAATTGTATTTTTAGACGAACCTCCAAGAAAAAAAGAACGTCCGTGATTATTAAAATGTTTTCGAGTGGGACACCATCTTGCTTTGATGGCAAAGGTGCATTTTACCTTTGGCTCTCTTGCCGAGGAGCTGCATGCCATTTTTGGAGCGGACTGAGGTTCGTCCGCAGTTTTTGGACCATGCAATTCACCAAAAACCAAGCAAATGATTGATATTTTCTCTGAAAATTCACCTCCTGATCCCCCTCTGAGCAATACATATGTTGTAAGAATGTCAAATTTCCTATAATTTGCATTGACAATACCTTTTCAAATTTTTGAAAGAGTTAGGAAGGCTAGGTACTCTCTGCCGATTAGTTATCCGTCCTGGAACATGACCCTAGTAGTAGAACGAACGTGCGTGATAATTCCAGAGAACGTCCGTGACGTATGCAATCCCTCCGATAGGGATAACTTGTCCCGAAAGTGTCCTGTATTCTTTAAAACTTTTGGCTCGAATAGCGACAAATAAAGTTTTACAAAGTAAACAGTGAGTTTAGAGCAGTAGTTTCAGAATTTTTAAGGCGTTATGTGATCATGATGAACAAACAATTGAAAATTAACTCACAATTTTACGCTTGTTTTCCCTCTAATTATACAAAAACAGCTAAACACTTAAAACAAAGTTATGGGAAAATGGAATTTTGCTTAATCTGTAATTTCTGTGCGTTTAAATTTCTTTCTAATGAGGTTCTGGAGACAATTTGTACTGTTACAGGTTCTGAAAGTTTCGCTCACGGACGTTTTGTCCGAGAAAGGAAATTTCTGACAATTACAAATATATCACTGCACATAAGATTAAAGTTAGTTGAAAATATTACCAAATCACCGAGCCGCTCATACCCGAAAGTGAATAGCGTTCAGCACTAAATATACCTTTAATAACAAACGGAAAATGTTTTTTTCACGGATGTTCGTTGGTTGAATAAGTCAATGGATTACATAATAGGAGAAAGAGGATCAGTGCCACTTTTTAGTGACAGGTGCTCTAAGTGTTTATCTTTTGAGTATGGTAGCTGCCGTCTCAAACAGAACACATCCAGTTTTGGTCTAAATAACGGACGTTCGCTGTAATTGTCATGATATCAAATACCTTAATTCATTCTTATTTTTCTCTTCATGACGATTTTTCTCTCATCCCCTCAATAGCCTGAACATGCTGCGACCAAACAGAAAACAAAAACAAAACAAAACAAACCAAAACAAATCCGAAAAGTGCTGCGCAATCACATTCAGGATAATGACGGAAGAAGT
Organism: Diadema antillarum; assembly: GCF_040938485.1. Lineage (NCBI taxonomy): Eukaryota > Metazoa > Echinodermata > Echinoidea > Diadematoida > Diadematidae > Diadema > Diadema antillarum. The sequence continues at coordinate 609,876 of NW_027271039.1, forward strand.
CTGTAATGAGCATGTGTTGAATAAGAAACCCGAAAAGTTTCAAAAGGACGTGGAAGCAGTTGAATGAAAATGACTGAGAAACAGAGAAGGGATCGAGCTCCAACACACAGAGAAAAGAATTGCCAGTGCACTCCCGTTATACCAAATTCCTCTGGAGAAGTTTTTGTTTGTTTGTTTATGTTTTTTATTCATCGAAATGCCGTCACAAGCAAACAAAAATCATGCAGTATACAATTATTGGCTGATGAAAACACACAATTCCTCCGGTTATCATCACATGGTGTTGTTTTATACTCATCAATGATAAGCAATATTCATTTGTAATTTTTTCCAAGATTTCTTTTTTCATTTTACATTTAAGAGACAGAGAGATCGTCAATTTGTTTGTGCTTTTGTGCTTACATTGAAAACACATGTTAAAAAAGTAATGATTAAGAATAGGTTTAAGTTTGCACTTTGATACGTTTGCTCTTCCAAAGATTTGTTACTCCGATGTCCAGAGGTTTGTTATTCCAAAATGAAAAAAAAATTGTAGTTAATTCAGGAGGTTTGTTATTACAAATGTTCTTCGAAAAATAGATATTAAGGACCATTATTTTTAGGTCCGTTCTTCTAAAAGTGGAATGGGCCTGTTATTGGTTTAGGTGAAAACGGTTATTATGAGGTTTTGAAATTGGAGGATTTTAGTTGTTAACTTGTTTCTCCACATTTGGATAAGCGAACATAAGTTTTCATGTTCCAATTAATAAGCATTTCGGATAACCTTCGGAGATTCCTATCATTTACCGAATAAAAAAGTTTCATAATTATAAGAACTCTATTAATGTTCGTATTGACAAACTGTATGAATAATGAGCCTCCGAAATGACGCGTTACAAAAGGTTTGTTATAACAAACCATATTGTATAATATCGAAGTCACAAACATCCATCCAAGATATATGGACTTATTGTGTCTTGTTATGACGAAATTTCGCAGTATCGAACCTATTATCATTTCTGACTAATATAATAACACAAATTTTTCTCGGTAACAGTGTGTAACACAAGGAGCAAACACAGAGGGATTTCTTCCTAACGTATTCGTTTGCCCTCCCCAGCTAAACTTCGTATTTCTATAACGGAGCACATTTCTGTTGTTTTTCTATATTAATTCTTTGTCATAATTTTAGCTGTGACCATGTTCGTTATATAAAAAGCAAATTTTGCATTGTAGACTTTATTGAAGTTTAGGACCTGAATATTTACTTCATGATAGCGAAATTTTGATAAATATATTAGTTCTCAAGGATGGACTACGTCACTGAGATTACACGTACGTTTGTACGTTCATTTACGAGAGATGGAAATATTGTTTTCTTTGATTCCTCAGTATGAGAAGATAAGCAAGCTTATATAATTGAGAATTGGTAATATCTATTCAGGATTTTGCAGAGGAGTTAGTTCTCGACATGAAATTGCTGTTTGTTGTGAGTAGAATGCGTTTCCAACTCAAGAGAGCTGCATTGTTCAATATCGTGTTTGTTCAGAACGTCCGTGAGCTACATGCGAACCTCCGTGATGAAAACTATGCTATGTTTGTTGGGTTATAGAGACTGCCCAGATGAGATACATCTTAAAAAGGTATATTATTATTTAGGAGTGAGGATTAAAGTATAGGATAGTGAAATAAGAGGTGAAAATATTGAGTTTCTGTAAAATGCTCGCAAAGTGGAGAAAGTGTTTAGCGGAAGAGCAATATTTTCACAGAAATGACGAATTTAGTTAAATCATCAGTTGTCTACCATTACGTACAGGTTAAGAGTACAAGCTTAATATTCTGCAATCACGTACACATGTCCCTTAAGATATTTCGTTAGGATTTTGAACTGAATCAGATCTTTTGAAACTATGTTAAATGGTATTCAAATGTATGTGCAGTACTATTCCTCACGGACGTTCGCTGCTCTGGACGTGGTAAACTTCAGCGGTGAATAAAAACTTGTTCCTCTGGGAAAATCCTAGTATAATTGGGTTCATATTAAAGCTTGAGTTATACTCTTTCAGGTAAGATGAATGATTTGGAGAATTTCCTACTTTTTAAATTTTGCATTGTTTTGGCTCAATTGTACATCGTTCAAAATTCCGACCCATATATATATATAATATGCTACATACTTATATATATATATGTATATATGATTTGTTTGTTGTTTTGTTTTTATTGTTCCATATTCCACATTTTAACAAATACATGAAAAATAAACATCACAATACAAAAGAATGGATGAATTGTCAAGTACAGCTTATAACAAAATAAAACATGTGAAATATGAGGAATCTACATAGAAGCATTGCTTGTAGGGTGTAGATTCCCAGATGCGGATGTGAGATTATTTCTTACTTGGTATATGTAATTAAAGGAAGGACAATTTGTGAATTGGAGAAATATAAACGCCGAAAAGTAAAAAAGAAAAAGAAAAAAAAAACTAAGAAAACAATGTCCGCGGCACAAGACTTCTTGAGAGTTGCGTGATCACCCGAGCGAGGTACAAGTCAGATGCAGTGTACAATAGCAGAGATACCAAATGTGTACAAAGGAAGTTCAGGAGATAATACAGAAATCACGAGCGAGGCACATGTTACATAATCGATAATGTCAGTAATGTGAAGTATGAACAGAGAATGAATTGAAGGATTGAAGGATTGAAGAATAGCTATAAATAGGAATTCAGAAACTTTAGTTTAAGTTTATGCTTAAATGAATAAAGAGACTGAGATTGGATTATTTCTCTATCCAACTCATTCCAAAATTTAGGTCCTGTAGAGGTTATTGTTTTTAAAGCAGATACGGTCCGTACAGGAGAAAGATGAAAAGAACCTTTTTGTCTAGTAGGGTAAGAATGACCTTCAGTATTTTTGACAAACATCGAAGAAAACACATCAGGGAGACTACCTGAGTTTAATTGATACATAAATGACCCGATATTGAAATGAAATAAATCCTGGATCTTAAGTGTTCTACTGGAAAAGAATAAGACATTAGAGTGTTCCAAAAATGTGGCGAAATTAATTATCCGTATAGCTCTTCTCTATATCAATAATAAAGAATTAAGTCTAGTTGTACAGCAGTTTCCCCATGCCAGGATTCCATAACCTATATAAGGCAAAAAAAGAGTAGAATACAATGAATGCAGAACATGTTTAGGAAAGTACTGTTTTAATAACACCAACATTTTTTGATAGTAATTTACGCAAAGAATCAACATGAACTTTCCTTGTGAACTTACAATCAATATAAAGACCAAGGAATTTTATATATTCCACCTGGTTCAATTCCAGGTCGTTTACGACCAACTTACCCGGTAAAATATTGATTATATTGCTAAAGACCAGAAATTTTGTCTTGGTCAAATTTAGTGAAAATTTATTAGCCTGAATCCACTTAGATACTGATTGTAATTCAGTATTAATGGTATTCAGTAAAACATGAGGGTTTCGATTTGAATAAAAAATGCTGGTGTCATCGGCAAAAAGTAGAAAATAGAACAGAGAGGACGAACTGCGAAAGTCATTTATATAAAGAATAGACAGTAAAGGACCTAAAAGGGATCCTTGCGTTACCCCACAAGTTATAGGCTGTGAGCTGGACACATGGCCATTCAGACTAACAAATTGAGTTCTTCCAGTAAGGTAACTTCCAAACCACTCCAAGGCCCTTCCACGAATCCCATAGTGTTGTAATTTGTATAATAATATTTCATGGTTAATATTTCATGGTTGATTGTGTCAAAGGCCTTGGAGTAGTCAAGAAAGAAACCTACTGTGTGACACTTGGCATCGATCGCTTTAATGATTTTCTCTTTCATTAGTAAAATAGCATGAATTGTGGAATGCTTTTTACGAAATCCAAATTGATTATCATCTATTACATAGCAGTCGTTTAAGAATCGGAATACACGTGTGTACACAATCTTTTCAAGTAATTTAGAAAAAGAAGTTAATAACGATATTGGTCGATCATTTCCCACTTCGTCCTCTCGCCCTTTTTGTATATCGGGATAACTTTAGTAATTTTCATTCTAGTAGGTACTACACCGTTCAGTAATGACAAATTAAATATATGGGCGAGAGCTACAACCATCTCTTGTACAACATATTTCAGAAGATGATTAGAAATTCCATCACAACCAGTACTTTTTTTTTTGGCTTTAAGATTATTTACAATGTCAACAATTTCGGATTCTAATACAGGCATAAAAAACAAAGATTGATTATTGCGATGACTTAAATACGTAGAAAACGGTATATCCGTTTCCGGAATAGCATCAGCTAAATTAGAACTAACATTCACAAAATATGAGTTAAACGCTTCAAAGATTTCATTATCATCTCTTAACTCGATGTCATTAAAACAAAATCTTATGGATATCCGATTTATTTCGTTTCTTCTGAAGAACATTATTGATATATGTATATGTGATATATATATATATATATATATATATATACATATAATACATATATATACACACATATATACATATATAATATATATATATATATATATATATATATGGGTCAGAATTTTGAACGATGTACAATTGAGCCAAAACAAGGCAAAATTTAAAAAGTAGGAAATTCTCCAAGTCATTCATCTTACCTGAAAGAGTATAACTCAAGCTTTAATATGAACCCAATTATACTAGGATTTTCCCAGAGGAACAAGTTTTTATTCACCGCTGAAGTTTACCATGTCCAGAGCAGCGAACGTCCGTGAGGAATAGTACTGCACATACATTTGAATACCATTTAACATAGTTTCCGAAGATCTGATTCAGTTCAAAATCCTAACGAAATATCTTAAGGGACATGTGTACGTGATTGCAGAATATTAAGCTTGTACACTTAACCTGTACGTAATGGTAGACAACTGATGATTTAACTAAATTCGTCATTTCTGTGGAAATATTGCTCTTCCGCTAAACACTTTCTTAACTTTACGCGCATTTTACAGAAACTCAATATTTTCACCTCTTATTTCACTATCCCATACTTTAATCCTCACTCCCAAATAATAATATACCTTTTTAAGATGTATCTCATCTGGGCAGTTTCTATAACCCAACAAACATAGCATAGTTTTCATCACGGAGGTTCGCATGTAGCTCACGGACGTTCGGAACAAACAAGATATTGAACAATGCAGCTCTCTTGAGTTGAAAACGCATTCTACTCACAACAAACAGCAATTTCATGTCGAGAACAAACTCCTCTACAAAATCCTGAATAGATATTACCAATTCTCAATTATATAAGCTTGTTTATCTTCTTATACTGAGGAATCAAAGAAAACAGTTTTTCCATCTCTCGTAAATGAACGTACAAACGTACGTGTAATCTCAGTGACGTAGTCCATCCTTGAGAACGAATATATTTATTAAAATTTCGTTATCATTAAGTAAATATTCAGGTCCTAACCTTGTTATATAAAGTCTACAATGCAAAATTTGCTTTTTATATAACGAACATGATCACAGCTAAAATTATGACAAAGAATTAATATAGAAAAACAACAGAAATGTGTTCCGTTATAGAAATACGAAGTTTAGCTGGGGAGGGCAAACGAATACGTTAGGAAGAAATCCCTCTGTGTTTGCTCCTTGTGTTACACACTGTTACCGAGGAGAATTTGTGTTATTATATTAGTCAGAAATGATAATAGGTTCGATACTGCGAAGTTTCGTCATAACAAGACACAATAAGTCCATATAACTTGGATGGATGTTTGTGACTTCGATATTATACAATATGGTTTGTTATAACAAACCTTTTGTAGCGCGTCATTTCGGAGGCTCGTTATTCATACAGTTTGTCAATACGAAAATTGATAGAGTTCGTATAATTATGAAGCTTTTTTACTCGGTAAATGATAGGAATCTCCGAAGGTTAACCGAAAGGTTTATTAATTGGAACATGAAAAATTATGTTCGCTTATCCAAATGTGGAGAAACAAGTTAACAACTAAAATCCTCCAATTTCAAAACCTCATAATAACCGTTTTCACCTAAACGAATATCAGGCCCATTCCACTTTTAGAAGAACGGACCTAAAAATAATGATCCTTAATATCTATTTTTCGAAGAACATTTCTAATAACAAACCCCCTGAATTAACTACAATTTTTTTTTCCATTTTGGAATAACAAACCTTTGGACATCGGAGTAACGAATCTTAGGAAGAGCGAACGTATCAAAGTGCGACCTTAAACCTATTCTTAATAATTACTTTTTTAACATGTGTTTTCAATGTAAGCACAAAAGCACAAACAAATTGACGATCTCTCTGTCTCTTAAATGTAAAATGAAAAAAGAAATCTTGGAAAAAATTACAAATGAATATTGCTTATCATTGATGAGTATAAAACAACACCATGTGATGATAACCGGAGGAATTGTGTGTTTTCATCAGCCAATAATTGTATACTGCATGATTTTTGTTTGCTTGTGACGGCATTTCGATGAATAAAAAACATAAACAAACAAACAAAAACTTCTCCAGAGGAATTTGGTATAACGGGAGTGCACTGGCAATTCTTTTCTCTGTGTGTTGGAGCTCGATCCCTTCTCTGTTTCTCAGTCATTTTCATTCAACTGCTTCCACGTCCTTTTGAAACTTTTCGGTTTCTTATTCAACACATGCTCATTACAGACTTCTTCCGTCATTATCCTGAATGTGATTGCGTAGCACTTTTCGGATTTGTTTTGGTTTATTTTGTATTGTTTTTGTTTTCAGTTTGGTCGCAGCATGTTCAGGCTATTGAGGGAATGAGAGAAAAATCGTCATGAAGAGAAAAATAAGAATGAATTAAGGCATTTAATATCATGACAATTACAGCGAACGTCCGTTATGGAGACCAAAACTGGATGTGTTCTGTTTGAGACGGCAGCTACCGTACTCAAAAGATAAACACTTAGAGCACCTGTCACTAAAAAGTGGCACTGATCCTCTTTCTCCTACTATGTAATCCACTGACTTATTCAACCAACGAACATCCGTGAAAAAAACGTTTTCCGTTGTTATTACAGGTAAATTGAGTGCTGAACGCTATTCACTTTCGGGTATGAGCGGCTCGGTGATTTGGTAATATTTTCAACTAACATTAATCTTATGTGCAGTGATATATTTGTAATTGTCAGAAATTTCCTTTCTCGGACAGAACGTCCGTGAGCGAAACTTTCAGAACCTGTAACAGTACAAATTGTCTCCAGGACCTCATTAGAAAGAAATTTAAACGCACAGAAATTACAGATTACGCAAAATTCCATTTTCCTATAACTTTGTTTTAAGCATTTAGCTGTTTTATGTATAATTAAAGGGAAAACAAGCGTAAAATTGTGAGTAAATTTTCAATTGTTTGTTCATCATGATCACATAACGCCTTAAAAATTCTGAAACTACTGCTCTAAACTCATTTTCTACTTTGTAAAACTTTATTTGTCGCTATTCGAGCCAAAAGTTTTAAAGAATACAGGACACTTTCGGGACAAGTTATCCCTATCGGAGGGATTGCATACGTCACGGACGTTTTCTGGAATTATCACGGACGTTCGTTCTACTACTAGGGTCATGTTCCAGGACGGATAACTAATCGGCAGAGAGTACCTAGCCTTCCTAACTCTTTCAAAAAATTGAAAATGTATTGTCAATGCAAATTATAAGAAATTTGACATCCTTACAACATATGTATTGCTCAGAGGGGGATCAGGAGGTGAATTTTCAGAGAAAATATTAATTATTTGCTTGGTTTTTGGTGAATTGCATGGTCCAAAAACTGCGGACGAACCTCAGTCCGCTCCAAAAATGGCATGCAGCTCCTCGGCTAGAGAGCCAAAGGTAAAATGCACCTTCGCCATCAAAGCAAGATGGTGTCCCACTCGAAAACGTTTTAATCATCACGGACGTTCTTTTTTTCTTGGAGGTTCGTCTAAAAATATAATTTCGGTTCCTATTTGACAAAGGATGGACAGAAACTCAAAACAAACATATTATCGTGTTGCTAGATCTTAGTTGATTACGACTCAGAACAATATCGCCAATAACGTTTCATGGGCTACGATTTTTATTAGAAAATAGCGGAGGCACGTCCGTGACGAAAACTCAGTATAATTTTGCATAAAAGAATATTACGTCCCATGTACAGCCAGCAGACGTACAATTTTTGCAGGATATGTCCATTAGGTGGAACACCAAATTTTCGTATACGTTACAGTTGGGACAACAAAGTAGAATTTGCAGCAGCGATAGAAATAAAAGCATCACGGACGTTCGTCTGTTTAGGACTTTGATATTTTAATTGTTCTCTGTAATTTTATACGTGCTCATAAAGTTCTTATAATTTTGTGGTACATACCCATGATATGTCAGATCCAGAACATGGTCAGATATTAGATGCCACGTACCATTAAAAATGCACATCATTAGTTTGAAAAACAAAAATTTTTGTGAAAATAGCGTTTTTACCGTATTTTTACGCTCAAAGTCCTTGTGAAATGAAAAATATCAGGCAAAAGTCAACCAAACCATATATTTCCTGAAAGGAAATTTACCAGTCTTTGAGATGACATGAAAAAATCTGGTTTCTTAGATCATCCTGGCGTGTTCTAAGGGAAAGAATGTCATAAGGTACGAAAATTGGCAATTGTACATCGTTCAAAATTCTCACCCATATACATATAGGTGGCGTTTCGGACTTGAGCGGGGAGCTGGTTCCAAATACATGATACATAGTGTGAAAGCGATTTTTTTCCTGCTTGAGTTTTGACTTGTGGAATTATAGGCCATTATTACTTGCGATTCGTGTACTATAAGAATGTGTATTTCCAAGGGGCATAATGAGTTCTCGCACATATTGCCATGAAGTGTCTTAAAAACTGCTTCTCTTCAAGCGTCGTCCAACGTAACCTTCCAAGCACCTTGCTGGTTGGCACTGTGTGATCCACTCTCCTTACCACTCTGGCCATTTTCTTGTATTGCTTGATACGCACATCTTTAAGGCTTTGTGAGCAGTTTGACCATGCACAAGAGCAACATCAAAATACGATATGAATAATGAGTTTGCCAGGATTTTTTTATTAGTTTGCCAGGATATATTATATATATCATCATCATCATCATCATCAAACCCACGGGCTCTTTGTCATATATAAATTATTCATTATATCCTTTACTTCTGCTTCCACAACTGGGAAAAAATGAAATATCATTGAGGAACTTCTTTTATTCAAAACATGGCTATAATTTTCATTAGATTATTGATTGTTACAGGCAAGGTCAGGGCCTATCTTGACACTCACCTGCAGGAAAAAAAAATATATATACGTATTGAAAGCTTTTGATATTTGGCCTGGCTCTTTATTGTATATCATTAGCACAACTTGATAAGGAATTCATAATTTCCTTTGAATTTATCACATTATTCATCATTTCCCAGTTATTTGTAGCATCACGGTCATAGGTTTGGCGTGTTTTTTCAAAATAATTGTTTGAACCGTTTGTAACACGTAGGATTTTGGCGATATCGTATATAATTCGATTTCACTGAAGCAATGAAACAGGAACTGACAACCATACTAGACAGCCATTCCATTGTGACTCGCGTGACATTTCAGGGGCGGATCCAGGGAGGACCGCAACCGGCGCACGCCCCCCTTTATTTTTTTTTTTGAAACAACAGAAATAAAAATAAAAAAATGGGGGAGGGGTAGGTGTGCCCCCCTTTAATTTTGTAAACGCGCCCCCTCTTTACGAAATTCCTGGATTCGCCCCTGCATTTATACAAAATTTTAACATGTTATGGTTTAGTACTTGAAAAATGTACTTTGCAGACCTGTCTATTTTACATATTGACCCTTCACATAGGTTCACAGAAATATTTGATGTGAAATCATTCTAGTTAGAGATACTTCACTTTTTTTTTTGTTGGGACTCGCGTGACGCGACACTATTTAAGATTTCTGACTTAACTGTACTTGACTGAATTTTCGTCAGAAAGTACCTGTCCTATGTACACAAAATTTTCTGGATTCAATTTTGAGACATTAAGCAATAAGAAGTCAAAATTTTATTATCCCTTGACTTTTCATCTCAACTCAGTTGACATATCAAAATGTGACTCGCGTGACACATGAGCGTGACTCGCGTGACAAGTAATATTCTGGACCAAAAGTTGTTACTATAATGATTTTATTGAGTAAAATTAGCCAAATGTTTAACCTAACATGTTATTTATGGTTAATTTCATCACACATATCGTTAAAACAAAGAAACCATCTAACTCCAATCTTTTTGGGACCATGGGGGCTCATAGCACATTTAATAATTTAACATCAGGCAAAAATTCACTTTAACCTCTTTTTCTCTCGTCAAATCAAGAGTTCCGGGAAATCATTCTTTTTAACTCTTTATGTGCCACGTTCGCACGTCCGACTCAGTCGACGGCGTACCACCTTCGCATATTCTGCTCAACAAACAAAGCCGCCAAAACCGATCGATAAATCGCTAATCACTGCTAATCCCGCGGCACAATGAAAGCGTTTCTCGTGTTTTTGTTCCTCTCATATACGGCTTGCATTCTATGTGGTGATTGACTATCAAATGGTGTTCCCAACTAGATTTGCTCGTACATTCTAAGTTTCTATCACGGTTTTATGTGCAAAACCCATGCCTTTACAGTAATGCAGCAACTAGTCATTCAAATGAAAAACTGAAAATAGATTCTTCATACAATTTATATCGAAACAAAGCTTGGCATTCCTCTTTAACTTTGCCTACTATTATGCCCATCTTAACAGAAATTTGTAGAAGTTATACAAATTGGAAAACAGAATTCTTTATCAAAGCATGACTACCTTCGTGTCTCAGAATAACGTGGCACACAGGGGGTTTCCACCATGGCACATAAAGAGTTAAATGAATTTTCTTTTCCTTTCTTATGTATTATAATTGAGTATATGAATATAAGGACGACCCAAGTCCATGGAAGATCATTTCGAGTAAACTAAAAAAAAACTTCATATCTTTTTTATTTGTCCAATAATATTCTATTTAACTGTGATGGGAAGGCAACATTGTATATACAAATTAGAGCATATATTATTATGACAATTAACATTTACATTAATTGTGGAGAGGCCATTTTGTGTGGTGGACTTGGGTCGTTCTTTGATTCATATGGACTTGGGTCGTTCTTTGATTCATATACATGATATTCTGCTAAGGAGATGGGAGAAGGATGAGAGAGGGCGCTATTATATGAATGTAAGAATGACCCAAGTCCTTCATTCTAATACATTAATATTAGCTTTAACTCATTATTTTCAGGCACTTCCGGGGGTAATTAGGATTTATCATTTATACACAAGATGAGTCCATGCATAAGCTATAATTTCCCATGTTGAACTGAATTTGGCCAAAAATTGGACTTGGGTCGTTCTTATATTCATATACTCAATTGTATCAAGAAGTCTTCTATTCAAAATGAATCTAATTGAAACTTTCCTTAGCTTAACTTGCATATTTGCTTATGGATTTATGTGGATCCAATTAAGCTCTTTTCGAAACTTAATCTTCACTTCTTCTTACAGATAATGCTCACACATACTGATACTCTTTTTCTTTCTTATCTACCATTATTGAGTCTGATGTGGAGAATGATCACCATGTTTTGCTTATTTCTTTAGTACACTACATGATGTGTTACGACCAAAGTCACACTGACAATTTGATCGCACAAAAGAAGCAATCAACTAATGTTCCTATAGTCCCCTGGTGATGTCCAAATACGATGTTCGATGCACAGATGAATGATCCCGATGCACCGATGTGTGATTCTTCAGACGTAAATCCAGAGGCACAGGGTACAATTACATAATCCACGTTATATCCACGGTATCAGATGTCCACGTTATAACTCCACAGTGTATGTCCACAGCGAAATGTGCAGAATCCAACGCCATGACGACTACGTCCAGTCGATGCGTAGAATGATAATTCACTTGATAATATCCAGCTAGGAGTCCAGTCCGTCACAGCTTCGCCGTAACAATGTCCGTTGACATTAAAATGGATCGAGTCTATCTCCAATGTAGGCAAATTTATTATCTGCAGGCAAAAGGTCTCCCAGGCCTTATCTCCACAAACATAACAGGTCAGCAGGTAACACAGGACTGACTATAACAAGTCGCTTCAGAGCCACAAGTGACGTAACTCTCAGAGCAGAGGTGTTGGGTACTCTGCCTACTGCAGAATTTCTCCGGCTTTTATATTAATTCATCCCCTTCTAGCACATTCTGTAACTCTCTCTAACCTGGGACCACACACCTGAACATACTAGCAAGTTCAAGTTCCAGGAATCCTGGATGACTCACTGCCTAACTATATGGGCGTGACATCATTGCCAAAATTAACTACCAATCACATTGGGCTACAGGGACAGTGCATGACTCAGCCAAATATGTTAGCACCTCCTAGAAGAACATTCTGGATTGAGTGAAATACCTTTCTAAACTGAATGAGCTATCATTTCCTGTCACATGCATGTACTGTAGCTACATTGTATACCACCTAGAAAATTCTCCACTGATCTGGTCAGCCTGTATGTACTATATCTGTACCAAATAGAATGTTCTCCATTAATCTGGTCAACCTGTGTACATACTCATTAAAACAACCATGCATACAGTACATCATACATATGTACGTGTACATAACTACTAGTGTGTACATTTGTGACAGATGCTAGATAATTCAATTTTCTTTGAAAAAGTGTCTTTACCGTAGTTTGAGAAAGTTTGTCACTGCTTCGTGGAGACAGTTTTCATGCCTAGTTTGTCCGGGCCATTTTGTTTTTCTTTTCAATATTTTTTTAAAGACTTAATCTCTGCTTTCATGAACTTTAATTAAGTCTCCTATTGTTGACAAGACATGGCTGCTGTACCTTTTGCTTTCATTAGATGTCTGATTCAGGCTGCCACGGCTCTTTATCCAGCCAGTTGAATATATTTCCCCTTTTCTCTAGGTCTTTTCTGACCACTTGGGAGGCTTGTGCCATAGATGCTGCGGGGATGCTTTCTGCTGAAGGCAACTGCCACCATCAGCCAATTGACTTTTGGGCCTGCACTTGCAGGCCCAATGGTATCCTCATTTCCACCATCATTATTGTCATTATTATCGGATAGATCACCACTGCTCTCTCTGAGAAGTGAACCTTTTTTTGCGACAAGAAATGCCCTCTTTGAAGGTGAAGTGATGATTAAGTTGTGTGGTGCAGCTATACTCCAAAGATGACAGGCAAATGAAACACCCAGAACAATCTTCAACTTCCCTTTGTTTGTGATGACAATTGTAGGAACATTTTTTTCTAAATGTACAGCAAGACAAAATTCCTCAGCAGTGGAGATGGAGCACAAGTTTTGATTTTTCTCATAACTGAAGCTCTTTTGCTTCAGGCTTGCTCCAATGTCTGCGTCAACTGGATCTTTCCCATTACTTCTAGTGCTGTAATTCAACATTACATTGTAGGCCAATGCTGTGTTTCTCCACCAGCAAAGGTAGGGCACTGATAACAACTATTTTGAATCGGCTTGCAGGACCATCTAACCATATTTTGACCAATTCACTTCACTGCTGATCGTTTACAGAAGCTCATCCACAAAAACTACAGTGTACGACATAATACTGTTTTGTCATGGTCTATTAAAAGTAGGCCTCATCATTGATGATGACATGTGATAATTTTCTCCTGGGGCCACATTATTGATGTATAGAGAGCTATTTGCACCTGATTCCAAATGGAAGATTGGACTTCATCTTAACTAGAGCATGAATGATTCTCAGGAAAGTCAATTTAGAGGACAGCAAAATCTGAAGGAAGATTTGAAGCAATTTTCGTGTCATTTCCATACAATGTAATTTGCTGATTGTTGCCACTTTATGAAGCAATTTTCCAAGAACTTCACAGAAGTGGAGCTGACATACAGTACAAGTAGTTGTAAATTTAATGAAGAGCTTCTGATGCATTGCTGGTACATACAAATCCTACTTCTTTGTTGACCAGGCGGCCACCCACCTCCTATCATTTTTTTTTTTTGGGATATTATCACAACCAAACGGAAGTTAAAAATCCAGTTAGCTATACATTACTTATTATAACAGTACTTATTTACCAATTAGCATAAAACATTTACTTTTATTGGGAAAATTAAACTTTTACATGATATTACATGATTTAATTTCAAGGCAGAATTTATTTTCAAAAAATCTCAATCATTCTGGTCTGTATTTTTTTTCAAACTTGTAAACTGCGACTCGCGTGACAACCCTAAGAAATCCTTGCGTGACTCGCGTGACACAATTGTTCTGGTGTTTTTAACAATGAAGGGTTTACAAATGAAAACCTTATTTTCTGGTATGGTTGAGGACTCCTAGATTCTCATTATTTATCAGCTACAACTCATACAGTGTACTACTTTTTAAGCAATCTAAAATATAGACATATTTTTGTGACTCGCGTGACACATTTCGAAGGTGTTTTCAATTGAAAATGTTGTCAGGCTCATTACATAAAGATTAAAATAAAACCCAACTTGACATGGTAAAATGGGTATAAAATAAGACCTTATGTGAAAAAAAAAAATTATAAACCTGTAGATAATGGAACATGCCTTAAGTAGCGAAATAAAAAAAAGGCCCAAAGAGGCATCATTTTTGTAGTAAATATGATCGTTGGTCTGAGAGGTGTAACTCGGCTGTTACAAAGTTAAAAGCTTTGAAAAATCAGATTTAAACCCTTTGATCATATACCTACCAAAATATGAATACTCTTTCTTAATTGCTAGAACTTGAAATTTGAAAGTTATGGTGTCTAGTTACATGGAAAGGCTGTAGAGTGCATCTAGTGGGTTTTAGAACGTACTGAACACATTTTAATGAAATATATCAAGTCAGGATTTCTTCATTTTAATTTCCATTGCGATATTAGGTAATTTAGGTATTTTTTCAGTAATCCTGCTGGTTTCTATGATTGTGTTTAATTTTTATACACGCAATACTCAAGCATCCTACTGCGCCTTCAATACAAGGTCTATGTCTTTCTCATTTTTCTTCACTCTACAAAAGATTAGATTGGCCTCGAGGAATCGAGCCAGTAACACACAGGAATCCTAATACTGTCTAGCCGTGGGTTTTCAACATAGAGGTACTTTTTTCAGTCTTTTGCAATGGCAAACAATGCAGTATTAGTAATTTCGTGCGTACACTTGGACACTTTGAGCTCATATCATAGAAAATCAATTTATTCAATTGTTGCTTCAGTATCAACATGCAGTGATTGCAGAGCTTTTCTTTTGTTCTTTTTTCTTGTAATCAAACACTCACTTGAGATCCTGTATGTCTCAATTAATGATGTTGAATTCGAGTGGATTTTTTTAAAGTATCGTTACGATCATGTTTTGTTTTAATATTCTTTGTTAGTCTTTGATTTTCCCTTCTTCACATTTCGTTTTATTTCACTCATATCTCTTATTATGTGAACCATAACTATGCAAAATCTCTTTGTTGTACAAAGAGGTATTGTGTGTCATTAATAGTGGACGGGCGTGAGGGTCATTTATGTACATGTGCATTAATGTGTGCGCGTATGTTTCATGGAAGGTATTTCAAGGGCATCCTCTCTTTTCCATTTGATTTTTGCGAAATTAGTTTTGATTTTCTGCGTACAATTCTGCGTAACCAGTTCTGGGGGTGTACCACACCACCGATACGTAATCCGGCCATCGCATGACTGTGTGAAAACTGAAGAGTTGACTAGAATGGGTGAAAAGCATGGGCGTAAATCCCGGGGGATGGGGGTTAATTTATTCGTCGTATAAATCAATGGAATTCGTCATGTTTTTATTAATCCACTCAATTACATTTTAGGGGATGCTGACTGGAGGGATACTGTTCCTCATTCGATTGTATTTGGGCAATAAAGGTCCGATGGAATGGCATCGATATGGTCGTCTTTGCCCAGGGATGCATTTTCGGTTTTAAAAGGGGTACTCCCCTGAAGGCCAATATTGGCCATGGAAAATCTTAAATGGGCTAGTAAAATGTTACAAGCATAACGGTAAAAAAAGTTGTCAAAAAATTGGATTAAAGGAAGGAAAATTATGAAATTTTTTATGACTAATTTTTGCAAAATAGTAATCGAGATGTGGATATGGATATGCAATGGTGAGCTGAAGATATTATCATCACCCAATTATCCATTGACCGTGTGCAAAAACAAAAAAATGGACATAATGTTTCTTTTTTGCCACAAAAGTGTATCATCAAAATATGATTTATCATATAATGCTTTTGATTTATTTTATTCCTGGCTGAATAACTTAAAAATGATGATCACTCAGATATTTTAGGATATGAGACTGCGGCCTATCGTTTTCGAACTGAAACTTTTAGAATCGTAGGTACTATATAACTATATGGCAAGTTTTGAGGGGAGGACATCATTAACTAAAAATTGAATATATTGACTTGTTCCAGAACTGTTTTCATGGAAACAAGCAAAACTTCACAATTTCATTGCGATGATGTCATCAACTCACTATTTGCATATTCGTTCGTACTGACTGTCTAAGAACTGTTTTCGTACAAAAAAGAGCAAAATTCATTATTTCTTAATTCCCCCTTTAATTAAGGCTCCTGGTATGCTGGTGCTTTTAAATATTATGTTCAACGCTCAACGTACACCTCCATCTATCATTACTCATTTTTCTTTTGTATTTCCTGAGGGTACCATATTGAACAAGCTTTGCTTTTTAGTGGTACCCTCTTATTCCTTTCCCATCCTTTATTTGATTTATATTATGCATACGCATATGTTAAAAAATATACTAATGTTTTCTTAATAATTAAGAAAACATTACAATTATTTTGTTACTCATGTATTTTGATACTTCACGGGGTTTTTTTTTCAGTTATCGTAGAATATGTCCTGGTTATGCATGGAATATGATTTCTCTGTATATTAGATGGAAATGAAAGAAAATAAATAAATTTGAAATACGAATTAATGAAAACGCACTTTTTTTTTTACATTTAACATGTTTTCATTCTTCTTGCTTTATTTGTCACCCCACTGTAGGAATTCTCCAACGATGATTTTCCTTCTGGCTTCGCTGTTGCTACTGACTGGCGGACTCTCAAACGGTGAGTTTGTCTGAGTCTATCTGTTCCAATAAGCAAAATTAAGATTGCTAAATTTTCCCAAAATACAGAAAAGCAAAGCAATATCAAATTCAACCAATTTATACAGAAAAAAATAGAATAGAGCATAAAAATTGTACATGGTTCATTGCACTTAAAAAGAAATTTGTGATAAAAAGTAATCATTTTATCATACAGTCAATATCTTTCTTTTATTCTTTCTTTACGGATTTCCTGTTCTTCTTTTACAGTAGATACATTGATGGATCGTATCTTACTTTTCATTCAATGCAGGAAATGATCAAAATATTCTTTTCTGTTTTGTTTTTCTTTTGCTGGAAAAAGTGTCATTATAAAGTTTACACATGTGTTTTATGCAGCGTTACATTATCTCACAATTATGATTTTATTCCATGATGGTATAAAGAAATAATTGTGCCTTGGAAAAATACTCATGTCTGTGGTGATTTCTTAGGATTTTGTTTTTATGACTCCGCCACGAAGTGTCGCTGGAGGCATAATGTTTTCGGTTGTCTGTCCTTCCGTCCGTCCGTAATGAATTTTGTGGACAGCATAACTTAAAAAAAAAAATAAATACGGTTTGAGGTGTCCTAATGAGACTTGGTATGCATGCATGAGTGGACGAAGTTGTGCCTATCGACGTTCGGGTGCACATACACATGCCCAAATTCAAAGGTCAAAGGTCAAGGTCAAATGTTCAAACTTTCACTGTTACTCCCATTTCTATGCTATGCCTGAAGGTATTTTCTTGAGAGTTAGTGTATACTTTATGTATTACCCGAGACAGATGCTTTAAAGAAAGATTTGAAATGTGAGATGAAAGGTCAAGGGTCATATGAAAGTGCTAAAATTTCACATCACCATATCTTGGAAAAAGTCCAAGGTATCCTCATGGTGCTTAGAACGTGTGCCTTTACTGCCTGACAATTATTCTCCTGGGAATTTTAGGATCACGGTTTAAAAGCTGCCCTTCTTTGACAAAAGGAAGCAAGCGACATCGAGTACAAATGCTACAAATTAAGGATACATGTTTTTGGGTTGGCCCTTCAACATGGAAATTTGTAGTGAGAAATGATGTCGGTATTCGTGCAAGTCATATGGTGATGCATTTACGACAATTCGAAGAATTTTGATATTCCCAAAGAAACTCGTTATTATGTAACTTGAATCCTTATGCCAAAATATTATAGATTTGTAGCAAATACGACAAATCTGACAAAATGAAGCATGTGACAATCATATCATGAGTTTGTTACTTGCTTCCTATTAGTGTTATAGATTTGTAGCAAACATAAAAACTTGGCAAAAGAAAGCAAGTGACAATCATATCATAAGGATTTTACTTGCTTCCTTTTGTCGAAGTATTTTGGATTGTGTGCAAGTATAAATGATTTGGCAAAAGGAAGAAAGTGATTATCGTATCATATGAGGCTGTAACTTGCTTCCTTTTGCCAAAGTATTTCAGATTTTTAGCAAACATGAAAAAAATCTGGCAAAAGGACGCAAGTGACAATCATATCATGAGAATATTAGTTGCTTCTTTTTGCCAAAGTATTATAGATTTGTAGCAAACATAGAAATGGCAAAAGGAAGCAGGTGATAATCGTAATAAATATGTTACTTGCTCCCTTTTGCCGAAGTATTTTAGATTGTGTCATCATGAAACTTCGTACATATTATGTAATGCACGCATTGCCTGTTGGTGACTCCTTTGGTAATTGTTGGGTTATGGGGTCAAATTTCAAGGGTCGAATGCCTGATTAAAATGCTAAAACTTGACTATTTAATGCTTAAATTTCACTTATTTTGATACTTTGGAAATGAGTCAATGCATTTAAAAGGGTTGGAGGTCAAGTAACCATCGGCAAATCCCCTAATACCTGCTCTCTAAAACAATAAAGCCATGATCCAAGTAAAGTTACTTCAAGGAAAGTGATCAATCACCACATTTGTGACAAATATGTCACTTTAATTTTTTTTTGCCATAATGTATATGTAAAACTGTCATCGCATACTGTCAAGACGTACTATCGAAGTATTTGGAGAACCATGCGTCATATGGCGGAGGCAAACCAGTTGCCATAGCGACATTTCTATTTTTGTTTTCATTCTACGGATTTAGCAATACTTGAATGTTTTGTTATTGTTGTTGTTGTTGTTGTTGTTTTGTGTGTGTGACTAGTTTCCATGACTTCGTGTATTTTCCGGAAAGATTTGTTATCTCAATCCAATATCTTCTCTTTCCACCATCTCACCAAAGAATATTATGCAAGGTAACGGAACATTTAAGAGCAATATGTGAGATATCCGCAAAACTACAAAGGCTATTGAAGACCTGAATATAAGAACGACCCAAGTCCAATTTTTGGCCAAATTCAGTTTGACATGGGAAATTGTAGCTTATGCATGGACTCATCTTGTGTATAAATGATAAATCCTAATTACCCCCAGAAGTGCCTGAAATGAATGAGTTAAATCTTATATTAATGTAAGAATGAAGGACTTGGGTCATTCTTACATTTATATTATAGCGCCCTCTCTCATCCTTCTCTCATCTCTATAGCAGAATATCATGTATATGAATCAAAGAACGACACAAGTCCATATGAATCAAAGAACGACCCAAGTCCACCGCACAAAATGGCCTCTCCACAATTAATGTAAATGTTAATTGTCATAATAATATATGTGACCGTGCACCTCAAAACGAACATAAAGTCGCACACACTGATTTTGCATGAGGACTGAAAATAAGTGAAATGGGTCAACCTAGCCGAACTTGACTTTTTCATACTGTTTGTCTCGAACATTTTTGGTAGAATAGTGTGATTAGGTGTGTCTTTAGAATCCCTTTTTCATTTCTGAAAAACCTTGACCACACTCTTCACTTTCAACTCTAATAACTTTTGAAAAGATACTGGTACTGCTTTGAAAGTTGGCATTAATTATGGACAGAATGTGTTAATGAGGCATGCTTAATTTCAGTTTAATCTGATAATTTCTTCATTGTTGTTACTCTGGTGGTTTACTTCCTGTTTTTTGTCCCATTCATCGCACAGCCAGCACGGTTTGGTAAAGATTAAGCGCTTGAATGGACACTGTACTTCAGAGCCTCTTTTCTCAGTTCACACTTTTCCTGAGTTTGTGCTTTCTTTCCAATATTTAGATAGGTTAGGAGAGTCCATTTGATTTGAATTATACATCATTTTAAAGCTTAAAGTCTGCTTTTTCAGAATATGGTCTTAACTAAAAATTCATGTTTGGCCCGACTTTTTGTTGTTTTGAGGTGCAGGGTCACATATGTTCTTATTTGTATATACAATGTTGCCTTCCTATCACAGTTAAATAGAATATTATTGGACAAATAAAAAAGATATTAAGGTTGTTTTTTTTTTTTTAGTTTCCTCGAAATGGTCTTCATGGACTTGGGTCGTTCTTATATTCATATACTCAATTGTATAGCTAGCCAACCTGGCCATGCTCTGGTTTAAAAGTGCAGTCAAGCGTGCTCACGAGGTTTCTAATTTGATTTAACACATTTTGGAACAAGACAGAAAAGGATTTAGCACCATTTGGAACAAAACTCCTTTGTCATTTCTTATTTCTCCATTTTCTGTTAAGAATTTCAATACTTCGCAGAAGAATTTGTGATATCACTGCAAGACAATGATCACGACGATATAAAAGAATGTAAAGTGAATTCAGCATATTTCCATATTTCTTGCAAAATGCAAAATGGAACAGCACTTACCTTCCCACTTCAGAAAGCAGAGGAAACAATATAACTGTTAACAAGTGTCAGTAAGAAATCGAAAGAATGTGTGCTTTTATTCAAAACTAAATTCTGAGGAATTCTCTTTATATTCGTCTTATAATCCCCCAAACAAGAAGAAATAATACTATAGAAGAGTCAAAGAGAGAGAGAGAAAAAAAAAGGCGAAGACAAAATGAAGGAGTAGGACAGAACACAAGCACAATCACAGGTACAGGTAAGCCTACACAGAGACATAAAGTAACGCAAATCAGGATCACGTAACGACACAATCGTTTCGATCAATGAGAAAAACTCTCAAAAGAAAGCACAATCTCTCAGAAACATGATCTCAAGTGCCATTTACAGTGTTTTCGCCTTTTATCTATTTTCGTTTAAATGCCCAGTTGGTGCCATCACTTGTAATGAGTGCACTAAGGGGACGTCAACATCACCGGAGTTTCAAGCTGTAATCGATGAAGCCGCAGTGTCCTGCCAGACACTCACTTCGTGGAGATGTACCAGGTGCTATGCGACACAGTTCACTGCTACTTTCACCAGTGACACCTGTAAGTAAACCCTACGTCACTCTTCTCCCGACCCTTGACCCTTGACCTCCCATCATCCAAAGATACACATTTTCATTTCTGTTATGGGGTTTCTTCATCGATTTATATATGTCCAGTACATGTACCACGAACAATCTCAGCACTGCATGGTATCGTATTATGCCAGCAAACGACTGGATACCCAATCCATGACCATGTACTCATGCACGTGAGAGAGGGCCGCTCATGACAGAAACCGTCGTCTTGGGCGATTTTTGTAGAACAAGATAGAGCAAGGTTTCTGCTAAGAGTGAATCTATCATTTGGTGTCTGCATTTCACATTTGTTCATGGTTGATCCGGGTTCCCCCCCCCCCCATTTCACATTTTTCAGCTTCATCTTGAAAACTTTTTCAGGGATTCTTAACGAATTGGCGATAAGCATCCCTTAGGTGTAGTGTTACACCAAAAGAGATAGATCTTTCATTATGATGATTATAACATTTTCAAGTTTGTTTGCGGAGAAGAGGGGGGAGGGGTGGCCTCGGGAACCGCATTTTTTTCCCCGCGGGGTGGGGGGGGGGGGGGGAGAGAAGGGAGAACGTAGTTACGCCGTATTTTCAGCAAACTTGGCAGGATGATAAATGGAATTTGATTTACTACTAGTGATAGACCTAACGGGCACCGTACCCTGCTTTGTGTTTCCATAGGGGGCCCGAAATCCCGTTTGCTGTTTTTTTATGGCCCAGCTTCCTAATAAATAAAAAAGTCATTTAGTACAATGAAATGAAGTACATTATAAACTTTAGTGGATGTCAAGTTTGTTTGCGCCAGATTCAGAGAGGGCTGCCTTTCAAAATGTGATGTTTCTTTCGAAAACACATGGTCAAATTTTCCACGATTTGAACAGGTGTTAATGGCAGTGTAATGGGTAATTTAGTCTGCAAGAATATGCCGAAGGTGAACCTATATGCGATACTCCATTAGAGGGCTAGACCTCGGGTCTCTTGATTTGTTTTATTTCGTTTGAGCTGCAATATCAGCTCATTTTGTTTAATTTGTTTTGTTGCTTTGTTTGAATGTCTAATATGACCCTTCTGATACAGAAAGTGAAGCAAATGCTTGATAAAACGCTGACAGTATCAATACGTAACAATACAAGATGTTGTTGTTGTTGCTTTTTAGCTATCGACAGAAATATGAATAAAAACATCCGATCAGCGGAATGTGTATCGCTGTGTTTAGATTATGTAAGAAATGCACGAAACGGTATGAAAGAGTGTGGTTGCTTATTACTGTTTTATGTATGTATAAACATAATACCATGTATATGTATTATATAATATATCATATTATGAAGGGGTCGGTGCAATATAGTGCTAACCCACACTTTTGTCAAAATTGAGTTACATACATTTTCTTACTCCTTATCTTTCACTCTAACCTCCGTGAAAATATCATATTTGAATTCAACCTATAAGATGGTAAAAAATGCATGCATTCATGTTTTATTAATGTACAATGTATGGACTTTCCAAACATTCAACACCGATTATCTCAAAATGACTATTGTGTGGGTTAGCACTACATTGCACCAACCCCTTCATATACATATTGAAACAAAGAAAGGGAAAACTGACCAGAAACAAATAATAAAGAGTGAAAACTTTGAGCGAAGAAAATGGGTTTTTATCGGGATTCGAACCCGAGACCTCTGGATTACTAAACCGGTGCTCTACCGACTGAGCTATTGAAAGCCATAGTTCGGTGTTCGTCCCAAACCCTTAACCCTCTTTGCTCCAGTGGTCAGAAGCTATTTGTATGACCGGTGTGCCACACACACACACACATTAACCTGACATAAACCCAAAGGGTGCGATGTAAATCAACTTTGAATAAATGCGAGGGATCACCGAAGCGAAACAGCTTTTTATTTTTTTTGATATATATTGAAACAAAGAATGGGAAATCCGACCAGAATCAAATAATAAATAGTGAAAACTTTGAGCAAAAAAAAATGGGTTTTCATCGGGATTCGTACCCGAGACCTCCGGATTACTAAACCGGTGCTCTACTGACTTGGTGACTTGGCCCTTGGTGATTGCATCAAAATGATTTAGGCTTTTCTTTCTTTCCCTCTCTCTCTCTCTCCCTCTTTGCCCTGTATTGTTCCCTCTTTTCACACTTTTGCTTTTTTTTTCTCTCTCTCTATTCCCGACTTTCCCAGTTTCCCGCACTCTTTGTAGTTGTAAGCTAAGAATGGGAAAACTGCAGAAACAAATAATAAGTATTGAAAATCCCGATGAAAGCCCATTTTCTTTTCTCAAAGTTTTCCCTATCTCTCTGTCTCTGTCTCTGTCTCTCTTTATAGATACATGAAGAGCTTGCTTCCAAAAGGCGCTAAATCCATTGAAAAATGAAAGATTTAGCGCCTTTTGGAAGCAAGCTATACTGTAACGAAATTCGGTGGAACCGATTCGATTTAACCGTTTCGATTATAATTTTTTATGATCGATTGTGCCTATAGCATAGAAAGGGGGCACTATCGGAACGTTGGGCAAATGCTGTAATGTGGTAGTGCATTATTATGAGTTTTAAAGGTAGGGGTTCCCTTTTACAGACCTCCCAAAATGCAGCAAAACATTAAATATGAACCTCAGGGGACTTGTTTAGGCCACTGCTGAGAAATTCGGAAGTCAACAGTTATCTACAATTTGAATAATGCACAAAACTCAACTACTCAGTAGTTCTGTGTGTCAGCCACACTTATGCCTTTTTGTTGCAGTCTTCCGTATTTTTTATCTATAAACACAAATCTAATAGTATAAGAGCTGATGTAATAACTAATAGAGTGTGTGGCAAGAATGTATATAGAAATGTTTGTAAGTTTTGATGAACTTTCTTCACAAAATATACATGATGGACACATATGCAGTGCATGGGTCTGCAAAGGTAGCCTAGTAATGTTCTGGAATTTACGGTGAGCCCCGAAAAAAATTCAATTCAAAATCTAATGGTCATTAAAAGTGTACTAAATGTTACCTTCCACTTTCAATACTTTATGGGAGTTTCTAAAATGATACTCTCTTCAACATACCACGGTATTTATACAACTCTTCATTTAAGGCATGCAAATGGGATTCCCTACCTTTAACATTTATTATTACATATGTGGTTACTTGCTTGTCATGGGCAAGTTTGGATTATTTTGATACCAACTCTGGTTTAGACCGATGATACATGCCGAATTAAAGTAACCATGTACAAGAAATACTGCTAAAATTTATAATCGTTGCACGAATTTGATAACCACGCTAACATTGTAAATAATTTGAAGGACCATTGTGGGTATTTTCCTCGTCACTCACGGCCGTGCGGGATTGCCTCCTCATTCCGCGATATAGGCTGCGTTTATCAACTTTCCCCAGTTTAAACGACTTTCGAAAGCCCTTTCGATAGCCCTTTCCATAGCCCTTTCCATAGCCCTTTCGAAAGCCCTTTCCATAGCCCTTTCGAAAGCCCTGTACACTCCCTGTACTATTAATATGCCGCTTGTTTTCGTCGGCTGCGTTTATCAACTTTCGATAGCCCTTTCCATAGCCCTTTTCATAGCCCTTTCGAGAGCCCTTTCCAAAGCCCTGGCTGCCTGTACTATTAATGTGCCGCTTGTTTTCTAAGAAGGGACGGCGAAAAGCAATTACCATCATAAAGACATATCTTCCTTTGAGAGTGAGGAGTCATGATACAATGCCACATGAATCAATTGTCTTCCTATCTGTGAGGCAGCTCCAGTTTAGCACATACTTCAAATATTTCTGAGTAGCGGCATGAGACATGGGATCAAAGGGAATGAGACTGTTGTTACTTTATTTCTCAAACCTTGTTGGTGAGAGAAACATCTCCTTGTTCCAAGCATATGCGTGCATTACACACAGCTGTATGTATACACCTAAGTACACGTACTCGTGTGCACTTTACGGGGCGCGCTTCTTTTCAGAAACTGGAAACGCATGGTTGCGCAACCGCAGTATAGGGCGACCTAAAGGGCTTTCAAAACAGCTTTGCGTTTATCAACTCCGAAAGGCTTTTACAAACAGGTTTCTGATAACCTGTTTAGGAAACCTGTTTGGATCGTCACAAATTTCGGGCTTTCGAAAAGGCTTTCCTAAAGGGCTTTCAAAACAGCTTTGCGTTTATCAACTCGTGAAAATTCCTTGAAAGCTGTTTGGATAACCTGTTTCTGCCGAGAAAGGAGAGTTGATAAACGCACCCTTTCGTAAAAGGCTTTCCTAAAGGGCTATCAAAACAGCTTTGCGTTTATCAACTCGTAAAAATTCCTTGAAAGCTGTTTGGATAACCTGTTTCTGCCGAGAAAAGGAGTTGATAAACGCACCCATAGTCTAGTGGGATTTCTGAAAAAAAGGGCTCTCTAAAATGGTATTAGAGGCATTTTTTAGTAAAAGTTGGGAACCGGTCTCTTTTACCTTATTTGAGTATGCTGAATCCGAAAAAATCTGGTTCCCAAGCAAAGTTCGCCGATCTTGACCATCTAATTTGCATAAACAAAATGGCTGCCAAGCCACAGAAATTATCAGTTTCAGATACGCATTTTGTAGAAATTCTTCGCAAACGAGCTGGAAAAAAGTGATTTGAAATGTTTTGTACAGAGAATAGAATTACCAATTTAAGGGATAAACGTTTCTCAGGTGGTAAATAGTATACTTTATTTATAATTATGCAAAGTAGGACTGAAATATGCATATATATATATATATATATACATTAACACTGGAATAGAGTAATCTTGACATGTTTTTTTTTTTTTCTTGAGAGGCAAATTAAATACTAAATATGTCAACTTTAAGGTTTTGAGGGTTAGGAAAACTCCGGTTCCCGAGCGAAATTCACCGATCTTGACCATTTAATTTGCATAAACAAAATGGCTGCCCAGCCACAGAAATTGTCAGTTTCGGACACGCATTTTCTAGAAATTCTTTGCAAACGAGCTGGAAAAAAAAAGGTAGCTTGATTTTATATTTTGTACATAGAATAGAAGTAGTAATTTGAGGGATAACTTTTCTCAGAGGGTAAATAGTATATTCTATTCATAATTATGCAAATTAGTATTGAAATATGCAGATAAATATATATATACACTAGAAGAGTAATTATTACAATTTTTTTCTTGAGAGGCAAGTTAAACACTAAATATGTAGACTTTAAGGTTTCAAGGGGTTTCGAGGGTTACGAAAACTCCGGTTCCCAAGCGAAATTCACTGATTTTCACCATCTAATTTGCATAAACAAAATGGCTGCCCAGTCACAGAAATTGTGAGTTTCAGACACGCATTTTCTAGATTTTTTTTTTTTTTTTGTAAACGAGCTGGAAAAAAAAAGTGATTTGAAATCTATGTACATAGAATGGAATAAGCAACTTGACGGATAAACGTTTCGCAGGTGGCAAATAGTATATTTCTTTCATGATTATGCAACACTGAACTGAAATATGTAGATAAATATATATTAACACTGGAAGATTTTTTATATTTTTTTTTTCTTCAGAGGGAAGTTAAAAACACTAGATATAATAGACTTTAAGGTTCTAAGGGTTACTTCTCAGTGGTATCAATATAAATGCAAATATTGTAATTGGTATGCAAATTATATGTAGGCTTCGTGAGTTTTTATGTGCATGCATTTCATTCAATAACCTATATACCCTGGTAAAATGTTATTTTTTCAAATCCTCTAAAAAGGTCCTCTTGGATTTTTTTTAAAAAGAATTGAAGTTAGGTTCCGATTCTTAACAAAAATTGATTGCGCTAGGGAAAAAAATCCAAACAAAAACAAAAACAAAAACAAACAACAGAGTAAAAAATGGTGTTTTTCAAGCGAATGAACTTTAATATCTAATTTGCATAATACATACAAAATAGCTGCAATACTGCCATAAAATTGTTAATTCCATGAAAAAATATTTGTAGTACATCGAGAATCGCAAAACGAATTGATGAAAACTCTCTCTACGCGGATCATGACTCAACTTTTTAAGGGTGGGGGGGGGGGATGCCATCGGTCAATGCCATTTTGTTCATATGCAACATTCATTATTGTATTGTTCCAATATGCAAATCTGTAGCATTAGTACGGAAATTCTATTTCCCAGTTAACCAGAGCATATATATAGCAAACATTCGTCTATAGGTTGAAATGGGATAGGTGGTTTTATTCTATTTTCTCTTGAAGCGTTTTACTTTCCTTGAAAGTCGACGAACAATACCTTTAATGTCACAACAAACGTTACCGATGCCCCAATGAATAAACAGAATTATGTTGTAAGTTCGTTAGATGAAAATTATCTATCTATCAATCTATCTTTAGATATATATATATATATATATATATATATATATATATATATATATATATTTAAGACTGGAGAAGGATCCACTGGAAAGTTAAGCTTGTATAGCACTGGCAAAGGATCAAGAAGTTTAAGATCGCGATCTCCAAGATCTCAAAAGGCGCGGCTAAATTGGCAAATTATCGAAAAGTTTAAGATCGCAATCTTTAAGATCTTGAAGTTTTTCAAGTGCGTGTGACTACAAACTTTCCGCGAAACTTCCCACTACAGCTAGGGATATTTCATTTTATAATGCTGTACTCGCCAAACTTCTCGATCTCTTGCCAGTGTGGTCGTGAAGATCGTGAAGACTTCGCGATCTTAAACTTTGCAATCTTTTGCCACTCTGACCGCACCTTATCAATATAAACTTAAATAACGATTTTAGAATAGCAGTAAGGGAGAAGAAATGAAAAAAAAAAAAGAAGTGTGGCACACATCTACCTATATTTGATCCCTCTACATCTGTTATAAGAATGTAACTTAGTCAACTTCCAAGACAGTTTGAACTCTGAAATTGCCTCGGCCAATGCAATCTGCGAAATAAGGGGTTTACCCCTTCCTGTTCCTTTTTATTTTTGTTTTCAATATACGTGGATAACAATAATGCCGCCAGTGATAACCACCAAGTATTGATGCATTTTAATTCATTCATAACTGGACGACGCCACGCTCCCTTGTCTGTCTGACTTATGATATATCTCACCAGATGTGATTCAGATCAAAGAAATGACATTCTTAGCAAACAGGCCTCTAGCTTTAAGGGCCAGTGGATTGTAAGAACTAAAGAATAATGAATACTCATTAGAAACCATGCTAATACATACAGAAGATTCCACTTCATATCAGACGTAAATGGTCGCCATTTTGCCTCTCATTATGTGCTTTATCAAGTATAGTTTTTGAATATCCACGTTTCATTTGAATTTCTGCCCAAGAATTAGGATATGGATCTTTTCATGGAGGACCTGGCTTTTCCACCACCTTGCAAACATGAAGTTACTTTTGTTCCCTTGAGAGATAACATCCATCCAATAGCTACCTTAAAGAGGCCTTCTTCCGTATATATATACTGTAGTTGTGCTTTTTCTACCAGACTGATACTGACAGTAGCACTCTTATTAAAGCAAGTGATCAATGACTCACAATCGTCAAGGATGCTGCTTGTACGAGAAGAAAACTAAAAGGTTCCAAGAACATGGTTGTTATCAGTCGTCTTTATAAGAATAAACTTATATTCGATTCAAAAGATGCATCACACAAGCTCGTTTGGCACAATGTATGTTCCGTCATTTTACCGACAAAAGTATACTGAACGCTCGCGGAAGCAGTTCAACGACAATACTCCTGTATTTAAAAAAAAATATAAAAAGAAGAAAATCCTGCTTACTGTGCCAGACCTGATCTTTCTTCACCAGTAGACAATGGGTGGGAACGTCTTGATCTGGTCTACAGCCTGTACAACTGATATATCTAGCTCCAACCCTGCAAAGTTGCCTTGAGATGATTTCATGTGCATGCGAAAGCAATGCAGAACATTTCGATGGAAATGTCACAAATCATGCCTACGATGTACAGCAGTGTGTGCATGTTAGCAACAATTTGATGATGCAAACCTTGCATGAATGTAGATCGATTTAGCTCGATTGAGAAATAGACTTTTCGACTCAGATTACGTTTCTTTTAAGCCAAAATATAAAGGAGTTGATGACTAGAATTACAAAGTTCATCCTTCGTTTCTGTTTCCGACACTGTCCGAGATACCAGGATTTTTCTTACAATTTTTTTTTTTTTTTGCTTGAGCCTGCATAGTGGGTGAGAAGATAGACCCCCCCCCCCCATAGATTATGACGAGATTTATGAAAGTTGCCACTTGATTTTAAATTCAACAGATTGAAAATAATTATAAACCAATCTATCCAATGAAAACGACAAAGTACAGGGAAGGATATTAAGTGACCTTTCACTAATTCATAGAGTAGTGTATAGTGATGTGATTGCCCGATAACTTTGATGGCAAAACCTTGTTTTGATGGTAAATATGCATAGAAAATGGGTGAATATTTGCATGATTGATTATGCAAATGAGATAATAGATGTGTGTTGTTTAGTATACTTGCAGTTGATTTTTGAATCTCTTAATCACACCAGGAATCATTAACAGGTCTTGATGTTAAAGCTGTTATGAAACATATTCATATATTGCGGCAGTGCGTTGTAGAATTTCGAAACCTACCTGGTCTACGGCCTCTTGAATATCAATTTGCAAACATATTTCCTTTTAGTGTCATTCAGTTCTCCTTTATTGATTGATTCCAGTACTTGATTTACTTCGGACTCTGAGGACATCATAATGTGCGACTTGTTTGCCTGATAACTTAACCTGATACCTTTTAATGTTTTAGGGAATATATCCATAGAAATGGCCAACTATTTGTATAATTTATATGCCAATTAGATTATTAGGGTATTTCTATAATAGCTGTTTTTTTTTCTTGTATCTCCTTATCACAAAAGAATCATCAACTTATGTCTTGATATTATAACTAAAATGATTCAGATTCATATATCGCGGCAATGTGTCGTAGCCTGTCGTAGTATAGCCTCTTGCATACCAATTTGCATACGTTATTGCAAATATTGTTATTCATTTTTTTATTCTGAATTGGTTGATTCCAGTATTTGATTTTCCTCGGGTTCAGATGACACCATGTACACTATGTTTGACCGATAACATATCTATTTTTTCACTACGCCAAGGTACATTTCGATAGCAAAACTTTGTTTTAGGGGAAAATATGTTAAGAAAATGGAAAAATATTTGCATAATTTATTACGCAAATGGGATGCATGTTTTATTCTAATACTTAAAGTTGCTTCTTGTATCTCTTTATCACACTGGGAATCGTGAACCGGTCTTGATACAATGATAACTATCATCAGAATCATGATTCAGATCCATATATTGCCGCAATGCGTTGTAGAATCTAGAATCCTGCCAGTTATGTATCCTCGCGTATATCAATTTGCATAGATATTTGCATAAGTGAAATTCAATTCTTTTGAATTGATTAATCTTGATTCGACTCTGGTGACACTAAGTACTTTTTGTTTGCCCAATAACTTGTTAAAGTGATTAAAAACAGAAGTGAACACATAGGTATATATACATGTGCATATATATGCGGTAATGCATTGCTGTATCAGCGGCAACTCCTAATTTGCATATTTCACTTCTTGATTTGCATATATAAGTGAAAGTCACGAGCAACTGATTACCTAGCTATTGTCTTTGCACCTTAATTTCTGAAATTATTACTATTTCCTCATGTCTAGGGAGATGTTATGAAAATCAGATCATCGAAACACCTTAAAAAGCAATGAAGTGGCGGCCATTTTGTTTATGCAAATAAGATGCTCTTAGACTCAAAATTCCGCTTGCAAACCAGTATTTTTGGATTCAGCGTACTTGATTTATACAAAATAGACTGGTTCCCAACTTTTACTAAAAAATGCCTCTGACAGTCATATTTTCCCCAAATCCCACTAGACTAATAGGAGGAGAGGCATATAAAGTGGCCGTTGTGTGACATAGTCCGCAACAAGCAGCCCGTGTATGATAAATTCCAATGTGTTGTTAATTTTCACTTCTATATGTAATAAACTGTACATGTGTTCCTGAATTGCTGACTTCACTGTGTCTTCTTGAGGGTACTACCACAATACAACAGCTTGGAGAGTGGTGGTACATGTTCCTGAGTTGGAAGCACCGTTCCTGAGAAGACCAACTAGCAAGCCGTTGGATTTCGGGTATATTGGTAATGTGACTTGTCGCATAGTCCGTGCCCAATCCAAGTTCCAGTCGTCGCCGTTGGATTTCGGTAGAAGTGGTAATGTGACTTGTCGCATATGCCCTGTGCCCAATCCAAGTTCCAGTCGTCGCCTGAGGAAGTTGGTAACGGTGCGATACAGCACTTTACCCCGTGCCATCAACGATACCTGTGTCACCATATGGTTGTGAAAAGAGTTCCACGTTAGCGTGACTGAGTTGGTAACAAAAGTTGGTAACAAAAGTTGGTAACAAAACTTGGTAGCAGAACTTGGTAGCAAGAGTTGGTAGTAACAGTTGGTAACAAAATAAGTGTGCCAATTTAATATCCTCTACAAGTGACGCTTGGGAGTGACATACTTTAAGTGATGCTGAACTTGGTATGTGTGCCGCTTGTGTTAGTGAGCTGCTTCTGACACAACATAATACATGGTAGCATACAGACTAGTAGTTTTAATAATTTAAAGGGATCGTTGTAAATTGCAACAAAACGAACCCCACCTACTCGGCCATCCTGACATGGCTCGCGGAGACATTTGTACAAACAGTCAAATACACTCTCTTGATTCACGACGAGAAGGCGAGTTCGTCACACATGGTGTCAGGAGTGGGATCCCTATTTGTAACTTTTGTATGAATAAATGTAGTTAACTGTGTTTTCACTATGGCACGCGAAACGCCATTGTTGGAGTTGTCACTTTTGCTGGAGAGCAAGATCAGTGAAATCGACGACTTGATTGCTCAGGTGTCAGAGTCGGTGCGCAAACAAACTGGAGTAGCACCAACTTCGGTTTCTAACTTACGCTGCTCACCGATGACACTTGGAGGGCGCCCTAACCAGTCGTCACTGCCACCCTCACCAGTGGTGTCACCTCAGCTGTTTGAAGATGCGAATAATGAGGTGGAGTTGTCAGCTCCGCCATCGGCAAAGCTACTACCTCAGCAGCATCAAACTCCAATGCAGCAGTCGCATTCATCTCATACAAGTGACCAGCCTGTTACATTTGGAGGACAACCAGATGTAATGCCACACCAGTTTGTCCCGAACCAGCGACGTCGACTAGAGCTCTGGGATCAGAGACGTCATTATGATGTTCAGACCAACAGAAGCAACCAGCCGGCCGTCATACCAGACAGATATGATGGCAAAGGACCTGTGCTGGATTATCTTTGTTATTTCGAAGCTTGTGCTGGAGTTAACCGCTGGACGGAAGTGGAGGTTCTCCAGTACCTGGCTGCCAGCTTGAAAGGAGCTGCTGTCAAAGTATTAGCACAGCAGACGGGACGTCAGTTGACGTACCAAGAACTCGTGAACCGCCTGAAGCACCGCTTTGGACCTGTTTCGCATTCAGAAGTATTCCTGGCAGAACTGCGTACCAGACGACGCAGACCGAAGGAAAGTTTGCAGGAGCTAGGACAGAGCATTCGCGAGCTTACATCCATGGCATATCCTGAATTCGAGGAAACGGGCCAAGATAAATTGGCTCGAGGTCATTTTCTCGATGCTATAGTTGACCAGGATATCCGAATCGGCCTTTTCCGGGCTCAGCCTCGTACGCTCGACGAGGCCATCCAAGCTGCTCTCAATACGGATGGAGAGCGACCGTCGACAGTATAACCGGGTCTTGTTGTCACAGGAGAGAGAACAAGACGTGGCTATGAAGGATGAAGACACTGCTGACAAATCCATGGGGGTGTCTGAAAATAACACCACTCTCATGATCGAAGCAGTCAGCGATCTAATAAAGAAGAGGGAGAAGGAGCAACCAGCGCCAGTGCCGAGAAACGACTTGGCATTAAAGACTGAGACACTCCCTACAAGCGAACAGAAGGAGGACAGTCAGCCTTCTAACAAGGAGGACACATCCAAGGAGGGTACGAATCCTTCAGAGGACGGGTGCACACCAGAAAGAGAGGCATCCGAACCAGAGACATCTCAACCGCCACTACCTAGTTCCGGAACTCCACTTCTGTCATCCACGTTCCAGAAAGGACTGTACGTGAATTTGAACGTGAATGGGCAGGAGGTGATGTTTCTGGTAGACAGTGGTGCATCGCAGTCATATGTCTCAGAAGGAATGTACCTGCGATTGAGACCCGAGCGAAAGCCACCACTTGAACCAGTGACAAGCATCGTTCGTCAGGCAGACGGATCTCAGCTAAAGACCGAGGGGCATGCAACCATGGAACTTCAGCTTGGCTCCTGCTTGTGCCATATTGACTTGGTAGTAGCTGACATAAGAGCTGAGGGCATCCTCGGTCTGGATCTCCTGATTGGTCTGCAAACCACGCTCGACTTCCAGAACATGCAGCTGCATACTCCATGGGTATCTCTCCCATGTATAAACAATGAGAAACAGATATGTGCAGCAACGACAGCACCGATGTTGGTAAAATGGACAGCGCCAGCCAACCTTACCAGCCTTGCTGAGGACGACACGGAGACCACGCCTCTCGACGAAGGCATATCTCAGAATCGTGTGCCGCCCCATCTGGATGACTTCTGTCAATGTAGTTTGACAGGGACTCCTCCAGAAAGCAATACCATCTTCTGAGAGACGACTCAAAGGTGTTCTCTACAGGCCGAGCAGAGCTGGGAAGAAGGGCTACACTTCACCAGCGTGTCAACGTCAGCGGAGCAGCACCAGTACGAGTGTGTGACGACTCTTCCTCACCTGCACGCTATTCTCGGTCACCGGGAAGACCACCTGATTATCTACCCCGATCGAAGAGCCGATCTCCGTTGAGGCACGTCCGTTCTTCTCGTCGTAGATCGGATTCATTCTGGCACACCATGCCAGGGTGAAATGTGACATCCCTCGTATCGACCTGTCTGCTGCAAGGGAGCAGCCAGGTCAGGAAATCAAATGAAGAGACTGTTGAACTCTTAAAAGATGAGATTCTGACGAACAATTAGTCTATATGACAGTTGGATAGCTTTGAACTAAAGACTGTAGTTGTCTCATAACGTTGTTATGGACTGTACGCAGAGTTTTGTAAAGGAGCAAAACGTTCAATAATGTTTGTAGTAGTACATTTTTTGTTGTCATTATTGTTCTCTATGTGTTCGGCTCCAGGGACGAAGCCTGCATGGGGAGGGAAGCCATGTGACGAAATTCGGTGGAACCGATTCGATTTAACCGTTTCGATTATAACTGGTTATGATCGATTGTGCCTATAGCATAGAAAGGGGGCACTATCGGAACGTTGGGCAAATGCTGTAATGTGGTAGTGCATTATCATGAGTTTTAACATTTATTATTAAATATGTGGTTACTTGTTTGTCATGGGCAAGTTTGGATTATTTTGATACCAACTCCGGTTTAGACCGATGATACATGCCGAATTATAGTAACCATGTACAAGAAATACTATTAAAATGTATAATCGTTGTACGAATTTGATAACCACGCCAACATTGTAAATAACTTGAATGACCACTGCGGGTATTTTCCGCATCACGCACGGCCGAGCGGGATTGCCTCCTCATTCCGCGATAGGAGGAGAGGCATATAAAGCGGCCGTTGTGTGACATAGTCCGCAACAAGTAGCCCGTGTATGATAAATTCCAATATGTTGTTAATGTTCACTTCTATATGTAACAAACTGTACGTGTGTTCCTGAATTGCTGACTTCACTGTGTCTTCTTGAGGGTACTACCACAATACAACAGCTTTGAGAGTGGTGGTACATGTTCCTGAGTTGGAAGCACCGTTCCTGAGAAGACCAACTAGCAAGCCGTTGGATTTCGGGTATATTGGTAATGTAACTTGTCGCATAGTCCGTGCCCAATCCAAGTTCCAGTCGTCGCCGTTGGATTTCGGTAGAAGTGGTAATGTGACTTGTCGCATATGCCCTGTGCCCAATCCAAGTTCCAGTCGTCGCCTGAGGAAGTTGGTAACGGTGCGATACAGCACTTTACCCCGTGCCACCAACGATACCTGTGCCACCATTATGGTTGTGAAAGGTGTTCCACGTTAGCGTGACTGAGTTGGTAACAAAAGTCTGTAACAAAAGTTGGTAACAAAACTTGGTAGCAGAACTTGGTAGCAAGAGTTGGTAGTAAAAGTTGGTAACAAAATAAGTGTACCAATTTAACATGCTCTACAAGTGACGCTTAGGAGTGACATACTTTAAGTGATGCTGAACTTGGTATGTGTGCCGCTTGTGTTGGTGAGCTGCTTCTGACACAACATAATACATGGTAGCATACAGACTAGTAGTTTTAATAATTTAAAGGGATCGTTGTAAACTGCAACAAAACGAACCCCGCCTACTCGGCCATCCTGACACGGCTCGCGGAGACATTTGTACAAACAGTCAAATACAATTGATACAATTAATTCACGACGAGAAGGCGAGTTCATCACAATACATATATATATACCATGCACGTATACTATGCATGAATAATTCTATATCATTATATTCAGATATATAATTATGTGTGTATGTCTGTATGCATATTATGTATGTATATGATTGTTCTGTTTATGGATGAGAACTTTCTGGTCGTCATCACTCTAGTAATCATTTTGATTATGATTATCACCACAGTGAACCCCCCCCCCCCCCCAATCTCTCTCTCTCTCTCTCTCTCTCTCTGTTACCTCCTCGGTTATCATTCCAACGTACACAGATGGTAACGGTTCGATGACACTGACTCAGCTAGACTGCATTAGCGACCAGAGCACATTTGGCCAGCAGCTCGGGGACGACAACTGCCTCAGCCGGGAATCTTTCGCAGCTATCAAGGATGAATTTCTACAGTCTGTGACCGAGCAGTTGAGAGATAGAGGCATCTTTGACATGACAGCCACCGATGCCGCCGCAGATGGCTCCCTCTGCCTGTGCGACACGGACAACTGCAACGTAGCGCCAGAGACAACGACAGCGGTAGCAGCCGCGCCAGAGACAACGACAGCCGCGGTAGCAGCTGCGCCAGAGACAACGACAGCTGCGCCAGAGACAACGACAGCTGCGCCAGAGACAACGACAGCTGCGCCAGAGACAACGACAGCTGCGCCAGAGACAACGACAGCTGCGCCAGAGACAACGACAGCGGGCGCAGTGCACATCTTGGGGAGCGCGAAAGTGCTAATTGGCTCTTTGCTTAGCGCCATTGTGTTCCAAGCCTTGTGATTGGACAATATTGTGTCGCTCTTAAGTTACAATGATAGCCTCGGTTGCTGCTTCTCTTAGTTATACATGCATAACGGCAAAAAAAAGTGCACTTAATAATCAAAAGTAGTTGCTAATATTGGAAACAGTAATAGTGCGTGTACCATGAGCAGATACCTGGCTAATCAAATTGAAATGTAATTTTGCTTTCAACGAAAAGGTGTTGTATATTTTATTATTTTCTGTGGACTCAGTTCAAATAATTGATTGTATTTCTAATGAGTTTGTCTTATCAGTTGATTCCAGGCTAATCAGATGCATAGCTGTGTATTTTCGGATTACTGCAGTGAAAAAAATAATAACGTATAATTTGAGGTATCTATAATTAGCTGATATACATTCATTCACTTTCTTGTCGAGTGGCCTTACGCTGTCATCAGTCTTCATCAATTTGTATAGCATAGCATGAGGAAGGAGATGAACTCGCCATTGATGTGCGATGTGTGCTAGTAAGCAAATAATTAACGTTGGCGAAGGTGATTGGACAAACTATCACTGCCGAGGCGATCTAAATTTAGCTACTTTTCCGAAGCGCAGCTGAGGAAAGATAGCGTACACATTCAGATCGCCGAGGAAGTGATAGTTTGTCTCATTGCCTGAAACTAAAAGTTGATTATTTGCTTTATTTTCCTCATCTAGAGTCCTAGATATTCCCATTTTATTCCACATCTGAAAACGTTTTAGCTGTCTTTAGGTATACTTAGGATTGGGCTATACGTGCTATAGTTTACTTTAGACGAATGCAGATGACAAAACAACGAATTAATTTTGCTCCACGCACCGCGCGGCACCGAAATAAAAGTGCGTTGCACTGTGGACTATCAAGTGACCTAATAGTCCACAATGCAACGCACTTTAATTTCGAGCGTAATCATCTCGCGTTAGGACTGTATGGACTGAAGAGATCAGCGAAACAAAAGGGACTATCAACATAGAGTGTAACGAACTTTTCTTCTCAGGTGATGTGATGGGCAAAACTACGCTTGCTCACGTGATCAGCTTTTGACCAATCCTATAGCAAGATTCTTAGTATGTGGAATATAATGTAAATTATCCAATAAGAGCATGTCCTTTCATGTAAAATTTAATACTAAAATTGTCCCGATTGCTGTTTTGTTTCACCGAGGCCGCATGTACAGTTGAAACAGAACTGTAAGAGGAATAATCGTATTCGGTGTTCTATAGTCCAGTACTGGTGCATCAATACAACATGCATTGCATGTGACTTTTATAGTAAATAGACCCCTCGATCTATACATGTCTTTTTTTTTTCGTGGGTCTAGGCCCATAATCGACGATACAGGACTCGGCCGAGCACTCTACCGAGATTTCCACACGTTTATAACCAATCACATTGCATATTATACTTCACGTTTTTACTATTCATTATTAATCTTGTCATAGGTATTTTCCCTTTTCATCGGCACATCATTATCTTTCATATTCCTGAAAGATTTAACTACTATTAGCACTTAAGACATGATATTGAAGGAATTTATAATTCGACTTTTCCACGAAGCAAATGAACCAGAAAAAAAAAAACACTTTTTTTTCTTACCACAGGAAAGGAGGGGAGACATGTATAATGCTCCCCCCCCCAAAAAAAAAAAAAAATCCTTGAGTTCAACTACACTTTTTTCGTTATTCCTTTATTTCTGTTGGATCGAATTTTGAAATTTTATTTTTGATGCATACCATCAGCTAAGTTGATAGAAATGTTAAATGATGTGTGGCTTTCGGAGACTTTTTGAATGAGTGTGATTTTTTTTTTTTTTTACTTACAAAGGGACGAAGACACTGAGTTGCCTTTCGTTGTCATTGCTAAAAAATAAAACAAGAGAACTGAGAAAACCTCTTGTCTCAAGCCACTGGCAGGGTAAACAGTAGGCCTACTTGTACATATACAATTGGGAAATATCTTTTCAAACAGACAGGTAATAGTTTCTCAGTCTTATGTATGATTAATTAGTGCAGCAAAATATCCTGTACTTCAAGAGAGACCATGCACCAATCTTCTGACTTTTCTTGCCTTGTTCAGGGGACCTTGCGTAGTGTAAAATGTAGTAGATAACGTGTCGACCCGAAGCGCTCTTGTCCAATTTTAGCAATTCGGGCCTCTTAGATATTAAGCCTTTACCCTTAAGTAAGGAGAAAGTTGTGAAAATGTAAACTTTTTTTTTTAATGATTACTGATTCCTCCAGGAAATAAAGACTGACTTTGTTAGGATGCGAGTTCCTTTATCCCACGATTGTGGTTGAATATAACATGTATGATAATAATCATGATGTATTGCCATGAAAGTCCATTGGAAGAGTAACATTGTTTGTGTGTTTATTTGTTTTGCTATCACCCGTACAGTCGGTTCGAAAGTTTGAAAAGGCGCCACTCATGTCACATGGTCGCCAAACCAATCTAAATCCAATGCAAAACGGGCTTACACAAAACCATCGTCATTGTGTTGGATTTTGAAGCAGGCCAGATCATGATGAGTATCATAAGTGTCGACGCGATCTCTTGTTTTCGCTTTAGAATAGTTATGCGTTATTTGCTTATTAAAGCGGTCGTTAGCGCTCACAACTCCAGGCATATATTATGACGTCATTTATCATAAAATTACCTTACATACCTACATAACTAATGTCTTCTGAGGAATCATTAGGGAGCTGTAAGAATGCGTGCTGCTAGTACTAGATGGCAAATGAAATAAAATCAGAGTGCAAAAAAAAAAGTTATTCTGCATACACGTTTCCTTTCTTATTCTCAGAACAGGGTTACCAGCTATCAACAATAACCTTTCTTCAACTCTGAAGAGTAAGAATTGACACGGACACCTTTATGCTGGAGACACGGTTTCATTAGGATTCTTTATTCCTCGTGATTTCTTGTTTGCCGGTTGTCCTTGAAAACAAACAAACAAACAAACAAACGAACGAAACTGATTATAATCATCATTTCAACCATTTCGTCACATAGTAAACTCCTATGGTACCGACACATTCCTACGTCATTTACCCTAATATCAAGGCTTTGCTATAGAGAAGGGTTTGAAGAATACGCCTTTCCTTTGATACGACATTATGACATCCTCCCCCACACTATATGAAGGGAAATCTACCACTTTGGTATCTTTTCCACATTTTATCGGAACACGTGACTCGTCGTAGACATGAATATGTTGTTATCCCTGGCTGGCTGTGTTTGACTGTCAAATTTCACATTAGATATTTCTTTGTACGTTATGTTGAAAAAAGTGAATCGTTGAATCGTAAAATATAAACATGATGCCGGTGGTGGCGTTCTTCATCTGCATCACAAGGACAGTCTAGTCCCACAATACATCATTGACGATTATTTCCCCAAAATAAATAAGGAGACGTTTAGTTTCCATTCCTGCATGAGAAGGATCAATCTATACTGTATTGTTTGGTTTATACGTTTGCATGTCTCTATGTGTGGTCGCGCGTGCTTTCTAAAGCATGTTTGTTGTTGTTGTTGTTCTTCGCAGGCAAATATCTTTCCTTTCAGGACAAATACCGCAATGCAGTTTATACAACTTCAATATATTAGACTTGTCCTTGACAATGTCTACATGCTAGTACACTGAAGAGAGTGTCGAATTTTCATGACTGTTTTCTGTAAAATACCAGCGCTCTGAAAAAAGCCTAACTGTGCCTCCTAATAGCAGATATCATGGCCGGTGCAGCCGTGGGGGCCGTGGGGGCTCGGGCCGCCACATTTTTTGTGCACCATACAAAGGAATACATAAGGTGTCATCACTTGGGGCCACCACACTTTTTTTCAACCCGGAAGTACGTAAGTGGCACTAAAATAGAAATAGATAGAGATCTTGAAATATTGCGGCGGTAAGGTTATGTTTTTCTCTGAAGATCTTTTTCTTTTACAACACCCGGAAATGGGAGGGGAGAGAATGAGCTAAGGACCATTTATTTATTCATTTTTTTTTTTGGTTGTGAGCTGCACAGAAGAAATCCGGAAGTGGACGGGTAGAGATGAGCTGAGGACCTTTTTTTATTTTTTGCTTGTCAGCTGAAGAAACCTGGAAGTGGACGGGGAGAAGAGATGAGTCGACGGGTTTTTTTTTTTTTTTTCTAGTTAGCTCACGAAATCCGGAAGTGGGCCCCCACACTTTTGCAAACGCTGCGCTGGCCCTGGATATTACACATCTGCTGGTTTGCTATATTCTGTTCTTCATATTGATTGGACACATTTTAAAACTTATTTGAATATTGTTTTTATCGTTATCATTATCATCATTATTACCATTCCTATTATTATCAGTTTTATTGTTATTATCATTATAACTATTACTAATATCTTTATAGTTATAATTATCAGTACTATTGACAAAGTAATACTTCACAATATTTACAGTACAATGCTTATTAACTAATAAATAGAGATAAATGTAGTTAGGAACAGAAACGACAAAATGTAATTCAGAAGACAAATACATGAATACCCTCTAGTTGATCTTGCTTTATAATGGAACATATTTATATCGGTAATAACAGCTATAACAAGTGCAAAAATCCATGGATGAAACGTATGATTATGATATCTATTTTCAGGACTACCAGTGCAATACACATATGATTGAAAATTTTGAATTTATTTGAATTTGATTTGAGAAGCAGAATTCAATGCAAACGGAGGAACAAACGAATGCCTGCCTTCCACAAAGGACACAATATATAACTTGTATGCTTCCTAGCCTGCTTTGTCTGTTATTATTAGTTACATGGTAAGAGGTAGTTACAGTGTTAATATGTTCAGTCCAGCTTTTCCCCTTAAAGGAGACATCCAAATGATTTTCAGACTTTTTACATTTCAACAACTATAAATTAGTCATACCTAGTACAGAGTTTCAAAATTTATAGTGATTGGGTTGGGGAATATTAGAATGCTTTCAAAATTAACAACAAATTGCAATGAACAAGAATGATGACATGGCACACTGATCATTAAGAATGCCTGAGTTGGGAAGGAGAGCAAAAGAAGATTCTGCCCCGATGGCATGCATACAATCTACACTGGAGAACTTCTTAAACAAGTATTAATAGAATTACACTGCTACATTTCTGAAATAATGTGAGGCTCCTATGTTATCGACACTGGTAACTGTAATTTGTTTAATAACTTTCAGAGTATTTTTGTCTGCTCAAGGACCGCAATGAATTCCATAAATGTATACGGTGAGCTGTGGATTTATAAGCTACATGATATGAAATTATGAAAATCGTCTAGAATGCCCCTTTGATCACATTGATTGAAATAATATAATGTCAAATAACAACTGTGCTTTGGCCTTATTTTCTGGTTACTGTTCTTGTTGCCGTTGTCATAGTATATATATATATATATATATATATATATATATATATATATAGATATAGATATATATAAATGGGTGCATCCGAGTAAAAAAAAGGCAACAATAAAAACAAGTATGACATGGATATTCGAATATTCATTTGGGCACAGAAATGATGTTGAGGATATCATTGAGTTACCATATAATGTTTAAGATTCATTTGCATTTGATATTTCCTTAAAGGTTTGTGATCAAGTACGCCGAAAATGTAAAGTATTACGTGCCAAAGGTTGCTACTGACAGGAACCCGAAACAATTAAATCACACAACCATTGTGTAATTCTACTAATTGTTCTTAATGGTTTCTCATGAATTTCGAACTTGGGTGTATACATACTACATGTACCTGTGGGACCAAACATCCTGTAACTTCACTGTCATACACTACGGAGGAACAAGTGGGTTACAGTATCTGTTGATTGTCATATATTTTGCTATCTTCTCCCAGAAGTAGGGCTGCCCTTCAGGGTCTTGCGGCCACATGAGGTACGCTCGATTATCACTGAGGAAAAGACGTATCAGAAATGGCAGGTCGGCGTCCGGTATTTCCTCTAGAAACACAATCACGATCTTTTCTACTTGGACGTCATTAACGTGATCAAGGGCGAGTCGGAATTTGAGAAGGAACATGTGGTCCATAATAGCATTTTCGCTGATGAGAAAGACTACCTTGAAGCTGTTTTCCACAAGAAGGTTTACGGAATCCAAGTAGTACATCCCGAGCGTTAGAGCCTCATCTCCAATGGCAAGTCGGTCATATTCAGGCAGATTCTCTTCTAGACCACGTCGGAAGATCTCCTCCGTCCAAACCTCGTCTTCATCGTGGTTGACAACGTACATGTCATACTGGAAATCTTCTCTCTGCTGTTGGGGGACGATTTCTTGGTAACCTATCAAGTGGATCTTGCACAGAAAGAGCCCATACCTGAGTTTCCAACGATTGTAATAGATAAGGATCAGAGCGAGTGTAGTGCCAAAAGCGCTGACAGCCACTGAGAAGTAGAGTACATACTGTGGACCACACTCTCTAACTGGATCAAATTCAATCAAAAGCTTTCCTGCAGCTGACTTGAATGAGCCGGCCTTAGAACATCTGGTTCCTGCGCTATACTCAAGTTCGATAGACCTCTTAGCGACCCATTTGGGTAACCACTCAAGGGAACAATTGCATACCCATGGATTTTGTCCCAAACTGATTACCGACAGACTTTGCAGTATAGGCTCTAAAGTTGTGAATTGCAGCGTGACGAGATTATTGAATGAAAGATCTAATCTGATTAATTTCGTAACGTTTTGAAACAGATCGCCGTTCAAGAATAGCAGATTATTGGAAGCTAATGATAGTTCTTGTAATTGAACTGTATCATTCAGGAAATCGTCCGGAATGTAAAATATCTCATTTTTTGCCAGACTAAGAATTTGTAGACTGGAAAGGCCTTCAAGCAGCGAAGCTTTCAAAGACAACGTGCTTTCATCGAGGTATAACTCTCTCAAATTGGTCAGGTTTTGGAAAAACCCATCGGGTACAAGGAACATGTTGGTACGACCAAGGTTCAATATACATAAATCTTCCAAACCTACGAAGGAGGATATTTCTTGGTTGATATCCCAAAGATCGAGAGCGTGTATATTAGTGTTTTCAAAATTGATTGTCTGGAGCTGGGGCGTATTTCTTTGAAATATTCCGGGGGATACCATACCTCGGGGAATTCCTTGTGTATCATGGAAGTCTAAGACTTTCAACGAGTGCACGTTCAGTCGAAGTACACCAGTGATCGAGCAGTCAGCTAAAATCAGAGTATTCAACGACTCTAGATCCGAAAGCGAAACGTGCCTTACTGCGTCCAAATTGTTGTAAGATAAATCTAAAATCTCCAGATTTCTCAAACCGTTCATTGCATGCGCTCCTATTCGCACGAACTCATTGGCATTTAGGAAGAGTGCGGTGAGATTCGCATTCCACTCACGATTGTCCAAATTTATGACAGAAATATTGTTGCCTACTAGGGACAGCACTCGTAGCGAAGACATACCCGAAAAATGGCTAGGTTCAATTGCTTCCAGCTCATTGGCGTCAAGTCTCAATTCAGAGACATCTGTCAAATCTTCAAACCCGCCTGGAATGAGTTGCTGAAGTTCATTCCAGCCGAGATGTAGGAGACGTAGCTGTTTTCCATGTAATGCACTGAATAGTCCAGGACGTAAGGAACTGAGGCCTATTTCCCTGATGAATAGTGATGCTATAGTTGTCGACGACCTTACACCCTCAAAAAGGTGATGGATCTCTTGCTCTGATAGCAGTATTCCGCTCATATCGAGGTTTCTGACCTTGAGGGAAGATATGGTGGCTGGACTAACGAGTCGCACCGGGTTATTGGACAGATCGAGAGAATCTACGCTGCATCTCAGTACAAAAGTCTTCTCTGAAAACTCCGCAAACGTGTTGAACGAAAGTGATACAGAGAATAGTGCCACGTTGTGACAGTCAGTCCAGTTGACGTTCTGTAAAACGTTCTTACGTAAGCCCAACGTTGATGCTGTGGCCATTGCCCTGAAGACGTCATCTGAGACGTGTGCAAGATTACTGCCATTTAGCTGAATGTTTTCAAGAGCAG
The DNA here is from genome assembly GCF_040938485.1 of Diadema antillarum. Taxonomy (NCBI): domain Eukaryota; kingdom Metazoa; phylum Echinodermata; class Echinoidea; order Diadematoida; family Diadematidae; genus Diadema; species Diadema antillarum. The sequence continues at coordinate 654,844 of NW_027271039.1, forward strand.
TGCTTGCAAACATGTACCCATGTAGTGCCGGGAGGCGTTTGTTGTTGGATAGATCCAGACTATGCAGAAATGATAGACCCAAGAACGTGCCGCTATCTATGAAGGAAATGTCGTTCGATTCAATGACCAGATCTTTTAGTTGCTTGTAGGTGAAGAATGACGTGTTGTACAAGGCAGTGATCTTGTTGAAGCTCAAATCGAGAATCTCAGTGTTGCCGGGTAGATGTCCAGGCACCGAAGACAATCCCATCCCGTAGCAATACGCGCCGCGACTGGCCCGGTCGATGAGACAGGGTGGATCTGCTGCGGAGACCGTCTCAATTGTACAAAGGGAGATGAGGCCGTGTGTGAGAATGAAGCGGACGAGCGGGACGCTGTTCATGAGATGCATGTCCCCTGCTGTTGTCGCTTTACACTGAAAAAAAGAAGAGAAGTAAAATGATTTTTGAATATATATGAATGTTATTTTCATTTTTTTGGGGGGGGGGAGGGGGGTCACGATAGTTTGCCTTTAAAGTCTCATTTCTATCAGATGTTAGATGAAGGCTGCGTTTATCAACTTTCCCCTGGACTTTCGAAAGCCCTTTCCATAGCCCTTTCCATAGCCCTTTCGAAAGCCCTTTCCATAGCCCTTTCGAAAGCCCTGTCCACTCCCTGTACTATTAATGTGCCGCTTGTTTTCGTCGGCTGCGTTTATCAACTTTCCCCTGTTTAAACGGCTTTCGATAGCCCTTTCGATAGCCCTTTCGAAAGCCCTTTCCATAGCCCTTTCGAGAGCCCTTTCCAAAGCCCTGACTGCCTGTACTATTAATGTGCCGCTTGTTTTCTAAGAAGGGACGGCGAAAAGCAATTACCATCATAAAGACATATCTTCCTTTGAGAGTGACGAGTCATGATACAATGCCACATGAATCAATTGTCTTCCTATCTGTGAGGCAGCTCCAGTTTAGCACATACTTCAAATATTTCTGAGTGGCGGCATGAGACATGGGATCAAAGGGAATGAGACTGTTGTTACTCTATTTCTCAAACCTTGTTGGTGAGAGAAACACGTCCTTGTTCCAAGCATATGCGTGCATTAGACACAGCAGTTTGTATACACCTGTGTACACGTACTCGTGTGCACTTTACGTGGCGCTCGTCTTTTCAGAAACTGGAAACGCATGGTTGCGTAACCGCAGTAGGGCGACCTAATGCCCCAGTCACACAGTGCTTTACGATGGATTACGTCCGCCGCGGATAGATACGAATGAGTGGACGCAGGGGGACGCAGCGTGGACGCAGGCATCCGCAGGGACGTATGTAGACGTAACTGTCCGTAACTCATCCGTAAAGAAACGCAAAATGACGTCGCCGAACCTGCGAAATTTCGAAATGTTCAAAATTTCGCAGAGGGACGCCATGGACGCAAACTTACGCAAGTAACCGTAACTTAACGTAATCATCCGTAACTGAACGTAACTACCCGTGGCTTGGACGCAAACCATCCGCAAAAAAAATTACCTTCCGTCCGTTTCCGTCCGCTTACGTCCACCGTAAGTATCCGAAATTAACCGTAAGTTAACGTAACACAACAGTTTCGTCCGCTTACGGATATTTACGGACAGCTACGGATGTTGCGGACAATTACGTCCTTCGACGTTTTCCGTTTTCCACTCGCATGGGAACACAGAGACTCGTGGGAAGGCACACTACTCCTGTTGCCAAGCTGTAGCGCCTTTACCTGAAGGAATGCTACAACACAGTCGGAGCGGTGGAGAGGCAGAACTGCATGGTCAAATCATGAAATTTCTCCCACATACTGGTCATTTTAAGTGGCACCCATATACCATGTATACTCATGACATCGGTTGACTCTTGGTGCTGAACTTTTTTTCTTGTACAATTCGAATGTATATTTTTCGAAAAAACAACAACAATATTTTGGGTAGGGGATGGGGTGATAGCATTTTATTCACTTTTCTGGCCTGGGAAGATGTGGGACAGGGGCAACTATATAAAATGAGAACGAATTTAGTATTTCTCTATAGTCTCACCCACGCACTTCACGCTCCATCGAATGTGTATTACATTTTTTTGGGTGATAATAATAATAATAATAAATAAAGGACATTTATACTGCGCAGCTACTATAATAATATACTCTACTGCGCATTACAAAATGACATGCATACAAGAAATTCAAACAGAAAATACATTACTTCAAGAGATGACTTGATATTGTGTTTGGGTGTGGGAGGGGTGTTTGAAAGTTTTGTTTTGCTTTTTTTCTGTAAATTTATTAAGCATTGCTTTATCATAAATATCTCCTTAACATAACCCAGTAAGTCATGAATATCGTTGAACAACGACAGCGTAACCACAGTTTGTCTATTCCATGAGTGCAAGTAATATTTTCTTACTCTAATGTTTAACTTTTCGATCTATATTGTATTTCATTTCTGGTATAGTGATGTTATATGTGACCCTGCACCACAAAACACACAATAAGTCGCCACACATGAAATTTTAGTTGAGAGCATATTCTGAAAGAGCAGACTTTAAGTTTTAAAATGATGTATTACTCAAATCAAACGGACTCTCCTAACTTTTCTAAATAGTGGAAAGAATGCACACACTCAGAAAAAGTGTAAACTGAGAAAAGAGGCTCTGAAGTACAGTGTCTATTCAAGCGCTTAATCTTTATCAAGCCGTGCTGGTTGTGCAATGAATGCGACAAAAAACAGGATGGAAACCACCGGAGTAACAAGAATGAGGGGATTATCAGATTAAAATGAAAATAATAATAATAATAATAATAATAATAATAATAATAATAATAATAATAACAATAATAATAATAATAATAATAATAATAATAATAATAATAATAATGATAAGGCCTTATTTACCCAGGGTAGCCAAGTCAAGATCGGCTCGGTTGTCCATAATTGAGGTGCACGGTCACATATGTGACCGTGCGTCACAAAACGAACAAGAATTCGCACACACTGATTTTGTGTGAGGACTGAAAATAGGTGAAATGGGTCAACCTAGCTGAACTTGACTTTTTCATATTTTCTGAAAGAACGGGTCTTCTTTTACATCATGCTAAAACTTGGGATCATAAAACGGGCAGGAAAGTGTGTTTTTTTAGCAGTTTTAATATCTCGAACATTTTTGGTAGAATAATGTGATTTGGTGTGTCTTCAGAATCCCTTTTTCATCTCTGAAAAACCTTGTCCACACTCTTCACTTTCAACTCTAATAACTTTTGAAAAGATAGTGCTACTGCTTTGAAAGTTGGCATTAATTATGGACAGAATGTGTTAATGAGGCATGCTTAATTTCAGTTTAATCTAATAATCCCTTCATTATTGTTACTCTGGTGGTTTACTTCCTGTTTTTTGTCCCATTCATCGCACAGCCATCACGGTTTGGTAAAGATGAAGCGCTTGAATAGACACTGTACTTCAGAGCCTCTTTTCTCAGTTCACACTTTTCCTGAGTTTGTGCTTTCTTTCCAATATTTAGATAGGTTAGGAGAGTCCATTTGATTTGAATTATACATCATTTTAAAGCTTAAAGTCTGCTCTTTCCGAATATGGTCTTAACTAAAAATTCATGTCTGGCGACTTTTTGTTTGTTTTGAGGTGCAGGGTCACATATGTTTGCACAAACAAAATTCAAACTTCAAGTTCAAAATTTCATATATCTTTTATTATTGTAAAGCAAATTAAAGGATTACGATTTTTTCACAACTTGTACGTAATTCAATTTCAGTTTTCCCCAGTGTACAATGTAAGACAGTCCAAAATGTGACCGTGCACCTCAAAACCAACACAAAGTCGCACACACTGATTTTGCGTGAGGACTGAAAATAAGTGAAATGGGTCAGCCTAGCCGAACTTGACTTTTTCATATTTTCTGAAAGAGCGGGTCTTCTTTTACATTATGCTAAAATTTGGTATCATAAAAAGGGGCAGGAGTGTGTGGTTTTTTAGCAGTTTATCGTGAACATTTTTGGTAGAATAGTGTGATTAGGTGTGTCTGTAGAATCCCTTTTTCATTTCTGAAAAACCTTGTCCACACTCTTCACTTTCAACTCTAATAACTTTTGAAAAGATAGTGCTACTGCTTTGAAAGCTGGCATTGATTATGGACAGAATGTGTTAATGAGGCATGCTTAATTTCAGTTTAATTTGATAATCCCTTCATTGTTGTTACTCTGGTGGTTTACTTCCTGTTTTTGTCCCATTCATCGCACAGCCAGCACGGTTTGGTAAAGATTAAGCGCTTGAATAGACACTGTACTTCAGAGCCTCTTTTCTCAGTTCACACTTTTCCTGAGTTTGTGCTTTCTTTCCAATATTTAGATAGGTTAGGAGAGTCCATTTGATTTGAGTTATACATCATTTTAAAGCTTAAAGTCTGCTCTTCCAGAATATGGTCTTAACTAAAAATTCATGTCTGGCGAATTTTTGTTTGTTTTGAGGTGCAGGGTCACAAATGTGATAACCTTGCTGTCATAAAACACTGACTTAGCAGGAATCGTAAGAGAAAACCAAATTGTCCATAATTATTAATAACAATCTGTAACTATCCGTAACCATCCGAAAATATCTGCAACTCTCCGCAAGTGTTCAGAACTATTATGTGCCAATTCGTAAGAATATCCGCAAGTGGACGCAAATATTCGCATCTGGTCGTATCTGTCCGTATCGCCCGCATTCGCATCTGGTCGTATCTGTCCGTATCGCCCGCATTTTTTTGCCCGCATCTTTTGTACAAATTTCTGGTGACGGCAAAGGATCCGCGGGAGTCCGCGGAAAAAAAAAAAAGACTTTTTTGGATGTAACGCCGGACGCAGAGCATTATGTGACTGGGGCTTAAAGGGCTTTCAAAACAGCTTTGCGTTTATCAACATCGAAAGGCTTTTACAAACAGGTTTCTGATAACCTGTTTAGGAAACCTGTTTGGATCGTCACAAATTTCGGGCTTTCGAAAAGGCTTTCCTAAAGGGCTTTCAAAACAGCTTTGCGTTTATCAACTCGTGAAAATTCCTTGAAAGCTGTTTGGATAACCTGTTTCTGCCGAGAAAGGAGAGTTGATAAACGCACCCTTTCGTAAAAGGCTTTCCTAAAGGGCTATCAAAACAGCTTTGCGTTTATCAACTCGTAAAAATTCCTTGAAAGCTGTTTGGATAACCTGTTTCTGCCGAGAAAAGGAGTTGATAAACGCACCCATAGTCTAGTGGGATTTCTGAAAAAAAGGGCTCTCTAAAATGGTATTAGAGGCATTTTTTAGTAAAAGTTGGGAACCGGTCTCTTTTACCTTATTTGAGTATGCTGAATCCGAAAAAATCTGGTTCCCAAGCAAAGTTCGCCGATCTTGACCATCTAATTTGCATAAACAAAATGGCTGCCAAGCCACAGAAATTATCAGTTTCAGATACGCATTTTGTAGAAATTCTTCGCAAACGAGCTGGAAAAAAGTGATTTGAAATGTTTTGTACAGAGAATAGAATTACCAATTTAAGGGATAAACGTTTCTCAGGTGGTAAATAGTATACTTTATTTATAATTATGCAAAGTAGGACTGAAATATGCATATATATATATATATATATATATACATTAACACTGGAATAGAGTAATCTTGACATGTTTTTTTTTTTCTTGAGAGGCAAATTAAATACTAAATATGTCAACTTTAAGGTTTTGAGGGTTAGGAAAACTCCGGTTCCCGAGCGAAATTCACCGATCTCACAAATTTCGGGCTTTCGAAAAGGCTTTCCTAAAGGGCTTTCAAAACAGCTTTGCGTTTATCAACTCGTGAAAATTTCTTGAAAGCTGTTTGGATAACCTGTTTCGGCCGAGAAAGGAGAGTTGATAAACGCACCCTTTCGTAAAAGGCTTTCCTAAAGGGCTTTCAAAACAGCTTTGCGTTTATCAACTCCTAAAAATTCCTTGAAGGCTGTTTGGATAACCTGTTTCTGCCGAGAAAAGGAGTTGATAAACGCGGCCTTCGATCGATACTCAGTTTCGAAACATTGCGAACAACTTTGTGTTTATGGACAACAAAAATGAAATGATGAATTTTGCTTTCCGCTCTGAAACTGTCATATTTTTCTTTTTCATCCGGACTTAAATGATATTAGATATAGTTGTTATTCTTATTTCCATCAAACATGATAAGAAAATCAAAATAGATTTACACAAACTTTTTTCATTCTTTCTTTGTTTTTTTATAAAGAAAAACATATCGAGAGCAAAATGGCAATTTTTACCAAGCTTTGGAAGGATAGTTTCATGATCACAACCGTCATGTTCCTTTTGATGTGATAAACAAACTAGCATGTTAATATCTTAACTTTCAAAAGAACCACATTTTTTGTGTATTTGATCTACGGAGAAAACCTATTCTCAAATAAAAGGGAGTAAATTAGTTGGAATAAAAGATAAAAAAAACATGTAAAAAAGGAAAATAAGCGTTTTTTGTCAATCAATGGGTTACAACTCTATGCACGCGTCTAATTTTACCCTGAATGCAATTTTTCTTCACTAACGCTATGTTAAAGGGACTGTACAGTACTGGTTGAGGTGGGGATTTATGTTTTGAACATTCTTAAGTGAGATAATGAGAAACCTCTTATGAAATATGAAAGAGGATGTGATTTTAAGAAGGATTCAACGTTTATTTGATGAAAATTGGTTTTCAAATGGCTGAGAAATCCAAAAAACGTGATGATAATAAAAGGCGACATCAGGCCACGCCTTTTATTGGGATCTCTTTGTTTCACCTTGTTTTTGGATATCTCAGCCATTTCAAAACCAATTTTCATCAAATAAACTTTTGATATCCCTTAGAATTGCATGCTCTTTGACATCTCATAGAGTGGTTTCTGAAAACATTAAAAGCTAAATCCTCACCTCGACCAGAACTGTACACACCCTTTAAGCAAGAATGCCAGCTTTTAACAGGATATATGAAGGCTACTGGGAAAGGAGAGGAGAATGATATATGTCGTTTTCATACATGCACTTTTTTTACGATAATCGAGAATTTACGTGGAACACAGTGTTGATTTACGGATGAAATGTATAGCTTCATAACTGAACGCACCTGCGGATCATTTCTAAGCTGTTAGGCATGGTCATTCAGCAACCGACTTACAGTGGTCCAGGGGAGAGAGGGAGAGATTCTGAATGTGTTTGTGTGTTGATTTGAAGTACTAGGCCCAATATTATTCCATATATCGGCTTTCAATAGGAAGTACCCATCTTGTTTACGGATGTGCCAACGTGCGGAATGAGAGAAAAAGGGGATGCGACATGATGATCGTGCGATAGAGAGGAAGTGTGTCTGTATGTATGTGTATGTGTGTGTGTGTGTGTGTGTGTGTATGTGTATGTGTGTGATAGAGAGGGAGAGACAGAGAGAGAGAGAGATAGGGGTGGGGCGGATGAAGACAAGAAAACGCACTCTGCTTTTATAACCGAATCTGCTATCTTAACTATGAATGTAAAGCCCGAGCGAATACTGGAAGTGATAATTATTTCAACTTGTGATTTCTGGCCGACAAAAACCGCATTTGACTGTTTAGCATTATGTCTCATGTGTACAATCACCTGAGCATACGATGATGATTTTTGTATGCTGAAAAAAAAGTACAACAACACACAAATAAGTTATTTTGAATCATGTTGCATTTTTTTTTTCTGGTAGTGTCTGTTGCTCTTGTGTTTTCTACTAACCTATTCCATGTTTTCATTCATAACCTCTAACACCCTTGATATGATACAATGCATCTTAAACTTTGTATTCCATTTCGACAAAACTGTTCATGATAATTATATCGTTTGTGACAAAGAACTAGCCTAGGTAAGACATTCTGCCGATCCTGGCTACACATCATTCGAACACTTCGAATTTTCTGCAGAATAGGCCAACAGAATTACGACTTCCGTGTTCGGCTGCTGTACAACAGGTTCCTGGTGAAGGCTCACATTTGCATGATTTGATATGGGGAAGGCGCGCAAATGAAAAGGAAAGTGCTATTGCACTTTTATCGGAATGTTTGTCATTACACATTCCTTCTCTCCCCCTCCCCCATTAAAGAGATGAAAGGAACTTACGTTTACGATTGCCACCAAGATGAATCCTCGGACTCTTTAGTACTCGAATCGCGAGAAAACAAGAACTCGCATATTGCCTTCCCTAGCCTTTTAGGACAAAAGAGAATGATATGTCGCATTTCTCCTTTTAGTCATTCAAATTGCCAAAGATGGAGAGATCGAAGGGTTATCTTGTCTTCTTGTTAGCACCTGATACAATCTTTCGTTACTATATCTTATCAGCTTGGGATCCGCAAGAAGGGAACTGCAAAAGCGAAATAGAATGTTGCATACCTTCAAGGAGAGCCAATGTGGAACTCGGCTAGAAATGGGGTCTTTTTGCAACCTCCTCAACCCGAATGTCAGTCCTCAGAACAGCTCTGACTTGACACCGTTCTCTATCCAACCCTGAGGAAAAAAAAATCTTCTGCCAGCACTTATATTTGTCATGCCACTGACTGCATTGCCTTTATGAGAATCCGATCCCACGATGTACAGACAAAGCAAAATAACAAAAGCAAACATCTACCTCGAGCACGCGAGGAAAACTTACGTGTGGTCATGGCAAATTGTTTTCGCAAACCTTTATGCGATGCACTGCGCAGAATAGTAAGGCTTTACAAACCACGGAACAAACTTGGGAAATTGTAATAGGAAACTTCCGACGCAAATTTCTGTCTCTCCCTCTCTCCTTTCCTCTGTCTGTCTGTCTGTCTGTCTGTCTCTCTCTCTCTGTCTCTCTCTCTCATCCTCTCTGTCTATCCGTACGACCGTCTTTTTGCTTTTCTCTTTGTCAAATGCATTTAAATGTCTGTTTTTTAATATATGACATGTACATAATATATGTACTCATATACTTTGATATTTAGATTGTTATACATATCTTACTGTCTATCCCAGAGCCAAAAATAGAAGAAAACGATTACTAACTTCGATTAGTGTTCTCATCTTCTGGATTTTGTATCACAACATCAAATAAACGGTAATCATGATTTTAATCATGTCATTGCACTTTTTTTTTACCCTAAATGATGGCTGCAACCTGGTAAGGCATGGTTTGCCTGCGGTCTTTACGACGTATGCATTAACTTCATACTTTCAAAGTGTCTTTGTTTCGAAGAAAAAAAAAAGAATAGAAAGAACACGGGGGAAAGTGTAGCGGTATCGTGACAGCTTATCATACTCTAAACGGCCTTTTTAAAACTACCAATGAATATTCTATATTACGTACATCCAACGAAGACAATCAGTTCTAGTAATTGACGGCGTAATGAACATCTAAGCCATATCGACCGTGGACGGTCTAATGGTACACACAATCTGCATCAACCATCAACGGATTTATACCCTTTTGCCTTGTTTGCTGTTGTCTATATCAGTTAAGTTCACTTTACTTCCTTACTCCCTTGTGTCATGGAATCACAGCTATGGGAAATTGTTACACAAAGATTATCAATGCACTATTCAGGTCCCAAAGACAGGTATGCTTTCGCTGTCATTATCAATAGCAGATAAATGCCCACGGTTTTATAATCAAAGGTTTCTGGGAATTAACTCTTTATGTGCCATGGTGTACCCCCCCCCCCCCCCCCCCCCCCCCTCCCGTGTGCCATATTATTCAGGCATGGCAACGTAAGTCCAGATAAAAGTTATGGAGTACCAATCTGTGTAAACATTAATAGAATTTTGTTACCATTGGCGTATAGCGAACAAGTAATATGTAGAGAAAAGGCCCACCATTGTTTTGATGTAAATTCTTTTGGCAAATCTATGACAATTTTTCTTTCAAATGACCAGTAGCTACATCAGTAATAGGAGTACTACTTTTGCACACAACACAGTGACAGAAACTTAGAATTTATTTGCAAATCCAGGCGTACACACCGCTTGATATTCATTCACAACATGAAATGCATGATACATGTTGCAGGATTGGAATCCCAAGAAACGCTTTCACTGTACTCTTGCATTTGGCGATTTAATACCAGTCGGTTTGGGCGGGTTTGTTCATCTCGATTATCTGGTTTTAACAAAAGCTTGCGGTCAGGCATTGCACGCATGGTCCCTAACAACAACATAAACATCAATAACAAGAAGAAGAAGAACAATCACATAGCAACATCAGAAAACAAGTAGACAAACAGACAAGCAGACAAACAAAATATGAAACAAATGGAAAAACAAATCAAATAGTCAAACTGTAATGGATGATATTTTCGAATTGGGTCCTATTTCATCAACGCGAAACATAATTTTTCATTTTCAACTCATTATCCTTTTTATATAGTAACGTTTTTGATTATTCGATTATGAGCTAATTTTTGTATTGCAGTCAAAGAAAGGTAACAAGAGATGACAGATTCATAGAAGTAAAGTATATTTCTTATATATGTATACAGTTTGTATGCATACATGTATTCATAAATCGTCTTTTTCAGAATTGCAAAACTCCCTAAACTTAAAAAACTTAAAGTCAATATTACTTAATCAATATAACCTGCCTGATTAGAATTTTCTAATATGTTATCTGCAGTATCCTCATGCAAAGTATGGCGGATCAACATGCAGTGTATGATCGATTTACCTCTGGTTTATTATCCAATTATATAATCACTACTACAGTACTGTATTTACATTTTGAAGTCGTTATGATCTTGATTCTAGATATGTGCTCGTTTAATAGTGTATCTATATGCTATTTTTCACTCAGTTCTTATTCTTTCGATTCTTGTTTTCCTTTTTCTTGTTTTTCTTTTCTTTTTCTTCTTCCTTTTATACCTTGATAGTTTAGTTTTCATATAGTTTCGTCATTATTACTTTGTGTCCTATCTCCATTGATTGCACAGCAAATTTACATTGGTAATTTCTTTCTGGAACCTGCGTTTACAAGCTTTGCTTTTGCGGTTCCAACATATTTCACAAGTTATAGAGAATTGTCTTATGTACATTATGTATGCTGACACACTTTGCGTTCATGACCCGATTTATATGATAGTTTGTATCTTGCTTGGTTTGTATTTTTTTTTATGTATCTCGATGTCAAGATAGTGAAATATGAAAATAAACATGCTGGAACTGTTCCTTGTGTCTCGAGTGTAAGATCAGTGCAGTTTCAGTTATTCAATTCAATTCAATTCAATTCAATAAAATAAAGTAAAATATATTTTAAGCAACATGATCATACGTGTATGTGTATGTGTATAGGTATGCGTGTGTTCTAAAGCATGTCTTTTTTAGTTGAGGGCTACTGTATGTACAACCGTAATGCCAATTCATGTTGACTTACATGTATTGATTCATGAAGCTCTGATAATGAACCTATGCTGCACAAAGAGACTACGAATGAAGATTTTTCTTTGATCCCGTGATCACCGCGGCCATCTTGTTATTTTTGTTTTTGTTGTGCATCTTAATGAACACATTCAGATGTTTGGACAAAGACGATTGTGTAATCGTGCATCCTCACTGACAAAAGAATCGTTTCCCATTTTTCGGTGTTATTTGGCAGAGGTGCCTTTTCAGACTCAAACCCTGCCTTTAAATGATCTCCGATGATGGGGAGCAGCAAATCGAAATCATGACAAATTTTGTGTCACAAAATTGGTATGCCTTATTTCTGAAGTGGACACTTGGATATGAATGTCCATACAACCATATCCTCTAATACCGTTACTATCCATGGTTTCTTTGAAATACTGGCGAAAAATGTGAAAACTGTGGACTATAAAATCATAATTAACCTGCCAAAGTATTTGCTTTCTCGCGTTTCGTTCATTTTGAAAATAAAATTGCTTGAGATTGCTTGATTATCTCCTACAAAGTACATGTACACATACATTTTTTTTCTTTTTCATCTATTTTTTTATTCCCAAGAGAAACATTCAAATAGGGCCTATTTTACAGAATTTGGATACATAAATTTCAGAAGGATACTTCTTAATTTAAGAGAAAAATCATCTTCTCCCTATGTAGTTTTTAAATTACTCAAAGAACCGTCTTGTTTTTACCCAGGCTGGCTGTCAACAATGATGATAGGATCATAAGATCATAGCAAGAAAGCATGTTTGAAATTTCATTGCGACACTTTCCCAGAAACTGGTGATGAATCCATTTGTAGTTGTAGAGCCATGTTTTGATCATCACTGTTTAGACCAAAAGAATATGTGAATAGGTGTCTTTGTATAATTTGTTCCACTTTTTTTCAGATTATTTGGATAAGCTCACCCCCCCCCCACACACACACACATACACAAACCTACCTCCTTAGAACTCAAAATTCCGCCAGTGACATTATTCTATCAATCATTGGTATAAGGAATTTATTGTTATTTTATTTGAGAAGCAGTATTAATGCAAACCCTTCCCCTTGGCAAGACCAAGTAGAACTTTTCTCTGCGGTGTCTTTTGTTTTACTAATCATAGTAGTGGCATGGTAATATGTAAGTTATAGAACGCTGAATGTTCAGTCTAGGGGGAAAGTTGCATTCCAATATCTTTTGTTAATCACATTTATACTTCAGCATTGGTTGACATAATTCCCACTTATGATGTCACATGGGAATCATGATTTTGATGTTTCTGTTTATTCGTTCGTTTGTTTTTTGGTTGTTTTTATTTGTTTGCGCATCCAAGTAGACTCAAGAAAAATATAGAACATATGGCAGGAATATTCACATATTCATTAGGCCACATAATTATTGTTGGGGATAGCATGAATCAACATAAAAGGTGAACATCCATTTGCAGTTTATATTTCGTTTACGTACATAATACGTCTAAACGCTCGGGGAATGTCTGGTATTTCGTATTTCAAGATTGTTCATGACACGAACCCGAAACAATAAAGATCACACAACCACCAGGCTTCTAGGGGGTTCATTATAATTCTACTAATTGCTCCTAATGGTTTCTAATGAATTTCGAACTGGGAAGACAACATACTAGATATGTACCTATGGGACCAAACATCATGTAACTTCACTGTCATTCACTACGGAGGAACAAGTGGGTTACAGTATCTGTTAACTGTCATGTATTTTCCTAGCTTCTCCCAAAAGTAGGGCTGCCCTCCAGGGTCTCGAGGCCACATGAGATACACTCGGTTATCACTGAGGAAAAGACGGATCAGAAATGGCAGGTCGGCGTCCGGTATTTCTTCTAGAAACACAAGCACGATATTTTCTATCTGTACCTCATTAACGTGATCCAGTGCGAGTCGAAATTTGAGTAGGAACATGTGGTTCTTGAGAGCATCTGCGCTGATGAGAAAGACCACCTTGAAGCTATTTTCTACAAGTAGGCTGACAGAATCCAGGTAGTACATCCCAAGCCTTAGGGCCTCATCTCCAACGGCAAGTCGGCCATATTCAGGCAGATTCTCTTCTAGACCACGTCGGAAGATCTCCTCCGTCCAAACCTCGTCCTCATCGTGGTTAACAACGTACATGTCATACTGGAAATCTTCCCTCTGTTGTTGGGGGACGATTTCCCGGTAACCAATGAAGTGGATCTTCAACAAAAAGAGTCCATACCTTAGTTTCCAGCGATTGTAATAGATCATGATCAGAGCGAGTGTAGTACATAAAGCACTCGCAACCACTGAAAGGTAGAGTACATACTGTGGACCACACTCTCTAACTGGTTTAAAATCACTCAAAAGCATTCCTGCAGCTGATTTGAATGAGCCGGCCTGAGAACATTTGGTTCCAAAACTATATTCAAGTTTGATAGACCTCTTAGCGACCCACTTAGGTAACCATTCAAGAGAACAGTTGCAAACCCACTTGTTTTGTCCCAAACCAAGTACTGAGAGAGTTTGTAATATAGGCTCGAATGTTGTGAATTGTAGCGAGACCAGCCTATTGGATGAAAGATCTAATCGGGTTAGGTTCACAACGTTTCGAAACAGATCACTGTGCAAGAAATTTAGATTATTGTCAGCTAATGATAGATCTCTCAGTTGGATTGTATCATTTAGAAAAAAATTGGGAATGTGACCTATGTCATTATTTGCTAGACTGAGAATTTGTAGACTGAAAAGCCCTTCAAGCAGCAAAGGCCATAAAAATACCCTGCTTTCATCTAGGTACAACTCTCGCAAACTGGTCAGGTTTTGAAAAAACCCATTGGGGACAAGGAACATGTGCGTACCGGCAAGGTCTAATACATTTAACCCGTTCCTTACGGGAACCTGGTTTACCAGGTTCCCGTGGGAGCAACTGATATACGGGAACCTGGTTTACCAGGTTCCCAAAATGAAGACAAGGGTGCCTGCTTCAGTGGCCTAAATTCATGTTTCTTTGTGTTAAAATGCTCAGAAAAGTGGGTTTGATAAAAAGATTAGAGTTTATTCTATCAGGATTTGTTCTCCTGCTGTTTAAAAAAGGGGGTTTTACAGTATTACATACCCTTTCCTGATTTAGTTTTTTGCTTGTTCTGCTGTAAACTCGTACGAACATGTACATAATGATCAAGGCTGAGATCAGTTAGAAATGCGGGTTCGCTGACCCCAGTCACCTCATTCAGGTACCTGGTTTTGTGTAGAACAAAAGATTGTGAGAGCTCATCAGCACACGCTCTATTCATACCTCGCACCCGATCGATAGTTCCATTGTTCACGGGCACTTGTAGTTGACCGTAGAAAGGGGGACACAATGAACCGCTTGACTGCCTTCACACAGCTGGATTACCAACCTGTGTGCCTCTCTGTCGACGGGCGAAAAGAATCTCGTTTGGGGGCATTAAAGGCACTCAGAGAATTGCGGAAGGAACGGGTTATATCAAGTAACCCTCCAAAGCAGGAAATACCTTTGTTAAAATTCCAAAGGTCGCGAACATCTATCTTAGTCCCCTGAAAACTTACTGTCTGTAGAAGAGGGGTGTTTCTTTGCAGTATTCCCGGGGAAACCATATCTGGTGGAATTCCCTCTGTACCCCGAAAGTCTAGGATTTTCAGCGAATGCACCTTCAGGTGAAGTACACCTGAGATCAAGCAGTCTGCAAAACTCAGAGTATTCAACGATTCTAATTCTGAGAGTGAGACGTGCGTTAAGGGGTTCAAATTGTTATAAGATAAATCTAAAATCGCTAATTTGTTCAGACCGTTTAATGCATGAGTCCCTATACGAGCGAATTCATTTCCCCCGAGGAAAAGTGTGGTGAGATTCGCGTCCCACTCTTGATTGTCCCAATTTATGACTGAAATGTTGTTGCCTACTAAAGACAACACTCGCAGCGAAGACATACCCGAAAAGTGGATAGGTTCAATCGCTTCCAATTCGTTGCCGTCAAGGGTCAACTCAGAGACGTCGGTCAAATTTTCGAAACCTCTCGGGATGAGCTCTCGAAGTCTGTTTATGCCAAGGTCTAGCAGACGAAGATGTTTTCCCTGTAATGCCCTGAATAAACCAGGTCGCAAGGAAGTGAGATCTATATTTCTGATATATAGAGTTGTTATTGTTGTCGATAACCTTACATCCTCGAAGAGGTGATGAAGTTCTTTCTCTGGTAGCAGTATTCCGCTCATGTCGAGGCCTCGGACTTTTAGGGACGATATGGTGGCTGGACTGATGAGTTGTATTGGGTTGTAGGACAGATCGAGAGAATCAACGTTGCAGTCCATCGCAAAAGACTTTTCCGAAAGCTCCGTAAACTTGTTTTGTGTAAGCGACATGGAGAGAAATGCCACGTGGCAGGCCGT
The DNA here is from genome assembly GCF_040938485.1 of Diadema antillarum. Lineage (NCBI taxonomy): Eukaryota > Metazoa > Echinodermata > Echinoidea > Diadematoida > Diadematidae > Diadema > Diadema antillarum. Next base: position 670,639 of record NW_027271039.1, read on the forward strand.
CCAGCTAACGTTCTGCAAAATATTATTACGTAAACCCAATGTAGATGTTGTTGTCATTGCTCTGAAGATATCATCTGAGACGTGTGCAAGGTTACTCCCATTTAACTGAATATTTGTAAGAGCAGTGCTTGCAAACATGTCCCCACGTAGTGCCGGGAGGCGTTTGTTGTTGGATAGATCCAGACTCTGAAGAAATGATAGACCCAAGAATGTGCCGCTGTCTATGAACGAAATGTCGTTTGATTCAATGACCAGATCTTTTAGTTGCTTGTAGGCGAAGCATGACGTGTTGTACAAGGCGGCGATCTTGTTGAAGCTCAAATCGAGAATCTCAGTGTTGCCGGGTAGATGTCCAGGCACCGAAGACAATCCCATCCCGTAGCAGTACGCGCCGCGACTGGCCCGGTCGATGAGACAGGGTGGAGCTGCTGCAGAAACCGTCTCCATTGCAGAAAGGGAGATGAGACCGTGTATGAGAATGAAGAGGACGAGGGGGGCGCTGTCCATACGATCCATGTCTACTGCTGTCGTCGCTTTACGTTGTGTAAAAAAAAAGAAGAAGTAAAATGATTTATGAATCAATATGAACAGCACTGACATTTTTTTATCATTTTAATTTGCTTTAAACTCTCTTTTCAATTTGATGTTAGAAGAAAGTTTCGAAACATTGCGAATAAGTTTGTGTTAATGAAAAGCAAAAAGTGAAATGATGAATGTAACATTTCCGTTTCAAACCTCTTACATTTGTTTTTGATGCGAACTATGATATTGGATATAGCTGTTGAATGCTTCAACCATAATTATAATATCTTATTTCCATGGTTTACAACTCCATGCACTCGATGGGTTGCAACTCAATGCATGCCTTTACCGTGAATGCATTTTTTACTCACTATCGCCGAGGTAAAGCAAGAATGCCAGCTTTTACCAGGTAATGCGAAGGCAACTCTCTTTTCCCATTCCTCCCCCAACATTAACTAGAGAAAGGTACCTTTTACGTTCTGGAGTGCTACCAAGAAGATTCCACATACTATTGGTCCCCGAAATTCGGGGGAAAAAAAGACCTCGCATCTCGCCATATATCCTTTCGGACAAAAGAGAAGGAGATCTCACATCTGTCCGTTTAGTCATCTCCAATTGCCAAACATGGAGAGGTCGCGGGATCATCTCGTCTTCTCGTTAGCACATATTACTATAATCATTCCTTAGTAGGGGCTATTAGCTAGGGATCGGCAAGGAAGCAACTGCAGTAATGTGAAATGGAATGCAGCATACCTTAGAGATGGACCGATGTGGAGCTCGGCTAGAACAGAGGTCTTTTTGCAACCCCCTTGCAGCAGTACTCGTCAATTCTCTGACTAGACATCGTTATCTATCAAACCCGCAGGAAAAAAAAAAATCTGCCAACACTTATATTTGTCTTGCCACCACATGGCCATTGATTGCATTGCCTTTATGAAAATCCGATCCCACGATGCAGGCTTACAGACAAAGCAAAATAATAAAAGCAGGCAACTACCTCGATCACGCGGAGGTCCCTTTATCACCAACAGGAAAACGTAGGTGTGGTTATGGGAAATGGATTCCGCAATCCTTTATGAGATCGATGCACTGCGCAGAATAGTAACGCTTAACAAACCACTGACGGATCAAACTTAGGAAATTGTAACAGGAAACTTTTGCTGCAAATTTTTGTCTCTAACTCTCTCTCTCTCTCTCTCTCTCTTCCTCTCTGTCTTTCCGTACGACCGCCTGTTTGTCTTTCCCTTTGTCAAATGCATGTATTTATTATTTATTTATCAATCTATGTATGCACATATAAAACTCATTTACTTTAATATTTAGATTGTTTGTTTGTACATTGTCTTGTCATTTTATATACCTTACTGTCTATCCCACATCCAAAAATAGAAGAAAAAAATTACTTATTTCGATTTGAATGTTTCTATCTACTGGAGTTTGTATCACAATATTAAACAAACAGCAATCATGATTTAACCATGGCATTGCAGGATTTTTTTTTTCACCTTCGAGGATGGCTACATCCTGGTTAGTCTTTAGGGCTTTTTACACTTGTAAATTTTTGCTTAGTCCCGTACCAACGGTGGGGCTAAGGGGGGCCTTAGCCCCACCGTTGGTACGGGACTATCCTTAGCCCACTTTCTCTCTACACTCGTTTTTGCCAAAGTGGGCTAGCCCCACCGATAGTCCGGTACTATCTGGCCCTGCAAAATAGCAGTGTTAGCACCGCAATTGCGGTGCCAAGCAAGTGAGTGTAAACAGAACGAAAAAAAATAATCCGGGGCTAAGCGGCGGAAACGAAGTCCGACCCCCACTGACCAATCAGAAACGAGGTAATCAAGTGCTGCCGGTGCGTGCGTGTACGTGTACAGTGCACAGCATAATCATGAATATTCATGTGGTTTGGAAAGTCCGGGGCTAAACAGAAATACGAGTGTAAAAAGGTCAGTTTTCTCCTTAGCCCCGGACAAGAGATAGTACGGGACTAATTGGCGAGTGTAAAAAGCTGAAAAAATTGGTACGGGACTAACGATAGTCCTGGGTCAGAGAATGTCCGGGGTTAAGAAACATAAGTGTAAAAAGGGCTATAGTTTGCCTGCGATCCATACGACGTATGCATTAAATTCACACATTTAAAGTGCCTTTATTTCAAAGAAAAATAATGGATGGAACCAGGGGTTCCTTTCAATTTGATTTATGTTTTCATTTACTGTTGTGTGTATCACAATATTAAACAAGCAGAAATCATGATTTATTCATGCCATTTTTTTTTAACCTTCAAGGATGGCTACAACCTGGTTAAGCATAAAGTTTGCCTGCGGTCCTTACGACGTATGCATTAAATTCAAAGAGTCTTTATTTCGAAGAAAAAATTGAAGGAACCAGGGGCAAAGTGTTACAATAGTGGTATTGTGTCAGCTAGCTTATTATCCTCTACATGACCTTTTGAAAACTGGCAATTAATATTTTATGTGTACATATAATCAATTGAACGATACTGCACCAAACTACGACAATCAGTTTCTAGTAAATTGCTTAATTAGCACCTAGCCAAAATCGACATTGGACAGTGTGATGGGACAAACAATATGCATCAACCAGCAACGGATCTATACTCTTATGCTGTTGTTCGTATCACTTTCATACTTCCTTGTCCTCTGGAATCACAGCTATGGGAAATTGTTACAAAAAAAAATATCAAGGCACTCTTCAAGTCCAAAAGAAGAATAAGTAGGCCTTCACTTTCAGTGTCAATAGTAACGATTTAATCAAAAGTTGATAAATGAAAGACAGCCTGGTGGTAGTGTCGCTGCCCGGAAAGCAGTAGATGACAGGTTCGAGTCCCACTGGTTCCCTTTTTTCCGACATGTTTGTTAATTCAGATCAGCAGTTGCGATCTTAACAAATTTAATTTGTAGAGGGAGACAAACTGAAGAAACTCACACCTAATCAAAAGTTGTTAGTATTAAAGGTATCATATTTAATTTCTTTCACGTTTGAAAGGAAAGTTAAACAGCATGAAAGATAATAGGATTGTTGTGACAATGGCCTCGTTTTAACGACTACGATCTGGAGCTATCGCGATTACAAGGTCAAGGTGTCAAAGTTCAAGAGCCAAGTTGTATAGTGGTTGATTGTTATTTGTATCTAGTACAGGCTTCACAAAAAAAAAAAAAATGCTGCTTGTAATCATACTCGGCTTTTTTCCCTTGCTCCCACCATCGGCCATTATACACTGAGATAACAACGATTCCTGGTTGAGGAAGTATTGATACAAAATAGTATGTCGTCTCGATTTTGATACAAAAGATTTATATGCATTAGCTAGACAACTCAAGTTTTATTCAACTGCTGCATTTTCTCGATTTTCTGTCGTTAACAGCAGTTTCCGGTCAGGCATTGCCAGCACAGATGGTCCCTGACAATGGCATGAGCAACGATAGCAACCACAAGAACAAAAACTTAACAAGACTAGAAAGGAAACAAGTAGACGTACAGATATACCTAAAAATGACATAAAATAATTGAAGTAAAAAGCAGATTTTCTAATTGTTATGGATAATATTCTCTTACTGGTTCCTATTTCATCAACGCAAATCATATTCCTCATTTTCAACTTGTGATACGTGTATACAGTAACGTTTTTGTCTATTAAATCATGAGACACTTTTTAGATTGCTGTCAAAGGAAGTAACGAGATATGACACATACACATGTATAATAGTATATGAATACAAACACACACACACACACACACACATAATATGTGCCTATATGCAAGATTTATATGCATTAGCTAGACAACTCAAGTTTTATTCAACTGCTGCATTTTCTCATAAAAGTAAAGATGATACTGTATGATAAAAGAGAGAAGTGAAACGACGTTAAGAATAAGGTCAAATTTTGTAAAAATCAAGTGGTGAAAAATAATTATCATCGAGTCGGCCTAATTCGACACAGGTGAAAAGTCCGGTCTTTCAAAATTATTAAACTCAGCATAGCACTGGAAGTAACATGTTGGTACGTGTTCATAATGAAATGTCTGATTTTCGGATCAATGATACCAGTAAGAATTATACAGACTGATTATGATTTGGCGCCTTGATGACTGATTATACAGCTAAGAATCACACGGTCACACGCACACTAACACCCACACACACACACACACACTCTCTCTCTCTCTTTCTCTCACACACACACACACAAACACACACACACAAACCCCACACACTCACTTAAGAGAAAAGAGGAAAAATTATTTCTCAAAAAAGCTGCACTTGTTGAGAGTGAAAGCCGGTTTAATCATGCTGTTTAAGTTCTGAGCTCCCTATGAAAACACCTATATCGAACATTAAGCAATTCCACATGTCGATAAAAGCGAAAGTGTACATTACACACTGCGCGGTCGTGGACATGTTATATGAACACAACGTATTTAGTTTGCGGATCTCTATTTTTGAAAACCGGACTTGTGACCGCACTTCCGTTATATTTTTTCTTCCTTCTCTTCCTCTCTCTCTTTCTCCCTGTCTCTCTCTCTCTCACTCTCTCCTTCACTCTTCTCTCTCTCTCTCTTTCTCTGAGGTCGACGTACATGTACGCAACGTGCATATCTCATTTCCTTTTGAATACGAAAGTAATTATGTATTGTAGATTTCACAGTCTTTCGTGTTATGATATCCGAACACAGGGTTGTTTGCGTGTTGATCTTTTGATTTAAAGAAACAACAACAGGCTTAAGATTTCAATTCCTTGATCATATTTCCCCATCAGTCAGAGATCGACCTACGCTTCATATTTCATTTTCTTCTTAATGAAAAAATTTAGAAGAGAAAAATCTTTCTTTTGGTATGCTAATTTCTCAGAACGCAGAAACCTTGCTAGATTAAGGCGAAAGATCCCTAACGCTTATGGATCGTATCCGATAAATACAAACTAGCAGATTAGAGGTGCCCTTGAGAATATTTGGTCTGAATTTATGGTGAATTATTTGAATGAGACGAAAACACTTCAAAAACCTACGCTTGCGATCAAATAAAAGAACTGAAATCATGCTCTTATTGCGTTTCTCTCTGTTTGCATGGTCAGATTGTATGATCTTTTTAAAGGGAGGATCTATTAACAAGAGTAATGATTCTCCCACTGTTTTTCCTTTTAATTATGCTAAAAGAGTCAAAATAAAAGATGCATTTCCCCATATTTCATTTGTATCGTTTTCCGTACATGAAATAACAAGATGATGTAGTCTTCTCAGCCAGCAATGGCTCACCTAAACATGAAAGAAATTATGAGATTTCAACGAATTTCTGATTTTTCTGAAGGCATCATCCATTGTGTTACCTAATATTAAAACATTCACCCAATTTATATTTGGATTGAATGTCCCTTTTGACAACTAAATGAAGGGTACAATAGAATAAACACTGATTCGGTAAGGCGAATGTTCAAATCTTGATGGGCTCTTCCTACCACTGGCGTAGCCAGGGGGGGGGCGATGGGGGCGGTCGCCCCCCCTAAGATTTGGACCGGGGATTTGGGAGGCGGAAAAAAAAATGCGTGTATACTGTATGCATGCACATACATTTCACTCAAAGTGTGCACCAGATCGTTGAATTTCAATTCAAAATATGCAAAATCTCTCGTGCTTGGGAGGGGGTATCCCCCTCCCAAACCCTCCCCCTCTGTGCCTCTTTCCCTAGCTAAGTACACTTTTTAGATTTACAAAAAATTCTGAATAATTCTGAGTGCACAAGACTTATCACTTATATTCCGAAAACTGAAGGTTCCCTCATGTATAAGGGGAATTTCCCCTTTTAATCGACCCTTTCCTCCCTCAGCCCCCCCCCCCCCAATCAGGTGTTTTCTTTTTTTATTTTTGGTGATTTCCCAAATGTTGATTCCATCAAATATGCGTATACGAGATATCTCAATTTCAACCTTAAAAAGATAAAAGCTCCATGGGAAGGGAAGGGTGGAGTTAACACTCGCCCACGCCTTCTCCTGTGGCTATACCCAGATCGCTTTATTTCAATTCTAAAAACGCAAAAGCTCCGCGAGCGGGAAGAGGAATCCCCCTTCCCCTAAGCTCTACCTCACTAGACTTTATACATACGCACAGATGGTGCACATTCGGAATAAGAGCTAAATTCCGTGATTTTAACACTTCGATGAAAAAGTATCGCACCAAAAATTTGCACCAGATCGCTGAATTTCAGGTCTGAAAACGCAAAATCACCTTCGTGTGGGAGGGGATATGCCCCTATCTACACCCTCGTGTGCATGCTTTTTCTGTTTGATTGCTGAACAGACAGCGTTCATGATATTCAGTGTAAGAATTAGTACAAGAAGACTAGTGTATTCATATTATACCATTTTATAGGCAAATTGTTCAATAATAATCTACACTAAAATATACTGCAACCTTAAACAAGTAGGACTGTTTCAACTCGTTAAAACACGCAAAAACATGCATCAAATTGCACCATTTGCAACATCAAAATGCAAAAAGTTCTCACCGTGGGAGGGGGGACACCCCCCTCCCACACCCTCCCCTACCCCCTCGCTCGCTCCGCTCGCTCGGGTTTAGTCGCGTTCATGATATTCAGTGAAAAGAATTGAAACAAGAAGTGTATCTAAATTATACCATTTTATAGGCAAATTGTTCAATAATACTCTACACTAAAATATACTGCAACCTTAAACAAGTGGGACTGTTTCAACTCGTTAAAACACGCAAAAACATGCATCAAATTGCACCATTTGCAACATCAAAATGCAAAAAGTTCTCACCGTGGGAGGGGGGACACCCCCCTCCCACACCCTCCCCTACCCCCTCGCTCGGGTTCAGTCGTGTTCATGATATTCAAAAAAAAGAATTGATACAAGAAGTGTATTTGAATTATACCATTTTATAGGCAAATTGTTCAATAATAATCTACACTAAAATATACTGCTACCTTAAACAAGTGGGACTGTTTCACGTCGATAAAACGCGCAAAAACATGCATCAAATTGCACCATTTGCAACATCAAAATGCAAAAAGTTCCTACCGCGGGAGGGGGGACACCCCCCTCCCACACCCTCCCCTCCCCCCTCGCTCGCTCCGCTCGCTCGGGTTCAGTCGTGTTCATGATATTCAATGAAAAGAATTGATACAAGAAATGTATTTGAATTATACCATTTTATAGGCAAATTGTTCAATAATAATCTACACTAAAATATACTGCTACCTTAAACAAGTGGGACTGTTTCACGTCGATAAAACGCGCAAAAACATGCATCAAATTGCACCATTTGCAACATCAAACTGCAAAAAGTTCCTACCGTGGGAGGGGGGACACCCCCCTCCCACACCCTCCCCTCCCCCCTCGCTCGCTCCGCTCGCTCGGGTTCAGTCGTGTTCATGATATTCAATGAAAAGAATTGATACAAGAAGTGTATTTGAATTATACCATTTTATAGGCAAATTGTTCAATAATAATCTACATCAAAATAAACTGCTACCATAAACAAGTGGGACTGTTTCACGTCGATAAAACGCGCAAAATCATGCATCAAACTGCACCATTTGCAACATCAAAATGCAAAAAGTTCTTACTGTGGGAGGGGGGACACCCCCCTCCCACACCCTCCCCTACCCCCTCGCTCGCTCCGCTCGCTCGGGTTCAGTCGCGTTCATGATATTCAGTAAAAAGAATTAATATAAGAAGTGAATCTAAAATATATACCATTTTATAGGCAAATTGTTCAATAATAATCTACATCAAAATGAACTGCCACCATAAACAAGTGGGACTGTTTCACGTCGATAAAACGCGCAAAAACATACATCAAATTGCACCATTTACAACATCCAAATGCAAAAAGTTCTTACCGTGGGAGGGGGGAAACCCCCCTCCCACACCCTCCCCCCCTCGCTCGCTCCGCTCGCTCGGGCTCGGTCGCTTCGCTCCCTCGCAGACTAACCGCCCCCCCTAAGATGAAATCCTGGCTACGCCGTTGCTTCCTACTGTGAGAGCAGGGGCTGTTTCACGACGTTGATAGTTGGTGCACTATCATATTTTTATAGATGTGAGAGTTTAGGCACAATGCTGCATCACATCTACAAGATGAACATTATGTGAACACCATGAAAGGTTTGCGTATCCCTGTTGCCTTTTGCAAACCTGAAAATTTGATTCCTTTCCTGAAGTTTTATATTCCGATCATTCCTTGTGATAAAACAAAAAATGGAATCTTCTTTTCTGCTGGAGGGGAAAACAATACTATAGAATTTACTACCAATGATTTATTGGGAATACCCCCCCCCCCCAAAAAAAAAAAAAAAAAAAAAAAAAAAAAAAACATCAGTTATTTCGGTAGGAAAGGGGAGCGTTTTCGAGAGCCACATGGGGTTGTTACTTTCTATCTACTTAGTTATTGATAAAAAGTGAAGTGCTTACAGGAAGATTGGTACACAATGTTGGGAGAAATATTCTTCAATCATGCAAGATTTCGCGTCATTTGCAAAAGGAATACATGGCTTATTAAGTTTAAAAACCACCTCTGGTCTTGGAACGTTATCTTCTGGCCTGAACTATTACGGCGATGGTGTTACTGTCATCGCGACAGGAAGGAAGAGCAAGAGAGACTTTTCAGTTAAAAATCACTATGAGCTATAATAACATGCATTAGCTTTGCCTCTGGGTAGCCTCAATCTTAAAGACCAATGAACTCTTAAAAAAAAAATGTATCGGTGTTTCTCACTCTCACTCTAAATCTATCTGTCTATCTATTTGTATACTCTTTTTTTTCCCTCCCATTTCCCTTTTTAGATAACAGGGGAAATCCTTTTCCGGTATAAAAGGAAGTTATAGTTTTCATAATAATATCATATTCTGAGTTTTTCCTTCTTTCCTGCAACGGATAGGGTCCTATAGTCCGGCAGCCAAAAGCCGTTTTTAGGCCGAAGTACTTTTTCTCTGATATATTTTTTTTTTCTCTGTTGATTATTCATCTTTGGGGTCTCTTCAATGATATTCAGGTGGGTGTGGAACTCTCAGCCTTGGGCAATTTTAATTATTCAAAATGCAACATGGCCGCCACACAATCCTCAAACTATGAAAATGCATTAAATCATGTGTTTTAAGTGCTACTATACCAATGACTGGATTGGAGCATTTGTCCAAAGGTCTAAAAACTTGAATAAGATATTTTTGACAATTGTTACAAGACGGTTGCTATGGTAAATATTAGATAATCATCTTATAATCCCTAAAATGCACAATACAAATTCAAAATCATATGGAATCGGGTTTGTGTGTGTGATTGTTGCATGAGGGACATGTTGACCTGAATGTTTGGCAGAAAAAAAAAAACTATTTTACTTAAAGGACCTGAGAAGATGATTGCCGTGGATACTTGCTCTGGCTGGTTGCAGACGTGATATTTAACATACGAATGTATAGTCCTGGGATGTCTTAGAATGTATTTGAGTAACCTGTGTATATAGGAATCTTATCAATCTGTAAAAGAAACTGACTACATGGTTGCCATGGGAACTTGCCTTTTTCTTGGTGTTATACATGTTACTATGAGAGTATCGTCCGAAGAAAAGTAAAGTTTTGCGCAATGATATTTTGCAATGGAACTTCTTCGAGTGAGAAAGGTTTGCGGTGACACCGTGTGTATGAAGATTTAACCGGATCGTTGCTTGGAAAGAGAAAGAGGAGAATTGAAGAGGGAAGCGACATATGGGGGCAGTAAGGAGGGCAAAAAGTGAAGAGCGGGGGATAGTAATGGGTTGGAAGTTGAAGTTGTATTAGTGGAGACGGTAGAGAAGGGAACAGAGAGATTGGCAAGGAAGAATAGAGTGAGAATCAAGTAAGATGTTTAACATTCTTTAAGCTTACTCATCCCCTCCCTATGTCTTAGATACTATAATCCCTCGTATAATGAAGCAAAGTAAAAATAAGCTACTCATCAGAACTGGAACCTTGAAACAAGAAAAGTAAGTCACAATATGTTATTTCTGTTAAAGAAAATTATAACAAACACATATTTTCTTTTTCAGAGTGTTTGTGCCTTCTACACTTGTATAATATCAACTTCGGTTGAATTAACTCTTTATGTGCCATAGTGGAAACCCCCTGTGTGCCACGGTATTCTGAGACACGAAGGTAGTCATGCTTCGAGAAAGAATTCTGTTTTTCCAATTTGTATAACTTCTACAAATTTCTGTCAGGATGAGCATAATATTAGGCAAAGTTAAAGAGAAATGCCTAGCTTTCTTTCGATATAAATTGTATGACGACTCTATTTTCAATTTTTCTTTTGAATTACCAGTTGCTACATTACTGTAAAGGCATAACTTTTGCACATATAACCGTGAGAGACACTTAGAATATACGAGCAAATCTAGTTCGGAACATCGCTTGATAGTCGATCACCACATAGAATGCAAGCCGTATATGAGAGGAACAAAAGCATGAGAAAGGCTTTCATTGTGCCGCGGGATTAGCAGTAATTAGCGGTTTATCGATCGGTCTTGGCGGCTTTGTTAGTTGAGCAGAATATGCGAAGTTGGCACGCCGTCGACTGAGTCGGACGTGCGAACGTGGCACACAAAGAGTTAACATGCATGACTCATGAATAAAAACTACGGGCAAGTACTGTAAGATAATCAGAAATCATGAAACAAACTGGATTACTTCATTCTCAAAGATTGTAGTTTATTACGAACAGTGTATATATTGATGTCAATGTCATGAATGTGAAAGTTATTTCATTATAGCCTTCACCTTGTGCCACATAGGAAGGCTCATTTTAAAATGTTGTTTTTACATAACACTTAATGAACAACTTTGGGGACATTTATGCAGGTTGTAATATTGCAATGTATGTTCCAGTAAATAACCTGACAAAACTATGAAATTATTTCACACTGTATGATTTTATTACAACTTGGAAACAAATGAAACCATGCATATCATCAGCTAACAGTCGGTTTATCCACCGATAAGTATTACACAAAGGTGTAAGTCTCTGGGCATCTAACTCAATGTCAAAATTTTTGTTGCAATGTATATATGCGTGTTATGAGACTGTCCTTGAAAGTGACATTGAGCAGTTACCATAGCAACCAGGACATATCAACGTCATATAATAGAGGGAGGTACCGGTATGTGCAATCAATATAGGCATAATCTTTATTTAGAGTAAAGAACTGAAATATGATATGTCACATTTCCACATCATTGCTATACTGCAGTTCAATTCTTAGGCAGTTATTCACAATTAAATTCAACTCTAGGTTGCTATGGCAACTATAGATATAAATAAAGGCTAGATTAATGGTTACTTCACTAAGACTTTCTTCGTAAGGAGTATGCAGGTAATTGATATTTTATGCACTTTGCACAAATAATAAACATTTTTGTGTGTTTTGCATACTTTTCTAACTTTTTATGAGGCTTGTTCCAATTATTTGAGGGTTACCATGGCAACCAGATTCTGTTCATCAACTAAGGCAAAAAAAAATAAAAAATGTTGCATTGGCGTAACCCGCCCGACCCTAAAAATTCCGCCGACCCCATGTTTTTTTTTATTATTATTTTGTGCTATCAATATCAAATATCTTGTTGATTGCGATCGCAATCGCAAAAACCCGGAAGTGGAAACGGCTATGGGAATATCGGATGTACGAGGGAGAGATCTAGCCTCGCATAGCCTCGCTTGATCAATATGTCAGTCTGTGTCCAACACGGACGCGTACTCTAACAAGATTTATTCAGTGTATACTTAGCATTCAGACTGCAATGTATTGTGCACAGTTTTGCCATAGGGTTCTTGTGTGGAGAACTTACACGAATCTGTATATGTGGGACTGTAATAGAGATCGCCGTGTGCGATGAAAAGATCGTACATATGGGTCAATTTGCATCTATCTTATCTAAGTCAAAATAGTAAAATATGAAGTGAAAACATTAAGGATAGGGATTTCAACATCTTTTAATTCTGTGAAGGGGTATAATTCCAGTTATATCGGCTTCATAAATGATTTGTAGAATAGATGAACACAGCGCATTTGGAGCAGCAGTTGTAACTGTTTACTGAGCCGAGCACGAGTCACGTAAAATGCAGGTAGCAAAAAAACAAACAAACAAACAAAAAATCCCACCGCCCGACCCTATTTGAAAATCTCATGTTACGCCAATACAACCTTTTTTTTTTTTTTTTTTTTTTTTTTTTGCCTATAGACATTACACTAATATTACTGGTCTTTCAGATGAGTGTTCTAATTGAAATACTAGTATTTCAGTGACATTTTTCTGCCTTTTAGGCTTCATGGCGGCCATTTTGGACGCCATTTTCAATAATCAAAATTGCACAAGGGTGAGAGCTCCACACCCACCTGAATATCATTGTAGAGACCAAAAAGATGAATAATCAAAAAAAAAAAAAATAACTATCAGAGAAAAAATACTTAGCCCCCTCGGCTGCCCGACTAATACCGTACTCTTTGTGTGTGTGTGTGTGTGTGTGTGTGTGTGTGTGTTGTTGTTTTGACGAGAGACACTATATCAAAAGAAAAGGAAGTGTAATTTTATATTCATTTTCTTCTTATGTTTTTCCCTAAGAGACTCTGATCGTCTGCCAAGGGACTGTAGGCCTACATACAATTGAATATCATTTGCATTAACCCTTACCCGAACTCTCACCCTGACTGTAGTCCTAATCCAGTGGCGGATCCAAAGGGGGCGCACCGGGAGCGCTCCCGTCTTTACTATTATTAGGGAGCTTTAGATTTTAGACGCGCGGACGTTCAAAGGAAAAAAAAAAAAACATGCTCTGAGCTTGCGCAGTAGCGCGCGTAAAGTCAATCTATTTTCAGCTTGCGTCGCCTGAGTTGTTTACTACGCGTACTGGGCTATTTTCACGTCCGCACAGTTTGCGACGCAGAGAGCTTCTTCATGCACTGATCATATGGGGGCGCGATTGTATTTTTTATACGTTGCGTCCCAGTGTAATCTAAAGCTACTTTTCCACACGACGCAGGGAGAGGAGAACGTCCAGCGCAAGCGTCGGCTCAAACGTCCGCGCGTCAAAATCTAAAGCTCCCTAATCATTTAAGTTAAAAGAACGGGAAAATGAATAATTGGAACCCAGAAGTAGCACCAGAAATATATATATATATATATATATATATTTTTTTTTTTTTTATTTTTTTTTTTGGGGGGGGGGCGCCCACCCCTTTTACGGAATACCTGGATCCACCCTTGAAATCCGACATCAAACTAAATCCGAAACTCTATCGTAACCCTAATCCAACCACAAGTACTTGTGTGTACTTGGAGAAAATGAAACTGGAGCAATTGAAGCAGGAGCTAATGTCATGTCACCGCACCAACACATATCCTCTATTCCTTACATTAAGGCATCATGCCAACCAAATAACAGACTCCGTTCTTGTGCCAGCGGTTACGAAGGTGAAGAAGGAAGGAGGTAGGAAGAAAAGTAGGAGGAGGGAGAGGAGGAAGAGTAAGTAGAAGAAGCTGAAGAAGAAGAAGAAGATGATGATGAAGTAGAAGAAGAAGAAGTAGAAAAAGAAGAAGAAAGTTTTATCATCTTTGTTCAGAAATGTGATCTAGTTATATTTTACCCGAGGAAACTGCAAAATACAATTTTGACTTTTAACTACGTCTTCTCCATTTCAGGCAACTTTAAATGTTGATACAATAATTATCATCTGAAAGCATGTATATCATTGCTATTTTCACACCATTCTTCTTCCTTACGGCATAGATTGATATTTTGTTATTAAACGTATGTCAATGTTTTGTATAGCTTAAACTGAAATAAAAGAAACGAAACAGAAATGATGCAAAACCACAACCTTCTCTGTCTGCCAGTGACAGACTTCCGATGTAGAATCGTACAGGAAGTGAACGTACACGACACTACGCTTTCTTAAGTTCAACGGCAAAGGAATGTATTAAAGTAAGTGTCTTGAGGTGAAGCCCAGTCAGTCGGCACACATGAAAAGGCTTGGAGGTATCGCCGGCTCTTAAAACAGTTTCTTAATGGCTGCGTTCCCAGGGGGGCTAGTCGAACGTCAATTCAATTGCGTGAGTAGATTACATCTTCATGTTTACATTGGTAGAGTTATCACACTGCAAAAACATCGGTGTTAGATTTAACACCATGAGTGTTAAATGTATCAACTCTCAAGTGTCATTAGAGGTCCACACCCGAAGGTGTAGAAAGCATGTTGTAATGGTGTTGTAAAGTGTTCACCTGGCACTTCGTGGTGTTAATGCGACACTGTAGCTAGTGATATTTCTGAAAGTGCGCTGTTGTTAATTCAACAATGGCACCGCATGGTGTTGATTTGATATTGCTGGTGTTAATTTCGATGTTATAATACCCGTCCAGCTTCAATAGGAGACCACACCAACTGGTGTTACTGTGGTGCAAATGTGTTCACACTTTTTTTTAACAAAGTCAAGTACTTTATCGGAAAATTCTTGATCGTCTTGTTGAAGTTCAAAATCAACAAGAAGATAAGAAAGTAAGAAACTATTCAAAAAACAATTTCATAATTTGAAACGACACCCGGAAGTGTAAATCCAACACCATAAATGAGCACGGGAAAGTTACCACCATTTCGGTGTTTCATATTTAACACTTTTTTGCACTGCACAAACCAAAGATTAACTTGGCCCCCCGTATAGTCGTAGTCAGAGCATCTTACTTTCTTTTTTGCCTGATCTTGAACAAAAGAAGAAGACCTAGTATTCATAACATGTGTAAGTGAAATAATTATTCCTATTTGTAGTAAAGCATTGGAACCTCCACGTATTTCCGTACATGTCCTTTTCTTCTCTTACTGTCTCAATGCCACATTACATGGAAACCTTGCAAATGCCGGCTGAACAAAAAATGAATAAAAATAAGAAATTAAAGAAATTAAAAAGATAAGTACTGCCACTACAAGATATAACGATTTCGTTTGAACTAGTGGTTATTTTCAGTAGCATCAAAGTAAGGTGAAGATTTGTAGATTTGAGTCGTGATGGAAGAATGCGTAGTTAATTGGGAAAGAGTGCTCTGGTGTACCTTTCGGATGATAATGGATTGTTTTCATGCCTTTCATACGTGCAGATTTTGAAAGAAAGGAAGGTGCCATAAAGGGTGCTGCATAAAGTAGGTCTAAATCCTTGACCCAAAAGAAAACAATATTCAAAAAGAATAATATATTAATCTTTGTAATCACATAAAATTTCCGATTGGTTACATAACCTTCATACGCGCAAATTGGCAGAATTGACGATGTAGTGTCGCTAGGGGAGATAATTTACAACTGCAATCTTGTTCCACCTGAAAATCAGTATCTTTACATTTTGAGAGATTACAAGTCTACGATAATTTGATGACAAGGCTACATCTATTATTGCTTTCATGGACTGGTATAATGGCACCTGCGTCAGACGATGGCACGATATAAAAGTGCAGATAGATGAAATTCTATAGGGCTGGTGTTATAAGTAAATAATTTTTCTGTCATTTCTATACTTTGAGACAAAAGAATAATACAAAATTGCAGGATAAGTTTTGTTTCCTAGATTGATCAGAATGAAATAGAAGACTACCTCAAATGGCAGATCAATGCTATTATTTCTTTTTAGAAATGATGTTGCATATCGAACAGTCAGCTCACGCTTACACAATGGGCAAGAAAGGATTAAGAAATTTCAATTTTTTCACGTGATGAAAAGACCCGTTTGTTCACTTATTTGTACGGGACAGAGCAAATTCGAGCTAAGTGACGTGTTAATGAGAAACTACAGTAAAGTACAAACAGGAAAAGAAAAAACTCTGCCGAATACAGAAATAGGATATAAAAAATGCATTGATGTATTGGCTTATCAGTACTAACTTGAAGAAAAGTTTGGAATGTAAATGAGAGAAAATTTGTTCTGAAGATTTTTCTTTCTTTTTTTCGCACAAAGCAAGAAGTATACAAGGTTATCACTTTACAGCTACTTTAACGCATAGGGTTAAAGGCAGACGATCGTCATCCCTAATGGCACGTAAACTCCGAACGACCGAAGTTTTTGCATGCAATTGCGCAATGCCAGACTCGGTGCTATATCCATAAACGTGTGGGACAATGCTGCCACTGAGACACGTGTGTGTATGTGCGTGTGTGTGTACGCATCATACACTTGAGTTTGAGTTTGAGTTTGAGTTTGAGTTTATTTATAACAACAACATATGTACAGGAAAGTTTGAATACATGTTTATACATCAATATTAATACATACCACATGTAACTGTCTAAACGATCGAAACAAAACATATTGAATATAATCTATAATATATAATGATAAATGATTATGTAATCTAAAACTATTAATCTAAAAAAGAGCTGCAATATGGCAATGTTGTACACAATGAGGTTGCTAAAAGAACCAAGAGGTAGCACAGGTGCTAGTAGGTGTTGGTCCTTTTAAAGACGTATTACATAATGAACTATTGAAATACATTTAAAAATACTGTTATAACATTATTAATTTTTAGTACCATTGTCTATACAGATTTAATGTGTTAAAATTGTGACCGCGAGCTGCGGTGATTGGAGGAGAGAGGCCAGAAGACGCGTGGCTCTTTTGGCCTCTCTTCATGCGTATGCGCACTGAGAATGTGCATCCATTCGGAAGCTCTCGTGGCTCGCTCGGACAGCCCTTTTGGGTCAGGAGATTTGTAGCACAGAACTCTTGTAGTCTAGAGTGTTGTTCGCTGACCCATTGAGCCAGCGCTATTCTCATTCGGGGTCACTACATTTGATACAGAATGGGGGAGGCAACGTGTTGCGTTCGTCTCCGTGCCGCACAAACCACTCGCCACGACTGTATGCCTTTAACTGAAGGTCTAGTTCACTCTGTTTATTATCATCGTTGGGAGGACGTGAGGGTTTCCTTTCATAACCCCAATATGTTTGTCGGAACTAATATTAGGCCTACTCTTTAATACCGATAAGATTTGAAATTACCACAAAACCCATAATGCATGGATGACTGCCGCGAGCTATAAAAGATTTCAGCACTAATGTCAGGAACGTGCTCAAATTTTAGATACAAATTTCTTTTTTTAAATAGAAAAAAAAGTGTCTAATATTATACGGAATCGGTCTTTTAAAATAGTAATATCTTATGTCATTTCAACTGCTCCGTATCTTAACGAAAAGCCCTGAGCCCATTAATGTATGGTTATATATTTTCATCGTTTTATCAAGCGTTAGAATTCTGGTATCATCTTAATATCCTGCAATATTTCTCATTTTGATACTGCGCTATTCCATTCAGTGATGTATTTTCTCCATTTTCTCGCATGGTGCAATTGCCTGGATGAGAGCGTTCACTGACTAATATTAGGGAGCTTTAGATTTGCGGCGCGGACGTTTGAGGCGACGCTTGCGCTGGACGTTCTCCTATCCCCTGCGTCGTGCTGAAAATAGCTTTAGATTACACTGGGACGTATCGTATAAATAATCAGATGGCGCCCCCATGATCGGTGCATGAAGTAGTTCTCTAAGTTGCAAATTGTGCTGACATAAAAACAGCCCAGAACGCGAAGTGAAAAACTCAGACGACGTAAGCTAAAAACAGATCGACTTGACGAGAGCTTCTGCGCATGCTCAGAACATTTTTTTTTTCCTCTGAACGTTCTCGTCGCTAAAATCTAAAGCTTCCTTTTACCTGTTGACAACGGTGAATCGTTTCCTGCTGTGTGTACAAAAATTGTGCGTGAAGCATGACCACCTAGATACCGTTTTTAAATCCAGGTGTTAATCTCCGTTTTACATAAATTATTATCCTCGCCAAGGCACAATTTATTTTGGCTTCTTGACAGAAGGAACGGCATGACAAGCCCACTAAGCATTTCTCAGCTATACCTTTGAACAATTGTACTGAAAACCCAGTTTTTTGATTGCAAGGAAGACCTTTTAGCTACCTAAAACTTTTTATTGGTATATTCAATCATTCTGGTGCCACTCATTCCCAACTCCTAAAGAAAAAAAATATTACAGTTGACCTGTTGAGATTCGCATCAATTAGCTGTATTTATGAACTTCCATTTTGAATGATAAATAATTTATTAATTTCTGTGCATAAGCCTACGCCAACGAATGATAAAATGATAGTCATGAAAATAACAACAAAAATGATGATAGTGATAAGAAATAATGATAGTAATGATGAAAATAACATTAATATTTGGAGGCAACTAAAAAGCAGCTCTTTAGATATGTCCTCCCATCTGTCTACCAGTTATCAATAAAGGCAAACAGATTTGCACCATTCAGTACAACACAGTACGAGTTTTCCCAACTATTTATGCAAAGCCGTGCTTCACCATTGATTTTCATGTCATCGACAAAAGAAAATGTATGTATGAATCTCATAGTGACTGCTATCAAAATTTCCTTCGCGGTTATCCAGCTGTATTGTTGGGAGCTGATTTCTAATTAAACTATTGATGATTATAATGAGGACAACTGATTGTTGACGATGTGATTTTTATGGTTTTCTTTACCCAAACTGGAAAATTGTTGAGTTTTCTTCGTTTTGGAATATGTCTTGCTAGAATATCTTGTAAAAGGAAAACTAAACACATAACTGTTAAGCTGCACAATAGCGAGGTCTTTCTCAACACGAAGGATCGATGGTCCCTAACTCTCTGAAAGGCAGCAATTCAACCTTCCTATTTTCACTTTCGGATAAACGAAACTTATTTCATATTCGGATTAACGTACCTTCGAGTAATAAATCTTATTTGAATTGCGAATCAACGAACCTTATCTATATCAATTTTGAAATAAGGAACAGTGATACTGATTTTCTATTTCAAGTATGCACCCATCGGTCAGCACTTCAAGCCCAGGAGCACACGGAAACTTGATAATTTATTGTTAATACTGAGTCATATGGCTGCCCACCAAATCGAAGTACATTTTATGTGTTGTCATTATACTCTTACCATTGAAATGAAAAAAGGTTCCTGCACTCATTTCCCACAATATTCTTTACTCCTTCCAGACCCTTTGGCCTCCCATTATCGAGGAATATGGACCCACATGGACTCTGAACTCTAAATGTATTTATAGACTCAGAAATCTGCGCAGAGTGAACCTTCACATTGAAATAGGTTTTAATATCACAGTGCCGTCATCGGGATATAATCATTGAAAAGTTATGTAGTGCAAAATGTGAATGGTGCCAAAGACGAATTGTGGAAATTCCATGTACAATGACACTACTGGCTTGAGAGCGTTGAAGATGATGCTTCAGATAGTGAGAATCTGGAATAATCTGCCAAGCTGGATAAATAGTGGAAAATGTTCTGAGGATTTAAGACATTGATAACCCCGTATTGCCCCTCAGGCATTTGTTATTATTTACATTTTCCAAGAGAGGTGACAATTCATCAAAGCATGGAAGGCATGGAACGTATAGCGTTCTACGTTGTTGTCTTTACAACGCTTTACGTCTGTTACGCGCAAAGAAGCCAAAGTGCGCACCCATGTGAGATCCACCTAGAGACCAGGTCTGCTGACTGCAGCTTCCGGAATCTTCCCTCAATCCCACAAGATCTACCTCGAGACGTTGAAAATCTGTTCCTTACCAAGAACAAAATTAGCACTTTGCACAATGAATCGTTTGCATCCTACCGAATGCTCCGCAGAATCAAATTAGATTTTAACAATTTATCTCGAATCGAAAGCGGAACATTCATGCCCTTGACGTTTTTGGAGCGCCTAGATCTGTCTAACAATCGACACTTATCACTCGGGGAAAACCTGTTTAGATACTGCAGATTACGTTATCTGAAGGCCGATGACTGTATGCTAATAGCCTTCCCGAGCAAGCTTATGACGCAGATGGTTCACAAGTCCTCTTTAAGCCTGCATCAGAACTACATCAACAGAATCGCATGGTCAGAATGCCGTGGAAACTTGTATCAAAATGTTTCACTCTTTGGGAACCTTTTCACTGAAATTTCAAGGGATACGTTCGAAGTGAACTGTTCGCTTGACTCACTCGATCTTTCGTATAACTTCATACAAAGAGTGGAAGCTAAGGCAATCGTGTTGTTGAATGTTTCGTCATTGAGTCTTACTGGAAATCCATTAAAGGAAACAGGACTTGCACACCTTTTTGAGGGTCTGGGGTTGTCAAGAAACCCGATGACAGCTTTGATCCTTCAGGATGTAGGCCTCAGTACGATAACACCAGGACTTTTCTCCCACTTGCGGGCTGTGAGTATATATCAGTTGGACCTGGGATCGAACGAGCTCACCACGCTCCCTTCGAATGCCTTCGAGGACCTTACCGATGTTTCTGAACTAATACTAGACAATAACAACTTAGTGAGTCTTAATCCCAACTATTTCCACGGGACGACAGCCATGAGATATCTCTCGGTACAGTGTGTTTCCGAACTTTCTCTGAACGTTGCGAACGAGGAATGGGAAGCGAACTTAACGGAACTTAGTCTGGGTCTCGGTTCCTTTGATAGCATAGGGGCGCATGCGTTCAAGGGTCTTACAGCTCTCAAGACATTAGATTTAAGTTTCACCTCATTAGCGGCGTTTTCAAATACGTCATTTCATGATCTGAAGGCGTTGGAGGTATTAGATCTTGAATACAGCACGATTTCAGCTCCGCTTCATATTAAGGGATCTTTCCTGAAAGAAATAGATTTTGAAGGTGCAGACAAGATTCCAGAGCAAATGCTTTTTCCAGGTACACTGCAGAAGAACACACCGTCCGTAGAAAGACTCTCATTTGAAAGCGCAGAAATCATCATTTGGCAGTTGTGGAACGGAGTAAACTCCACATTTTCTGCCCTAGAGAGGTTAAGGGTATTAATTCTCACTGACACATCCTTAAATTCTGTTCCTTGTGGATTCTTTAACGACCTAGCCCAGTTACATGAATTGTATCTTGCGCAGTGTAATTTGAATGTCTTGGAATCCTGCTCGTTTGCAGGTTTGCCAAATCTTTTGATTCTTGATCTCGGAATGAATCCACTTAAAAAGATCGCATTTCATCCTTTTCAAGGGATGATCCATCTGCTAGAACTTAGGTTGTATAGTATTGAGCTCGATCGTGTTACTGCGGGACTCTTTCAAAATTTGTCAAGCTTGGTTAGATTGGATCTCAGTGACAACAGTCTTTCTACAATACGTTCCAGCTTCTTTAAACCCATTAAAACCAGTTTACAGAGCGTCCGCTTATCCGGCAACCCCTGGAATTGTGACTGCCGACTGCGCTGGCTGGTTGAGTGGCTTGGTGAGAAGACAATTCGGCTTGAAAATGAAGCAGAAACGATATGCTCAAAGTCAGGGTCAATTAAGACATTTCAGGGAGAGAAGCTGACAAGCTTTGATCCTGGCAGTCAATGCGGTCCAAACATCATTCAGCCCTGCGCTCTCGTTGCCGCCGGAATCACCCTCTTGGTCATAATAATTCTGATCTATAACAAATGGTCGCAAATGAAGTATAAGTTTTTCATCCTCAAGCTACACTTTAAAGGTTTCAAACACATACCTGACCATGATAAACGGGGAGATTTTCATTTCGACATAGGTGTTCTGTTCCACAGCGATGACGAACAATGGGCGAGTGGCGACTTCTGTCGAGGACTGCGTGAGACGATGCCAGATTATAATCGCATCTCTTTGGGCGATGATGATCTGCCATTGCATATGTTTTACCTAGACGCCGTCCACCAAGTCATATCCCACAGCTTCAAGATCATCTTTGTCATATCCCCGACAGCCATTCAGGACCACATGTTTATGATGAAATTCCGGATTGCGTTTGATCACTATAACGACGTTCTAACGGAAAAGATTCTGCTAGTTTTTCTAGAGGACATTCCTGACAAGGACTTGCCGTTCCTCGTTCGACTGTTTCTTAGCGACAACCGCCCTTATCTCAGGTGGACTAAAGACGAAAGAGACAGGCCCTTCTTTTGGGACGCTCTGGCAAAGTACCTCACAACTAATGCAAAATGCAACCCACTTATCCCACTTTAAAGCGAAAGTACATTCTGTCTTTTAATCAGAGGGAAGTATAATCAAATAAGAGTAAAATTAGAGTAAAATAAAGATGTATCATCCTAATCTGATATAAAGTAGAAATGAAACGGTATTAAGAAGAGTCACATCCGTATCAAAACAAACCATTTCTTTCAAATCTGAATGAGGTAATCACCATACAGACGTCTTATTGGTTTGTACACTAAACCATAGACCAGCGTAGAACTGCTCCCGTTGAAACCCATCCTTCAGAGATCGTGATGAAGGCGAAATCTGTTTTATACTATTTTTGTCGAACAGTAACTTAACCTTTCATGTTTGTGCGTGTGTTTGTGTGTGTGTGCCTGTCTGTCTCTGTGTATGCGTTTTCATACGTGAAAGGGATACGTGTAAAAGAATGTCCTCACAGTCTTTTATCTCATATGTTTGCAGTTAACATCACTGTTTCCGAAAGCAAAGGAACTTTACAGGCTTTGGCATGGTCTTGTGTCGAACATAAGCGATGATAATATTTATACTGGTAAAGGGCTCTCGTATTGTGTTGATGTGATAAAAATTGATAGATATTTTAGCTGAACCAAAGTATCCTGTCATTAAATCTGAATTGCCTGGACGTTCCGCTGTAGCTAGTGTTTCGGATGAATCTTTGGCAAGTTCACAAGGGGCAAGAAGGAGACTGTGATTAAGGTGAGCATTAAATATGACTATGTAAACTAACTCGTGTATTGCTCAAATGTATTTTATTTCCCTTATATGTTTTGAATAAAAAAGATAAAAAATATACTTTCTGTCAAGTATTTTGTTTTGCCCCATGGAAATAAAGTATTATTTAAATGACATGACATCGTCTCTTTCGGCGATGCTTGAGAAATCAACCTTGAAACTACATGTACTAATTCCAAGCCATATGTGGTTAAAACACTTTACTGAATCAATGATGAATCTCCGACGAAAGGCCAAAGGCAGCAGAATGATAAGTGATAATTGAAAAACCATTTCCGGACGGCTTCATCTCAGCAGTACCGAGGTCTGTCGTAAGGATAATACAGCATTGTTGATATTACTAAAAAAAGGATTTAGGTCTCATTAGCCTTTTTGCTTAAATAAAAAAAAAAAAAGTGGCAGAAAACAAAAATATGACTGGCGTTTGTCGAGCTTGTAAAGTTCATCCAAAACATTTTGCCTGACATGTTATTGCTCCTGCCTGTGTTGTATTTACCAATGTCAGAACAGGACTGGTACACACTGTGTACCATTCATTTAGGTGTGTGTGTGTGTGTGTGTGTGTGTGTGTGTGTGTGTGTGTTATATGTATATATATATATATGATTTGTGATTATGTGCGTATTGTTGTTGGATTACATTGCAATGAAATCTCCGGAGACGACAATATTGAGGACAGCTATATTTGAGGGACTTATATTTGTTTGATGTTGTTCTCGAGGGATATTTTCACTTTGGGATATTTTCAAGATGGATTTTTTTATATCATGTGATTAAGTAGAATGTTAGGTCCTTTGGATACATGGTATCTGCTGGCATAAATTTATTGCATGTAAAATATGAAAAAGATGTGATTTAGAATCACAGGGTAGAAAAGTCTAGCTGCATAGGTTTTGATTATATTAGTTATATTGTGCATATGATGCTCATTGAATGAAATTCAAATAATGAACACCACAATTTTTTTCAGGGTCTGTGTTTATGAGTGTCTGTCTGTGTATTAATTTCATATATTAGATAGAATATGAATCTATTGCGAACTGTGCCATAATTATGCTTGTGTGCAACTACGAAAAATATCTTGAAACAGAAACCCCGAGGTAATGAAATTGAGAACCTGCTGAGTTCTCCAATACGGTAATAGCATCTCAAGGTCACATCCGTTATTGCGAATCAAAGCGGATGATGAATACCTGCTAAAGGATTGATCGGGTCAGATAGGGTGAAATGTACTTGTTATAATGCAGATCAACTGTTGTTAAATTGATGAAATGGAATTGTAAAAATTGATATATACCTCCTCATAAAAAAGAAAGCAACAAGAGCAATATTCTGAGAATGATTCTACCAGCACTGTTAGTATCAGGAGCCATGGAATAAATAAGTTCAAGGTTGTGGTCTTTATGTAGGTAAATACGCACGTTGCGATTGATTCAATTGATTAAAGAAAAGATTAAAAACAAATCCTTTGAGAAATCCATAAATCCATAAATTTCCAAGTCAGTATCAACATTGAATCATCGGTTTTGCATGTCATTATTAGCTTTTCCTACAAGTTCCATCCACATTCATGAACAATTTCGAGATATTTTGCACGCGGACAAACAAACCGACAAACAAACCCCGATGAAATCTTCCGTGGCGGGGTAAAAATCTCTTGGCCAGATTAAATGTCGTGAAGTTGTCATCGTCTAATCCTTTGCTCTCTCTCTTTCTCTGTCTCTAAAGCTGAGAATTTAAATAAATAAATAAATAAATATATATATATATATATATATATATATATATATATATATATATTCATACATAATATATTAACAGTCAACGCAATGAAGAAACAATCATGTTCCTTCAAATTACAAAGTGGTGACATTTTGTGTGTGTGTGTGATATGGAAATTAAAGGTAACTACTGCCCTCTACAATTAAAAAAAAATGCTTCTTGCGAGTTTCATGATTCCACGTTATTGTTATCATTATTATTATTACGGTAAATTTGAGTACGATCTTTTTCACATCTTAAAGTTGATATACTATATATCCCTAAAAGCGGGACCCTCCGTAACAATAACTGTACATGATTTCAGGGTATGAAACTACAGCTTACTTCCAACATCTTAAAGAAAACCCCATTCGATTTGCTTAAGTGATCAAAGAGAAATGAGGCTTTTTGTAGAGCATGTTAGGAATCCAATCCAGCACGATGTTTTTCACATCTTAAAGTTGATATACTGTATATCCCTAAAAGCGGGACCCTCCGTAACAATAAATGTAATAGTAGTGAATTAATCCAAATATAATTTCAGGGTATGAAACTACAGCTTACTACCAACATCTTAAAGAGAACCCCACTCAGAACCCCACTTAGAAATGAGGCTTTTTGTAGAGCATGTCAGGAATCCATTCCCTCCGAGTCTGTTAATAAAGGGATGGTACAGTATTGGTGGAGATGAGAATTGGGCTTTTAACTTTTTGCGAAATACCAAGAAAAACACTTATGATATAGTACAGGGCATACCATTTAAAGAGGAATTCAAAGTTTATTTGATGAAAATTGGGTTTGGAATGACTGAAACATCCAAAAACAAAATAAAACAAAGCTATCGTAATAAAGTGTGGGTCCCACACTTTATTAGAATCGCTCTTTTTTGGATATCTCAGCTATTTCAAAACCAATTTTCATCAAATAAATGTTGAATTCCAGAATTACATGGTCTTTCACATTTCATAAGAGGTTTCTCACTATCTCACCAAAAAATGTTAGAAACCCGAAATTAGGTCTCAACCAAAACTGTACGATCCCTTTAATTGTGTTTACACATTAATATTCAGTTCCATGAGCACGCAAGTGATACTCTTGGAAGAATCAAACTCTGGACAGGCAGCTGCGGCGATTCACAGTTCTCTGTGACCACTTGACCATGTTGAATAGGGTTTTGTGCAAAATATAGGTAAGATGTCATATTCTTAGATTTTAAAAAAAAAAAACATTCGGACAGTTCAATCGTATTGAAAGTTATAAATGCAAAAATCCGATTGTATTTCTTAAAATTATTATCATTATTATTATTATCGCAGCGAGACTCTGCAATCCCTCTCTATCCTGAATTTGTAAATGTCATCCTCATATATATATATATATATATATATATGTATATATATATATAATATCATATATATATATGTATATATATATATATATATATATATATATATCATATGATGTTATTGGGACCTGTCCTTTCACTTCGTTGTAACGAGAATTTATTAGCAACGTTATTCGTCATAGCAGGAGTGCATAGAAATCATTTACTTCGAAGAAAACAACCTTATTTTTAAACAAAATTAATGTTATCCACAAATTACACTCCTGTTCTCCTAATCTAATTATTGTAATGATAATAATAATAATAATAATAATAATAATAATGATAATACTAATAATAACAATGATAATAATTATAGTTATAGTTATAATTACAATAATGTTTTATGATAATGATAATTGAATTAATACTGCGCTTGATACTGATGTTACTAAGCGCAAATATGTGGACCCTATCAAATTTGGCAACGACTCCCTTCCCTCTTCTGATCAAAATTTCATGTAGTCTACTGAAAGCTCAGAAGGTGAGAGTTGACAAGGATACCTACTAAGCCATCACGGATCTCACGCTTGCGTTCCTAATCAGACACTCCACCAGGTCATGCTGCGGCGTGGTATCTTCCCATTAACACGTTCTTGAACAGACAGAGAGTGTTTTAATTAATTTTTACATAGGTAGCTGGTGGGAAGCTCATTGTCCACATGGAATCCGAGGACAGTAAATTGACAATCTGCATGCGTTCGATCACGTTGCTTTATAAAAGCATAATATCCAATTTCCACATCAAAGATTCGTGCTTTTATACGTTAAAGGCTGAGCATTGAGAGTATAAGACATATATTTTTTTCTTCATCGAATGGTATACACATTTCAATGTTACTGTTCATGTAATTTCAAATTTCACACTTCCCTCTATTTCTACATTAATTTTAGGTCTATACCTATATTTCAAACTAA
This sequence comes from Diadema antillarum, assembly GCF_040938485.1. Lineage (NCBI taxonomy): Eukaryota > Metazoa > Echinodermata > Echinoidea > Diadematoida > Diadematidae > Diadema > Diadema antillarum. The sequence continues at coordinate 698,038 of NW_027271039.1, forward strand.
AGTGCTAGACAAGTCCTTTAACGGATGTATTAGTACTCATAGAAATGCTTTCTATGACTGCATAGCCTTTTTAACTTTGGTATAATGTCATGCTCCTCTGGTATATAGACACATTTGGACATCTTGTTGTTTTTTTATTTGAAGTAAGCAGTAACTGTAGTTAGTAATATAATATCACCATCATTAATCACAAAATACATGTCAAAATCAGCGTTCTTCGGGAAAACAGGTCGTAACGGTAAACGGAAAACGATAATTTTAACTTTTTTTTTTCGGAAGAGTTATTCAACAATGTAGAATAAAAGAAATTTACACTCTCAGCCCGATATGTGTATATATATATATATATATATATATATATATATACATATATATATATATATATATATATATATATATCTATATCATAATTATTACATAGAATGTATGGAAAACATTTATTTTGTTTATGTTTCTGTCTTTCATTTACTTGCAATTGCAATTTCATCAACACTTTGTATGTTCTGTTTGAAATATGAAAATGAAGATTGCATTGGAATTTAAATTTGAATAGCAATTATATCACATGAATTCGGTACTTTCAGTGTTCTGGTCAGTGAACAAAGAACAATCCTCCTCTTTTAAGTAGTGACCCAAATATGTTGAGCCTGGCACTTCTAAACTTTGGGAAGAAACTATTTGTAAATTATGACCTACGTTATATTGAATGTAAGTGACTTCTTTATACCAAATAATTTTTGATTTCGATGAAGTAGAATTCCATCGGCCTGGCTGTAACGGAACTCTATAGCACGCAATAACTCAATCTCTTGCAAATCAAGAACGTTTAATTGGATATTTGATGGCTGTCGCAAGAAAAATATAGCATGTTGTTTTGATAGAATAAAAAATATGACGTATTAATGGACTGGCACTTTCATTTGTCATTGATTTTTTTTTTTAAACATTTATCTATCCGCACGAAAAATGTATCTTCAAAAGCCCAGTATATAAAGTGTCATTTACTGGGCAACGATATTAGACCCCTTCTGTTCCTCGTATCATACCACTGGTTTGGATAGCTCTTTGGACGATCGCTTTGAAGCCGTCAAACCACCGTCTTACACTCACATGCATTTCCTACACATCCTAAATTTCCTATATATTTCCCAATGTATTTCCTATACATTTTGTGTATTTCATTCGGTGGCAATCTCTCTTCTGGAAGATATGCGGGTATCCCGTCCCGATAGAGTATGCCTGGTAAGATGGCTGCGCGGCTACTTAATTCTTCGTACAGCTGCGTGAATAGACCAACGGCATATATCCAGGTACCTGCTATAAAATCTATAAGATATTAGCAGGTAAATTCGAGAATTCTCAAATCTTTAGGACCAACATCTGCCGCTGGTCTTTTTAGCCTTTACTCATGTATTTACTTAACTTATAAAAGTACACAAACTTCACAGTGATTCATTCAATAAACTCTCCGTGGGACTGGTGTATGGGTACAACAATCGTATTAATGCTTTACCATCTCACTTCATTTGATTAAAAAAAAATATTATACTGTAGGTGACAATAATTACATGTATCATAGCCATAATTACCTTTTAATAGCACAGTCTAATCATAACCTTAATAACAACAATCTCATGAAAGATAAGTAATGTACGATGAATTCATTTACAGTAATGCTGACTCTTCAGGGGTTATTTCATTACTTTTATGTCATTTATTTCATTCGCATTTTTTTTTCTGCAACAAAACATAACACAAAGTAAATCAAAAATTCAATCATAAGCGTAGTTACAAGTATGACAATCAATGGTAATCAACAGACTTACAGGAGTGATAGAATGCAGAAATATGACTAAATTGATCTACATTGAGCGTAATCTCGTGTGTGTGAATGAAAGTGTAAATAGATTTTCGATGCAAAACATAAGTGTGATTATTGCAATTACATCACTAATTTAGTGAGGGATTACTGTATCAAAAACAACACTGGCCTTCAAAACCACACTGACTACAATGACGACCTGATGATAATTTGCAAGGGTCTGAACGGTATATTGGAACGAATCAGCTCGCATCCTCTGAATTAGTAATATCTAAACCAGAGAGAGAGAGAGAAAGAGAGAGAGAGAGAAACAAAAAACAGCAACCCTCGATTTTTTGCATGAAAGATGAATGCCTTGATTGGTACACATAATCTAAACCACTTTGGGCAAACCTACTGTATTCCCAATCATGTAGCTTCACACGTTATGTGCTAAGGTACACAGAATGCTTTCGAATGGTTCTAAGGATACATGTAGCTGTATAGTCGTTAGTGTGGTTTTTTTTTCCAACATGATCATGATCACCATCATCATCATCACCATCATTAATACGCAACCCTGTAGATTGTATTTCCTGAAATCCTTATATTTGACAAGGTTCTGAAATGAGTGGCGATCATCTTGTGCACGTCTACGGCCAATAGTCAGCTCAAAAATGATAACACACACAAAAAGAAAGTACGTAAAATAAAACACAACCGCTTCACCCGTGCGTAGTTTTTAAATCTTGTTACCAGCAGGGTTACTTGTTGCCTATCTAAAAGAACACCGTATGGAAGAAAGACTAGGTCCTATATGCTATCGTGACGTCACCAACGCCCTCTGCCATATCTGTTCTCAACCCAATCATCAAAAAGATAACAGAGAGAGAGAGAGAGAGAGAGAGAGAGAGAGAGCGGTAAACCGATGTTGATACAAGCCATTTACACGCTTCCGAGGATTTTCGTCGTCTACCCCTTCAAAAGATTGCAATGCCGTCCAGGCGACGGGTTGGAATGGAAGCAATCATACTCTGCCTGCATCCGTCGAGAGCAGTAAGTCCATCTTCAATCATTTTTTTTTCAGCTTTCCTTTCTAATTCATTCTGTATGTATATGTCCATCTAGTATGTTTTTTTTTTTTCTTAATTTCACTGAATATTGTGTTCTGATTCTTTACAGCATATACATTTTGGGGTATGTTATAGGACCAAGGAGATTATGCAACTGACTTTTCTATTCATCCTTGTTTTTGAGGTTGAGTCATTTCTATTAGACGTGTACTCGATATTCTACAAATTCCTCGTGGCAATGATATGCATGAGTCAGAATTTTGAACGATTGTACAATAGAGCCAAACAGCACCAAATTTAAAGTGTAAGAATTACTGAAAATCGTGAATCTTACCTGAAAGAGTATAACGTAAGCTTTGATAATGAACCCAATTATATTAGGGATATTCCCAGAAAGACGCGTATTTATTTTCCTATAGGAAGTGTATAATGTCCAGAGATGCAATAAACGTCAATAAGGGAAATCACTGCATAGTATATTTGAATATCATTTAACATAGATTTTCACGATCTCATTAACTTTAGAATCGGAATGAAATATCTAAACGCTTATGCGTATGAGTAGTCAGAATAAGTTTATAGGCCCTTTTACTGTTAATCTGTGTATGTAATGGTAGACGACGGAAAATGTAACCAAAGTCATTATTTCTGTCGTAATATCACTCTTTCGCTAAACACTTTCTTCAATTTACACACATTTCAGTGAAACGTATTAAATGTGCCATACTTTAATCCTTACATCGAAATAAAATGGTGCCCTTTCTACAATGTAACTGATCTAGGCAGGAAAAATCCTAAATGATCATTAGCCATACTCAATTCCAAAAGCTTGCTTCTTTTTGTCACCAGAAAACACCTTTTCCACCTCTCGTGGATGGACGTAGGAACGTTGTCTACGTGTATACTTTCAGTGACATATCCCATTTGATGATAAAGTACGCTTTCTCGCTAGTATGTTCCAATCAAGGAAATCAATTCATTCAGCACTTAATGACACGTAGCATTTGTAAATAAGATAAACTTAAAGATAAAAGAATCAATTGGTATGCCATCTCTTGCCAGTTCAGAATACCAACAACAACCGCTGAGACTACTTTCAACACACAGTGCTTTCATTACCATCACACAGATACATGAGGTGATGATCATAATAACAGCATTTTCTGTCGAAAAGTTTTAAGTCGAAGTGTTCTAAATGTACATCGGTTATTACTGAAGTCCTTATGAGAAAAAGCATGAAACAAGATGACTCTGACAGTTCCCTGATTTTAAAAATTTAACGCTTTAATGTAATTCCGATATGTTTGCATTTCCTTTAAAACGAATAAAGTTGTTGAAAGCTTTGTTGTTACGAAGTTAAAGTTCACGTGCCAAGATTTTTATTTATAAGTCTTTGATTCTAAATTTCCTTACAACGAACACGGTCATAGCTAAATTTGACAAACAATTTGATGTAGGAAAAATAGGCACTGTTTTATACTCAAAAGATATATAAGGGGAGCATCTGTCATTTAAAAAATGACTGTTTCATTGTCTTCTACTGTGTTATCAATGGACATTTTCTACAAACGCATATTTCGTGAGCAATACGTAGTACTCTTTGTTAACCTCAAATATTGAATACTGAATGCTATTCACTTTTGGGTAAAAGAGATTCAGTAATTAAGTAATATTTTCAAGTAACATTCCCTTATCGTGCAACAACACAGTTGTAATTATCATTTTTTTTCCACGCCGAACGTCTATTAGTGAAACTTTGAAAACGTCTGAGGAGTGTTTAACAGTAAAATGTCGCCAAAAACTCATCTGATGAAAATTAAAATATACGGGAATTACAGATTACATAGACTTTAAGTTACCTAAAACTTCGTTTTCAGTATTTTAAATAGCTGTATTTCATTTGAGGGTAATACAATAGTAAAAAAAAATATATATAGCAAGTACATTTTAGCTGTTTGTACATCATGATCACATACCGCCTTAGAAATTATGAAACTACTGCACTGTTTCCTTTGAAGTGCTTTACTTTTTGATATTTGAGCTGAACGTTTGAAAGAGTAACGGTTACTTTTGAGGCAGATTTTCCCGTTTGGTCAGATTATTCACGTCACGGACGTTTGCGGAAATTGTATAGGACTTTGATATTTCAATAAAATTGTTCTCTGAAATATGTGTTCATAGATATTTATGGTACATCCACAAGATATGCCAGATCAAGAACACAGCAAAATAATCGACGACATGCACTTAAATACACGTCATTCTTTTAAATAACATTAATTATTGTAATAATGACGTTTTTCCGTATTTTGACGTTTTTAAAGTCCTTGTCAGGTGCAAAATATCAGTCAAAGCATACAAGAGCATACACTTTCTGAAGGGGTATTTATCAGGCTTTCATATGGCCACAACGAAAAATAGTTTCTAAGATCATCTGGTTTGCTCTGAGGGAGAGAGTGACATAAGGTGTGAAAATTAGCAATTTTGCATCATGCATAATGATATTACATAATACATGTAGATGCCAGATCACTTTCATATGTTGTTTCTTTTTGATAGCAAGTCGTATATCATTCGACTTTGTTTTGATTATGACTTTCTTTTCAACCAGAAGGATTCATGCACATGTTTATTACTCTGCGTTTCTTTTTTTTTTCCAGTAACTATACGGTTTAATCGCAACCCCACGGCACTCGATATTTTGAATAAATCATTGCAATGATTTTGCAATGAAAGGTCTTATCATGGTAAGTGCGTTAATTTGCCTCTACCTTTTTAGCTCCGTACCGTGTAATCATTTGAAGGGTTTGTTCACAAAAACCGATAAGTCCATATCTGCCAAATGGAGATATTTGCGATTAAAGGTCAAGAAAAGAAAGAGAATTATAAGAAAATTTTTGCTTCTTTTGACGATAACTTCAAAAAATGTACCTTCCTATGTAGTGACCAATATATCATTAAAAAGGTATTATTTTGTACTTTACAACAGAGACAGTACTTCAAAATCTTCAAAAATGGACTTATCGTTTTTTGCAAACAAACTCTTCATTTTCTCCTCTTTACTGTCCCACATCTCTCTCCCTCTCTTTTCCTTCTCTGCTGCATGACGGCGACTTAATTTGAGTGTGTCCATTATGATGTAATTCATTCACTTAACATTTTTAAAATGTCATATTTTTCTACTCGAAATGGATAAAATGTGGGAAGGAATGAAAGAATTTGTTACATATATGTTCGCATATATATACATGTATATATATATAATATATATCGTCTATACTATACATGTATATATATAATGCATTCGTCTATATTATCTTATAATGTTTCAATGGATATATCTGGTTGTATCATAGAAAGAGATAAACGATAAAACATTGAGCGATTGTCTAGCACTATTCGTCATACGTCATCTTGAAACCCTGATGTGACGTAATTTGATCTTGCGTAAGTTTAGAAATGTATAACGTGTGATGATAGCAACAGTGTCATTGATTTTCGTCTTAATTTATAAGGGTAACATGCTGATAAGATGTGCCATGAAGTCCGTCACAGTGACAAATATACGTTTCCCCCTCCATGGTTCAATGACGCATCTCATTAAGGCTGGCAAGCTGTTGCAAATTGATTAATGACGTTGGCCGTGACATTTTGGAAGGTGGTGAAAATACTCATAATGCACCCAGATACTTGCATTGCACAACGTCCTCCATAGATAATGACGTTGATTTGTAACAGACAATGCGAGGAACATAATAAATGTGCCAGTGATATGATTGCCATTAGAAGAAAAAAAAAACTATGTTGAGGCCATCAGAAGAAAATGCTTAAAGATTTGATCTTGACAGTTGCATACAGAAAGAAACAGTTGACAATCATTACAAATAAAACAATCTACGACGCAATATCAGTTTACCTGTGTCTCAATGGCGCCACTTAAAATCCAGGAAACATAAAAGCGATTATGTCATTTGACATAGCTCCATATTTTTCTTTCGGAGTAGACTGGGCGCATAGGTCACGATGACAGCGTTTTGCGCTTAAACATGTTAAATGTGGCATAAAGTGGGTGAACGGATCATCAGCACTAAACCATTTCCATACATACAGGTTATCCCCAGACTGTGGCTGTTTTTGCTTCTAGCTGTTACTAAGCGAATAATCAACGTTGGTAAAGGTGATGGGACAAACTATCACTTCCGAGGCGATCAGGATGTAGCCATCTTTCCGAAGCACAGCTGAGGAAAGATAGCGTACACATTCAGATCGCTGAGGAAGTGATAGTTTGTCTCATTGCCTGAAACTAAAAGTGGATTATTTGCTATATATTCCACATCTAGGGTCCTAGATATTCCCATTTCATTCCACATATGAAACCATTTTAGCTGTCTTAGGGTACCCTCAGGGCTTAGGCTATGTATAGTTTACGTTAGATGTATGCGCGTAAATGACAAAACAACGAATTTGCTCCGCATACCGCTCGTGGGACAGAAATAAAAGTGCGTTGCACTGTGGTCTATCACTATCTTGACCCAGGTCAAATGATAGACCACAGTGCAACGCACTTTTATTTCCCGCGTACTCAAAATTATAAGTCATATCACGCGTTAGGACTGTGTGGACCGGGAGAAAAATCTCTTTGATGTGGACTAAGAGATCAGCGAAACAAAATGACTATCATCATAGAGTGTAACAAACTTTTATTCTTAGGTGATGTGACGGGCAAAACTACGCTTTATCACGTAATGAGCTCTTGACCAATCCTATAGCAAGATTCTTAGTATGTGGAACTTAAAATTGAATATCTTACAGACGAAGCTCCATGTCTCTAATCAAACGCAAGAACAAACAAACACAAACACAAATCCACGCATTTGTGTGTGTTTGTGTGAATGTGTGCGTATGTCTACATGTGGTAATATCTTTGTTGTTTTTTTGTTTGTGTGTTTGTGTGTTTGTTTGTTATTGCTTAAACTACATTACAATTTTAAACAGTAGCAGAGACTATGAAATCAAGTGAAACTTTGTTGTGTTTATATTTTGTTTCCCTCCTCCAGATGTCCACGATTTACGGAGCTATTTCCAGCATTGCTGTGTCAGTCTTTCTTTTCAGTGGTAATATCTTAAGATATCGCTTTTTTATACCAAAAACAACAATCATGACGTGATTTTCGATGAATAAATTTTTTTCAAAGCCTTTGTTTTTAGTTTTTATTTCGAATTACAGCCCAAATATCACCATTCGTTAAATGGGGGCATTTTTACGGGTGCAGCTTCGCACCCTTCAGAACAGAAAGGTGCAAAGTTGCACCTGTAGCGGTGCTCATATTGTGTCACTGAGTCTAGCAGGTGCAAAGTTGAACCCGTAAAAGACTGGTGCTCCCAGTGTGACATTAGTAAAGGTATAAACTTGAACGTCCCAGAATAGTTTAACGAAGTTTCAGATTTCTGCTTGGATGCTGGATTTTTAGCATGTACCTTCATATCAAAATTTTATGGATAATGGATGTCTTAGGCCTATGATTTGTGATTATTTGTCAGTTTTATGTCTGTATAGACTAGAAGCAGAATGAATTTCCAAATAGGCAATACCTATTGGAAAATGAATTGAAATTGATAAAAACGACATCCTGCATGTAAATTTCAAGGTCTAAAGAAGAAAATTAAAATCTTCAAAATTATTGTTCTTGATATTTTAAAAATTGATGTCTCGGTGTATTTTAAGTCCATCAAAAAAATTGTGTTTTGGAGCATGAAATGAAGCAAATCAAGTCCGTTTTAACAAAACAAAAACGCTCACTGTAATCATGGTAATCAATATGATTACTTTGAATGATTAGGACTACCTCTTTTAAGATCGCCTTGACCCTTGCCCTGTAGGTGTTACTAAATTAGTCTTTATACACAAATGGTACTATTATTCATATATTTTGATGAGTAATTGCACTTTAATAATTCACAGTATTAATATTAATGCCATTAATCGTTGAGGAAGGCTCTAATCAGTTGTCTTATTTCTCACTTTGTATAGCAATGGCTTCAAACACGACGCCGTTCTCAGTTGCAGAAAACACCACTCAACAACAACCACGTTTCCATGGCAACAGATCCTCAAAGGCCGCGTGTCCGAATCCGTGCGTGGGGCTCGCCGGCCGTAACGGGGAGCCCATAGAAACAGCTCCTCGCAAGGTCACCCTGCCATTCCACCTTGCCGGCTTTTCCAGGCACGAGGTGTGCCTGCCTTCGTTTGTTAATGGTGAGGAGAATGGGTTGATTGAATTCAATGATTGCACCCTAACCTTATGAAATTTCTGCTGCTTACATAAGATCAAAACTGCATCACGGCGAGAACTCGGCTAGAACGTAAAAAGTGACCTTCACGGAAAGGCAGAAACTACTAAACGGACTGATGGCAGATTTGATTTTATCACGTGTTACCCATGTGATGGCTCCTTGTTTAAGTGCCAGTCCTACAGAGTCTCTTTTTCTTCTTTTTTCTTTCTTTTTCTGTCGCATGAGGTGGAATCGTGCAATTTTGAGAACAAATTTTCCTAAACCTGAATGTGCTTCTCGAGATTTATTTACAACCATTACACACAAACAATTACACACAAATACATAAAATCTACAGTGGTCGACGTCAGGGACTAAATGGGGTAAAATGCAAGCAACAGGTATGATTGACTTGCTGTGAAATTTTCCATGTGGTCGTGTTGTGGTATCCGGAATTCACACAACAAAATCGACAAAAAACCAGGGCCCTGTTTTATGACGAGTTATAATTGATTATTCGTTTTCTGTGGTAAGTCTATGGCAGCCTGCGTGGTAAGGCAATTCAAAATCGATTATATCTTCATAAAAGAGGGCACAGCAGGCATAACTGAGAAATTCATAACACATTTATAATGGAAAAGGAGAAGGGAAGAGATCGACGTGAAGGGAAAAGTGGGCCTAACGTTGCTCGCACAATGAAGGAATTAAAACTGGTTTATGGAATAATAAAACTTGTGCCACATAAAGTCAATGCCACGTAATTTGCTAATTTAAATTCATAAGGGAAAACAGATTGACATATTACTTCCACAACAGAAATACGGCCTTGATGGAAGCATCGCTTTGTGGCGGCAAACTGTTTGACAAAATCAAAACGACTCAGGAAATTAATCTACCAAATTAGACTAAGATTTGCGGTCTCTACGCTTCTCAAGGTGAAGCCGAATAAAATATTTACGAACCTATTCTGTGTCAAAGCGTCAAACGTGTACACATTCTACACGCGAACCTACAGATAACTAATGAATGTGAAATGCTGAGGGTTAAACAGAAAACAAATAATTTGAAAGCTAATAATTATTATTGCCGATTTCGTTACAATAGTCTTGAAGCCTGAATCCATGTTACCTCATTGAAGCATTCACATATTAACAACAAAAGCCAGTTCGCAGTTTCACATTGCTCATGAGCAGAAAAAGACTCATTTGTTCGTAACCGTTTTCCAGTAGAATTGTATATTATGTTGTTTTTTTTCATCGTCATTATTGTGTCATTCATTTTCAGGTGCATATTTGTGTAATGATTTCTGCACTTCATAACTCATTTTACTTATTGCGCTTTAAGAGCACGTTAGTTATGAGGAATTGGGGCATTATAAGTAACTTGTATTTCCATTATTATTATATTTATCATTGTTTTTATTATTATCGTGAATATTATTAATACTATTATTATTATTATCTTCATTATTATTATCATTGTTATCATCATCATCATTAAAAACAGGCATGTTGGTTTTTAACTGAACCCTAATCCCACCGGGTTTTTTTGAGGGACTTGAAACCACAGTCGTAGTCGTGGATCGCGCGATACTCGCGAAAATTTGCATTAAGGTAGAGGCCAATGTAATCTACAAACTGTATAGTTAGATTTTTCAAATTTTAATTTATGTATTATATATCAATTAATGTATGCTAATCTATGCGAAAAAAATGCCTATAAATGAAAAAATAAAACTCCATGACTTTTAATTTTTGGTGAACATATTCTTTTCAACATCCTCAACAATAACATTGAAGCAAAAATTCGGCTTGATAATCATTCTTAAGTATTTTACTGTTTATTGAACTTCTTATGTATTTCTTTTTTTACCTTCTTTTTTTTGTCAAAATTTGTCGCAGAAACTTTTTAAAGCATTATCAGGCTAAAATAAATCATTATCAGCCATTGAAAGTAAAGATATATATTTTTATATGAATGAATTGCAAAAACACAAATTACATTTGATTTGTACACGAAATCATGTTTTTGAGCAATTATTGGGTCGACGATTATTATTTTTTTTTTTTGAAAGGGGCGTGCATGGCTTCAAAACGGTATACCCGGGAGCAACAAATTTGGTTTCAAAAGTTGGGCGATACTTAAAAGAAAAAAGTCATAAAACGTCGCGACGAGAGCATCACGCGTTGCAGAATGATCACGCGAAACGTCGGGGGGGGGGGGCATTGTGGGAATAGGGTTAAGTGGGACAACATCTGTGATGTAATGACTATTCATGTAATTCTTATATATGCTTCTTGCCAGCACATCTACATGACATCAAATGAGGTATTGGGCAGTATCAATGGGAAGAGTTCGTTATTCAATGCAGAATAATGAAATGCATGCTCATTCTGGTCATCTGGTGCATGCAAGTTCATTCTTTGTTTGAACAGTATTGATGAATCCCATATTATTGTTACGCAAAAGCTTATGCATTATGTTTCTCTCAAAACGAGGGAAATGGCCCTAACCGAGAGAGAGGGAGGGAGAGAGAGAGAAAAAAAAAAGGTCATTCATACCAGTGTACCAGTGTGACCACTACTTATAAAGTGCGATCTATCTTATTTCGTCGTTGAAGATCCCTCAACAATGTCAGTGTTTAAAAACAATAACAATCACACGCACATCTAAGTTAGCAAATTGCCACAACACATCAAAGAGTTATGTCAAGTTCACTCCACTTTATTTCTGCATTTTTTTCCCCTGGGAATTATACAGATGATACAAACAAATTGTATCTAAAAAGGTGTTCATGAGAAAGGTATGGCATTATAATCGCAATAGTATTCGAAGTATTTTAATAGATGGAAGACATTTCAGTTGTAGAGAGTGAAAAAAAGCAAAACACGCAGGAGTCCAGCATCTTTAATGAGTAAATAATGTTAGAATCAGAGAAACAAGCTAACAAACAAAAACAATATTCTATTCTCTCCCATCACATACACTGCAAAAACATCGTTGTTACATTTGACACCATGGGTGTTAAATCTAACACTGATCAAGTGCCAATAGAGGACCACATCGACAGGTGTAGAATGTATGTTGTGATGTGGTGACGAAAAGTGTTCACCTGTCACTTTGTGGTGTTAATTTGGCACTGTAGCTGGTAATATTTATAATACTGCGCTGGTGTTAATTCAACAATGACACTGTATGGTCATCATTTGATATTGTTAGTGTTAATGTCAATGTCAATGTTATAACACCTGCCCAGTGTCAATAGGAGATCATGCCACCTGGTGTTGCTGTGGTGTAAATGTGTTCCCATCTTTTTATTCTTTTTTTTAATCAAGTACTTTACCAGGAAGCTCTGGGTCGTCTTTTTCAAGTAAAAAAAAACAACAACAAGAAGACCCCACAGTAACTAAGTAACTATTCAAATTTTTTTTTTTTCTAATTTTGAGGTGACACACAGAGATATTAATCTAACACTACAAATGCGCACAGAAAATTTAACACCAACTTGGTGTTTCATATTTAACACCAGACTTTTTGCAGTGTAGCTATATCTCCTCTCATTGTATATGGACGCCTCGTGCTAACACACCGTAGACTGTTGTAAACAGGGAAGAAATCATAGTCGCTTCACCCTACATATGACAGTTTCCTGATATTCTTAACTCTACCCTTCAATTACTCTCGAAACGTTCCACTTGCCTTTTCTTTCATCAGCCTGTGGATTCCGTGCGTGACGAGGATGGTTACAAGCAAGTAATTTCCATAATCGATCGCACGGTAGGGTGTCCTTTATAGAACACCATTTTAATATTTGATGTCGACGTCTCAGATATCATGGTAGTAATGGGGCACTCATGTTGATTAAACGTAGCACACAGCTCTGTCATATCAATACATGGTAAACACGTGTAAAACGGACAGGTTTGTAAATTGTATCAGGGGAACACACGTGACAGCTTTCTGTCTGGTTGCAGATGACACAGATTGTGAAACATGTGGGCTGTTACATTATACGGAGTCGATAGTGTGTGTCTTTAAACGTTTTTTCTTATTTTTTACATTGTTGATGTCGAAGATTTTTAACATTATGATGAGGAAAGGGGTATTAATGGATCCATGTAGGCCTATATGAAACAAAAATACGTCCAAGAATCTGCTTGGGCAGGTTTAAAAGGATTTTGAATTATAGAATATTGCGATTTCGTTTCATTCGTAAACACAGAGAATGTTTTTACGTGTACCAATTTTATAACAAATATTTTTAACGTATTTTACGTATTGACATTCCATGATCTTCAACATAAAAGCAAGAGTCGATTCGTCTGTATCATTAGGAGAACACATCACTAACATCATTAACTTTCAGACTCTATAAAGGAAGAAATGAGCAATCTCTTCCAAAGTAATTAATCATTTAAAATTTGATGCCGCCGTCACTACATGAGAAGACTATGGGGCGATAAGTGTTGCTCGTCCTTTTTCGTTATCACTTCGTATTAAAATAATCTAGGTTCCCTATATTTCGTATAAGAAATGGATATGGATATGATTTCGTAACGCAAAAGACCAGTACATTGAATACTGGGCGACTCATAGAAATGCAGCTTGTGGTTTCAAGGTATTGGTCAAGGACACATTAAAAAAAATCATTGGAACTGCGGATGACACACACTGTCTTACTTTCATGAACTTCTAATGAAGAATATACACATTATTTTTCTACTTTCTTCGGACTTTAAATAAGTTTAGGGTAGCTAACATTATTCACCCTGCTCTATGAAAGAAGTAAGCAAGGTTCTCTCTCCTTTATCCAGAAACAGAAAAGATGATTTAAAATATGTTGAATATCCCTTGTGCTCTTTTGAAATCGTTTACGCACTGTGACGTCATGAAATTATAATGGCATTTCATAAAGTAATGATGACGTTTCAAGTAACCCTTTTTTAGTTATGACCTCTTAACGGATTGTTCGACATTTCTCGAAATCAACCAGATCGTTCTAGTCGGTTAGTCTGCATTCAGTCGGTCCTAACTGGGGTTCATTTCCCTTCTAAACAAGGTAAAAATATCCTTACCCATCCTCAAGTGGTAAGCTATTGCTCTAGTATGTGACTACTCTAACAGGCGATCTGGGAATAGCTATGGCAGTGGTGGCAGATTCAGGTGTGGGCGCCCCTTTTAAGTTCTTTTTTATTCTATTTTTATTTTTTTTGGGGGGGGGGGAGAGGGGGGAGGGGGGCTGCTGGTCGTTATGCACATGGGGATGCTGGTCGCAGTGAATTGCATAATTACTAAGACATGAGAGCACTTTGGGGCGAGTAAGTCTCACAGTGTTAGTTATATGAAAGGTACTTTAACCTGAAACATAAACTAAGACAAGGAAATTCAGGGAAACTTTTGAGGTATCAAAACTTTATATTATCTTCAAGGCACTGTCAAACTTATATGGGCATGCCTTGCGTGTGATTTGCTGAAAAGTGTTCACTTGGCACTTCGTGGTGTTAATTTTGACACTGCATACCTGGTGATTATTTTGACACTGCGCTGGTGTTAATTCAACAATGACATCGCACGGTTTTGATTTGATATTTCGAAGCATTGTTTCTCGGATCAAGAACAACAATAAATTAAAAAAATCTATACATGGAGTTGTCAATTTATGAAACACATGCTGTGAAATCATGAGAATCGTCTGGAATGTCACTTTAAACATGTATTCATCCGTTAACTACGGAACTCAGTGACTAAGTGTTCAGTCTTTAAGGATTTCAGAATTTTGTAGGTAAAGGGACTATTCATTTTTTTAAGGCAGTTAGGAATTGATATAAAATGATAGATGAGAACAGCGATTTGAGATGGATTTTAATTAAAGTTCAGCTTCCTTCTTGGAGGAAAATATCACATCTCACCATTCTCAGTCTGTTGGTGTATATAAACAAATGATTTTTCTCTCTTTTTTTTTGAGAGAGACAAGGAAGGACCACAAAAAGTGAATGGGTTAAGACTATTGTGTAAGAGAAATTGTGGCAGACGTACTTCATGTGTTTAAAAAAAATCGTCTAGGTGGCAGCACGCCCTCTGTCGAACCAGAAGAAACATCTGAGAGTGCTGAGGGCACATCGTCATCAAACAGCCTCCAGACGACAGTCCCTATTTCAGAGACTACACTTGGAGCATCATCAGCAGTGTCAGCTCGCAACACCCGTGACTCTCCCAGTAAGGATTATTGTTATTTCTTAACTCATTGTATCCATTTAATTCATTTTCCCTTTCACAATTAGTTTACAAAATTTGCATGAAAATAAAAAAAAAACACAAAAGCGTGCATGGTATTATTATGATAGTGGAGAAAATGATAAGAGGCATAAAGTACATGGAGTAGACTTATTGAGAATGATCCCTAATTAACATTAAATGTCATGATGTATACATGTGTGATTATCTATTATTATTTGTAATTGGATTTAACCAAACGTGAATACAAAATGCGATAAAATTATGACGACTTGAAATCATGTCCAAAAACGAATACGTGTACATTACAAGAGAAAAGAAGAAAAAAAAGAAGGAAACTCTATATTTAGCAATTCATCAAGTTGTAACTTTATTGTATGAAAAAGGTGTAACTATATTCTTCTTAATTTTCTTACAGATCCTGGGGAAAATATTAGAACAACAGTCATGCTCTGACTGGACAGACACCTGAAGAGTTTGTTTGCAAAAACCGTAAGTCCATATTTGTCAAATGGAGATATTTGCGATCAAAGGTCAAGAAAAATAGAGAGAATAATAAGAAAAAATTTACTTCTTTTGACCATAACTTCAAAAATATACCTTTATATGTAGTGACCAATATATAATTGAAAGGTATTATTTTGTACTCTATGACAGAGACCGTATTTCAAAATCTTCAAAAATGGACTTATCTGTTTTTGCAAACAAACTCTTCACTTTACGTCATGCATTATGTATAATTACATACGCAGGCATGAGTCGTACCCTGAAACGCACACACTTAAGCATGTTTTTCCCCTGACTTTAACACGTTTTCTCGACGATGGCTATGGCCACCGCCGTGAACGTTTTTTCTCATTATTGGCAAGTTTTTGGCAGCACGACTGAGTCGGTAATTGAGAATGCCGTGTGCAAAATTTGCTTCTGCGCATGTTAAATTCCTAGAAACGTCCCGTCCCGTCCTGGGGAAAACGAGTAAGGTACTTGGCCAAAATGACGTTCGGTCTCGATGCTGGGCAGGACGCTGGAGTGAGCCATCCTGCCAGCCAGTCAATCAACGATCTTGTCCCCATGACACTAGTTGGGCAGATATGTGAAAACTGAGACGCTCACATCCGGCGGAAAGTATGAAATTTTACGAGCCCCGCAATTTTGTCCGTTTACACTGCCGGGCTCGGCCGCGCTTTTAATTCAAACTTTTCAATATTTTGTCGTAGTGGCGCTCTGCTTGTAAACAAACGCAATTTGGTATAGTCTGGCTTTCAGATCCATTGCCAACTGGATTCCGTGGCGACGAAGTCGCCGTTCGGGCAAAGGCCTTTGCCGAAGGAAAAATCCTTTGCAGGACAAAACCACCTTAAACTATACTAGTTTTCGACGTTGAGGGGGTTAATATCCTGCATAGCGAAATAGTACAGGCAGAGGGTTTGGAAGCCAGACTAAAATTGAACCCCGTTTACAGTGCGGGGCCGGGCCTCGCAATTTTGTCCGTTTACACTGCTGGGCTCGGCCGCGCTTTTAATTCAAACCTTCCAATATTTTGTCGTAGTGGCGCTCTGCTTGTACACAAACGCAATTTGGTATTGTCTGATTTTCAGACCCTTTGCCAAATGAATTCCGTGGCGACGAAGTCGCCGTTCGGGCAAAGACTTTGCCGATGGAAAAAAAAAAAATCCTTTGCAGGACAAAACCACCTTAAACTCTACTAGTTTTCGACGTTGAGGGGGTTAATATCCTGAACAGCGAAATAGTACAGGCAGAATGTTTGGAAGCCAGACTAAAATTGGCCGCGCATTTGGCCCAGTTTACGTTTACACTGAGAAAAGGCCGGGCTCCAGAGCGAGGCCTCGCATTTGGCCTTTTGCGCGTTTACACTGAAGCGGGGCCGGGCCGAGCCGCGGCCGAGCCGCGGCCGAGCCTCGCACTGTAAACGGGGTCTTGACCGCGCATTTGTCCCAGTTTGCGTTTACACTGAGAAAATAAGGCCGGGCTCGGCCGCGGCTCGGCCTTGGCCGAGACCACCTCCAAAGCGTGGCCAAATGCGCGGCCAATTTTGGCCGCCCATTTGGCCTTTTGCGCGTTTACACTGAAATGAAGGCGGGCTGTAAACGGGGTCTTGGTCCACAGAACGTCTTGCCAGTGACTCGGAGAGGTAATGGTCGCACGCATATGATTTTGTAATAACCACTTCCCGTTTGCAACAATAAAGGCAATAATACTCTGAGCTATCTTTATAGCACAGACAAAATCAGATAAATGTTAGCATTTTCTCCTGACCTTTGACAGATTGCCAAAAACTTTCCTACATAATCCAAGTCCATTATAGTCAGGTTTCATTAAGTGTAGGACGTATAATATACCAGTTTGTTCATGCATTCATTCTATCACGCCCTGTGCTGACCAAGGAGAGGGATCTGGGAGTACTGAGGCCCAGCTAGGGACGTCGTCATCAAGAACCCGTCAGTCGACATCGACGGTTTCAGTGACCTCCCTCAATACGTCGCCAATGATATCAACGCCGGATGCCACAGATTATTCAGGTATAAGAGGCATGATGTTTTGTTGTTGTTACTTATTTGATTATTTGTTTGGTTTTCTTTCTTTGTGTGTGTAGTGTGTGTTTGTCATACCAATGAGGTTGATAGATAAATAGTCCTCCTCCGCTACCCATACCACCCACTCCTTCCCCCTCCCTCATATAGATTTATTTCTGTGTGTGTGTGTGTGTGTGTGTGTGCGTGCGTAACGGTTTTATGTTATGATATTATATTTTTCCGTCGAGATGTTTTCATTTCAACTGCTTGACAAATTCAAAATTCAAGATTCAAGATTCAAGATAATTTATTGTCATGTATAAAATATACATAAAATTTGTTTTCGGACATACATAAAGATAGAGGTGCATAAATGAAGAATATAAATCATGAAATAACTTAACATGAGTTTTATACCATACATACATAAAATACATAAATTTAATGCAAAAAAAAGAAAATGAAATATTGCAGGAGAAAATAAGCGTATATAAAGTATGCATTTTTTTCCTTCGCCCCATTCGCCCCATCCAGGCACTTCCATATGCTAGAGCACTCCTCCAGTTGAAACTTTAACACATGTTCTACACACCACCACTACCCCCCCCCCCCCCGACTCTCACAGAGTACACTTCCACATACACCCACACACACACGCACACACACACACACGCACACACACATACCCCACACCCGCGAGTTACACCCACATAAACTTATACATACACACACACACACACATAAATTGCCCTACATCGACGTAATCGACGGAAGAATTTCATGAATTTGCATAATTACGCAGTACCCGCTGCCTGCTATAAGGATTAGAACCAACACTTACTGTCGGGCGAAAGCTCTGTGGTCTACTGATGACGTCTGTCCGGTGATCAGGAGGTCGTAGGTTCGAATCCTCCTCGAGTACATGTACGCGAATGATTCTTTTTTTAAAGCATGGCTACTACTAAATCACTGATCAATTCAGTGCTTATTTACGTTGATGTAGGGCAATTTGTCAATCAGTTGCAATGAAAACATTTCAACGGAAGAATTTCATGAGTCCGTAAATCTCATTGATATATTTATAACAAGTTTGGAAAAGCGCAATATAAGAAGAATCAACCTTGTTCAGATGACGAGAGCTTTTTTATCAATCATCCACGCTAGTGGGCGATGCTGGGAAGACCCCGACCAAACCGTCGCCGACCAAGGCTTCATCTACAGAGCCGACAACGATGGACCCGGTTCTATCTACCAACCCGTACTATGGTATGCCAAACTTCGTCACGTATCATTTTCTGAGTATAATAACGTTTGGACTTGGTTAAAATCCATTTTCGAGGTACAGAAAGAAAAGAAAAAAGTGATAAAAGAAAATTTCTTTTTTTCATTATTTCTGTTTCAATTTTCAAAAATTCTGAATGCATTTCCAACACAATGTATTTTTATCATTTAGATTTTTAGTTTTATACGGCGCAATCCTGGGCACTATGACGTATAACGGGGAACGTTGCAAATGATTGTTTGTTTCCTTTTATATCACATTATTGTCTTTTGATAGATTTTCACTTTGAAGAAACAACAACGACTGAACCTGCCGAATCCACGGCCAGCACATTAACTGAAATTCCCTCAACGACCACCATGAATCCGATGACGACATCTGACCAGATGACGACCACTCATACGACTACAGCAGAGATTTCGACTCTGGCAGCGCTTACAACAGCGACACGTAAATACTTTGGGATACAACGGAGTTTACCTAATAGAAAATATAAAAACAACACACACACAAAGTAAAAAAAAGACACACACACAAGTTACTGTTAAAGGACCAGCTAACATTCATAGACATCTGGATTAAGTGAACCACACATCAGGGAGAGTTTGAGGAAAATTTGATAATTCGTTCAAAACTTATGAATGTTTAAAATTTCTGCTCAGTCAATCATACAGCTTGTGGTGTCACATGTGCGGAACGATATGAAGAAAATGTAAGGACAAATGTAAACAAATTCTCGCATATTAAAAGGACACCTGACTTGCCCCTTTGAGAAGGCAGGATGAGTAATACCACCCTTAACATACTATGTCTGTGACAAGTAGATGTTCATATTTTCAAAATATAACATTTTGTGAAATTCTCTTTTGATGCTCCTTATATCGTTCCATGTATGTGACATTATTCACTCTAAGTAGTCTTCTCATCCAGCAGGGACTATGCAGATACTTCCAAAATTCAATTGTGTGTGTGTGTGTGTGTGTGTTTTTGACGGATTGTCCGATTCTCCCCAAACTTTCACTGATAGTGTTCCACTAATATTACTGCATTCACTCAATTAACAGGAAGTTGAAGGCGGTCTTGTCCTTTAACAGTAAAGAAAGGCCAGACACTTCCTAAAACAGTAAGAAAAGAGCGCAAAAACAAACAAACAAACAAGCAAATCAATCAAACATTGATTTTGGTGAACATCGAGTGGTATTAAATACAATCGTTGACATATTGCCCTTCATCGATGTAAATAAACAGTGGTTATTTAGCCACTACGTGCAGCAATATCAATAAATCATTCCATATAGTCGAAAAGACTTTGGACCTCCTGATTGCTAGACATTGTGTAAGTTTGCCCTTTATCGGCGTAAATAAGCGCCCAATTTTCATTGTATAGTGAAGTAGAAGTGACAAAGACTAACATGGACATAGGTCCTATACAAGGGTGGAATCGCATCTGAAAATGCATGCCCATTTTTTTTATATATGTATAATATCGACTCTCGACTCTACAACACTACATGATAGGTGCATATTTAAATTGACGAAGGGTAATTATTTGTTTTCTTTTTTGTCTGTTTTTGTCTTTGCGCGGCATAATATTGAACAAAATCTGCCAAAGTTACTTTGCAGATCGAGGAGGAGAATCGTTTGGAGATTTGACCTTTGTCTTTTGTGCTTCAAGCACTTTTCGTCACAGATTGTACCTCCACACCGCAGTTCTTGAATGCGAGACAGGCCTGCCAATCCGAAGGCGGGAACCTCCCAATGCCCCTCAGCAGGGCATATGTTTTCAGTCTATTTGACGCTTTCTCCGCCAACTGTGGACAAGCAAGAGATATCTGGATGGATTGCTCATGCTGTTGGCCGACACAGCAGACGGCGTGGGTCGCATCGGATATGGGGGACTTGGGGGAATGGCGATGTAAATACCCACCAGACGGTAACAGCGTTCCACTGTCTTCGCTGTACACGGACAGTACTCCAGGTAAAACTTGGATCTGCGATTCAGGTTATGTCCAGAGATCATTTGCCCAGAAATTTGACATCCAATATTGAAGTTAGAGTATGTTTGCATTCGTTTCGGTACTGTCATATATCGGAGAGGTTAAAACATTAATGTCCAATCATTTTTTTTTTTACAAACAATGCAAAATACTGTCTTTGTAGTTTAATAGAAAGAAAGTGTGTAGAATGACAACGTAGTGATGATTGTGTGAACAGGCTCTCAGCCCTTAAACAGTGGGAAAGTTTAACACTTTTCAGGGACAGGGTAAGAAAAATGTAGAGAAACAGGGCGCTTATATCGGTTCTCAACGTCGGTCTGTCGACAAACCTTGAGAGAATATTCCATGTAATTGTATATTATATAACAGTCTCTGAAAGGCAGTCCACTTTAGTAAATCACAAGATGCCAGTGACTATCCCGATACCTGTGAAAATAATTGGATCGTCGTTAGATTTATCATGGCAGCTACGTTGAATGCAAAGTGTTTTGTGATAAATTCAGCAAGAATGCATTATATTATTCATAATGACATTGAAATTCAAGTGCATATCATCGACAGTCAAATCACCAAAGTAGGTGTAAACTATCAAAAGAAGGATGAAGAAAACAATGTGCATAATTATATTTAGCAAATAAAGTAAGACCAAATGGGCTGGAAGTTGCCTCTGTACATTAGAAATGATGGGATAGGATGTTAACCTCTACAGTGCAAATGTAAGAGAGTATGAAAATATGAAGAAACCTACTAAACAAAGTTAAGAACTACCTCTGTTGTATGGCAAATTCTGGTACAAATGAAATCAAACGAGAAGCTTTTGTGATAAATATTTAACATAAAATGCCTTATATGCCTAAACATTCGAATAAAGTATAATGATAAAATCGAAAGTGAAAGAGACAAATACATGTACTCCTGGCCACAGTTTGGTATTCTCGTTTTTCAGTCATCAATCTAGAACTTTACCTTAACATTGATTCTTGTTTTGGTGATAATGAACAGCACTCGTTATTGTGATATTTGGTTTTTATACTTGTCGAATTCTACAGAAACTCAACAAAATATTGAGCCGTCTGAATATCAAATATTTAACTTCAATTGTGAGATTCGATGGAGACCGTCGTTACTAGGCCCTATATCAACAATATGAATCAACATAGATTATATGACAACATTCATATATGTACAGATTTTCTTTTCCGAAAATGAAAAATGCAGTGCAGCCAAATTTTAACCAAACTTCAGTTACAACTGGCCGCAACATTATCCGCTCTTTTTTTTTTTTGAATTTATTTGTTCGGTTATGACGAAATACAGTGTACAACGAAAGGAAACAACAAGCCCTGAGGTCGTCGTTATAACAAGAATATAATAAACGTATAATAAAACATAACAATAAACGATAAACAATAAACAGCAAACAATAGACAATTAACAATAAACGTATATCAGTTAGTCTTCATGTTCATGTAATATCATTTTTTTCTAAATTTCTACTTCTTACTCCTTCTTGTTCCACGTACTGTCTTGTTACCATGTGTTGTTCTTCATGCTTCTCGTTCAGTTTGGCAGAGTACCATCCCCGAGACCCAGGGTTATCTGGTGATAACATACAACAACGGAAATCCACTGTTCCTGAGCTACCAGAATTACAGATGGTTCATCTGTACTAGTGACTAAAGACGAAAGTGGGAGGATCTCCATCCTCGTCAACCGATATTTACTATAGAAAGGCTATCGGTTGCACGTTTGCACAAGATGTCGCCTGTCCTGTTAGAAGCTAGAAGCCTTAAAATGATTGATTGAGGAAAATAAATGAAACCAAAAAAAGATTGTTGCGAAACGAAATCACAAAATAGGGATATACAGGCATATCGCGATTACATTTTGGTATACGCAATGCGAATTGTGATGAGCAAATGTGAAATTAGGGCTGTTCAGTTGATTATCATCATTGTATTCCGCCAGTGGTAATGAATGTCTGTTGTATTGGAAAGCAAGAACAACAACAACAAAAACAGCAACAGCAGCAACAACAGTAACAATAATAAGATATCATTTTTTAAGGAGAGTTACGAGATGGATAAGGTCAATCAAGAAAAAAAAAGCACCCACAAAACATGACGTTGAATAAATGTTATAATAGAATAACTAAATACAAAACAAAACAAAACAAAACAAACCAAACAAGCCTATGTTATATCTGGTTAAATGTATTAAGATTAATGTATGCAAAGGTACTTTAAGGAGGAAATGTGTTGAACATTGAGCTATAGGCAAGATAGGGGGTCAACCTTACACACAGAACCTATGGGCATTCTAGATTCATAGAAATGCCTCCTTTAAGGATTGAAATGGGTGATTATCCCCTATCACTACTAGCATTTGGAAGAATCGCCATCTACCCCCCCCCCCCCCCTGCATTCACGGGCTTTGAAAGGAATTCCAGCTAAGTTACTCCCCTATCACATGTGTCTGGGGGAAAGCGAGCAATACAGTGTAACATACATACAGCCTATGTGACGAAATATCTTGCGAAAAAAGGCCGCGGCCCGGCATGCTTTGCACCAAAACATGCACACAAGTAAGCACTTCTCCTATTTCGAAATTTGTCGGGGGTTTGACACTTCTTCGCGTAATCAGATCCTTACTTCAAAATTGCTCGGGTAAGATTTGAATCCCCCCCCCCCCCCCCACATCATCTTAAAAAGGATTAAAAAAAATAATAACAGATATCCTATTTGCAAGGACATTTCGGAATCCCCCCCCCCCCCAAAAAAAAAAAGACCTCTAAAAAAAAAAAAAAAATGAGCCACTGAAATATGTTTTTTTTTTTTTTCAGGAAAAATCAGTGACACTTATGCGTTTCGGCGAGATGATCAATTAAAGGGGGAGTTGTTCCCCAGGACAAGAAATGCCTCTTACAAACAAGCGATATGTTATCAAAATATCGTTCATTCTAAGGAAGGGGGATGCTTTAAAAGGGTTGGAACGAGCATCTTTAAGCACACCCTAAATATTGCTAAGTGCACGCCGAGTAGAAGGGGGCGGGGCAGAAGTTGATACATAATTCAGACGATCCACTATTATTTATCTAGAGACGTGACAAGCGCTTGCAGTGTGCATTACCGTTTTCCACACCAAAAAATGAGAGTGCTTGTACTTAATGGAGGAAGAAAAAAAAAACTCCAAGCACTTTGACATTTCACTGAAAAGAGGCTAAGCTCTCGTTGCTATGAGAACGAAACGCTGTAAAACACGTGACTTAGCAGACAGCATGGGCTTAACGGCCTTCATAAAACTTGTTGAGGCTGAAGACAATTAAATCACCATATTTTCTCTATGTGTATGTTACTACCATGAAGTAGTCCACTGTAGGGGAACTCGGAGATTCTGTTATAAAAGTGAAAGAAACATATTCATAATAAAGTTTTGTTCTAAACACTAAACGCAAAAAAAAAAAATGAGTTCCCTTAAAACAGATCGCTGCAATGTCTAAACCTGAAACTTTTTCAGTAAATCTGAATACAGGGTCATGCAGCTGTATTTCATAGCTACCTTTCATTTGATATTTAGTAGATATCAGTCAGTAACGCATCAGTGAACATACTTTTAAAGCAAAATTATCACTTTTTGAAGTTCACAAGCTCAATTTCTTAACTTCGATTTTAATTTCAATTCAATTCAATTAATATATTTTCATACTTCTCATTTATGGATATTACAACATAAATAATAATACAAGTTCTTTTAGCTTGTAA
Source organism: Diadema antillarum (assembly GCF_040938485.1). Classification (NCBI taxonomy): domain Eukaryota; kingdom Metazoa; phylum Echinodermata; class Echinoidea; order Diadematoida; family Diadematidae; genus Diadema; species Diadema antillarum. The sequence goes on from NW_027271039.1 coordinate 722,993, forward strand.
ACAATGTGCAGAAAACAAACAATATACATGGTAATAACACAACAATTTTAATGATAACTGGTCAAAATCGAAATGGGGTTGAACAAAGAGAAGTATGATGGGACCTGCATGAAAGCTAGCTTGTTTGGCTGTAAGCCCCGAGTAATCAGTGTTTGTGCAAAAGAAACGGAGAACGGATAGAAGATAAGACTAGCGATATAATGGTACCAAATAAGAAAAGCGGTGTATGCCTATGTGATAAAAAAAAGAAAAAAAAACTATACTATATAAAATGTCAACCATTACTGTGACTGAGCTGTCTTTGGTTTACGGAGTGGAACATGATTTGCTTTGATATACACTATACTTTGATACACACTATAAACTGTTGTTTCATTCAAACTATTATGGTCAGTAAGAAACAAAAAGTAACATGTATAGCCATTAATTCGTTTGGTGCCTGCCGTCAAGCTCGGGGTAGAAAGTTAGAGAGAGGTAGAGGGAAGGAGGAAGAGAGGGAAACGAAGAAGAGTGTGGAATTGCTAATAATGAATTCGGAGAGCCTGATGGCAAGGCCCAAATTGCAATCTGCAGCGTGTTGACAAGAATGTTTGATTGTACACTGACATACCACAATATCACATAAGACATTACAAGTTATTCAGTGTCTGCAAGATATGCACTTAATAAAGACTCTTATTATTTTAGTTTAAAGGAATATAAAGACAAGCAGCTTGTTATTTCGGGAGAGAGGTCATTCCAGTATCTGGGGGCCTTATTCGTTTTCGTTTTTCAGCGAAAATTGTTCGAGTGCGTGGAAGGTGAAATGCGTCACTCTGGCGGGTAGGATAACTATGAATCAAATATTTTTTTTTGAACACATGAGTAAAACCATCCGGTAATTCCTTTGCAAAAATCTTATACATGAATATGCCGACGATGTAACTGAACTGATCTGATATTTTCAGTATTTTATTTCTAAAGAGTAATTCATTCGTGTGGGACAAATATCCGACATGATTGATATTTCTGATGGCACGATTTTGAATACGAAACAATTTATCAAGAAGATTTCTAGTTGCATTCCCCCACACAAGAATACCATAATTAAGATACGAAGTTATCAAAGTAAAATAAAGATTCAGCAATATTTGACTTGGAAAAACACTCTTAAGTTTATCAAGAACACCCGTGTTTTTAGAAAGAATGTTACTTAAATAACTAACGTTGGATTTCCGAGATGAGTCACTATTTATAATAAAAGGTTTTGCACTACTAACGTGATTTATTTCAATTTCATTAAATTTAATATGAAAAAGAAGGGTTTTAAGGGTGTGTACAGTTCTGGTCGAGGTGAGGGTTAAGCTTTTAACGTTTTGCGAGATATTCAGAAACTACTCTATGAGATGTCAAAGAGCATGCAGTTCTAAGGGGTATCAAAAGTTTATTCGATGAAAATTGGCTTTGAAATGGCTGAGATATCAAAAAACAAGGTGAAACAAAGAGATCCTAATAAAGTTGTGGCATGTCGCCTTTTATTATTAGCACTTTTTTGGATATCTCAGCAATTTGAAAACCAGATTTCATCAAATAAACGTTGAATCCTTCCTAAAATTACATGCTTTTTCATATTTCATAAGAGGCTTTTCGTTATATCACTTGGGAATGTTCAAAACACGAATCCCCACCTCAACCAGTACTGTACAGTCCCTTTAGGCTGTTGCTAAAAAAAATCATGCAATGAATTTTATTGGCGTATATCCAAGACTGCCGGATTTAAATTCTTTATTCATTTTGTTAATAAGAGCACAAGGATCTCTGTGTGTAAAAAAAACAAAACAAAAAAAAACAAAAAAAAAACAGATTGGAGTCATCAGCAAAACATATAAAGGAAAGAATTGGCGAGGAACTGGGAAGATCGTTAATGTACAAAATAAACAATAGTGGGCCTTATAAGGAGGCCTGTGGAACACCACATGAAATTAACTTCAAATGAGAATCAGGGCCATCTATAGTCACAAATTGTTTTCTGTTTTATAATTTATCTCGAAACCAGTCCGAAGCCTTCCCAAGTATAACATAATGTCGTAGCTTGTAAATCAAAATATCGTGGTCGATTGTGTCGAATGCCTTCGAAAAATCAAGAAAAACTTCAATAGTGTGGGAGACATCATCTATAGCGTGAGCAACTTTATGGACAAAAGTGAGTAAGGCATGGGTCGTGGTATGGTTTTTCCTAAAAACAAACTGCGAGTTACAAAAAAACTTTGTGTGTGCGCGTATATACCAACCTTTCAAGAAGATTTGAAAATGAAGTTAGCAGAGAAATAGGGTGATAATTTGTCACGGATCTTTTTTGTCCTTTTGTTAAAAACTGGGACTAGTTTTGATATTTTCATTCTTTGAGGAACTATGCCCGAAGATAAAGATAAATAAGAAATATGTGTTAATGGTGTAACTACTTCATTAATGTTTTTAGGAATAAAATTTGTGATTCCATCACATCCAGAGCTTTTTCTTTGTGTTTAAGTTTTGCACAATATCTTTGATTTCTTCTTCAATGACTGGTTCGAAAAAAAAAAGACTGCTGATTCTGGTCTTTTAGAAAGTAATACAAATCAGTGTTTGAATGCGGAATACTGCTGGCAAGATTAGGTCGTATGCTTACAAAATAATCATTGAATACTTTTGTCATATCAGCTTCATCTTCAATATACTTATCATTATTAATTATATGCCTGGGGGTTCGGTGTTATTATTTTTTTTTGTGTGTGTATGCGTGTGTGTGTTCAGCGCTTCATTTATCACCTTCCACGTACTCTTGATGTCATTTTTGATTATATCGGAACAAATGTTCAAATTTCCATCATAAGAAGGCAGGCACCATACAACTTAGGTGCTTCCTGTCTTACCATATGACTTGTGGGTAATATTTTACGGTTGAGTGACCACGGGCTATTCCTGCTATTCTTGACTTTCTCATACTTTCTGAAAGAGAAAGTCTTCTTCCGGATTATACTAAAATTTGGGATCATAAAACGAATAGGTAATTTTGTTTCTAGCTGTTTCTCTCGAACGATTTCTGGTATTGCAGAATAGTGATTTGATGTTTCTCGTAAAGTCCTCTTTTCATTCCTTAAAACCCTATCCATACTCTTCACTTTTAACTTCAATAACTTCAGAAAGAAAGATTTTACTGCATTGAAAAAATAACATCAATCCACTTCAGAATGTGTTAATAAAGCATGTTGAATGTCAGTTCAATCTGATAATCTTTTCATTGTTATTGCACAGCTTGCACAGCTTGGTAAAGATCAAGAGCTTGAATAGACCTTGTACTTCAAAGCCTCTGTTCTCAATTTGACACTTTCCACAGATGTGCTTTCTTTCCAACATCAGAATACGTTTGGAGAGTCCATTTGAATTGAGTTATATATAATTTTTTAAAGGTTAAAGTCTGCTCTTTCAGAATCTGTTCTTAACTAAATATCATTGTCTCGTGACTTTTTGTTTGGTTTGTTTGGTTTTTTGCTGCAGGGTCACACAAACACACACACACGCACACACACACACACACACACACACACATCAATGTATATATATTTACATAATATACAATGTATACGAAAGCACACAAACCCTGGAATAGATTAAAAGGCCCAAATCTAAATTTACATATCTATGACGAGATTTGGCTATGAAGAATTAAAAGTCCCGATCGATGTGCTGTGTATTCACATGCTAACGTTTTCCTATGTATAATTTATAATTTTTATTCATAAAAGCGCGTGTAGAATATCTGCTGTTTTATAAGTAAACATGCAGCAAAAAAAAAAACAGAAAACAAAAACATACTTGGATATTTGGGGGTTTTTGGTCTACATTGTCACAACCTTTACAGTCAATGAGTAGAAGAAAGGCTAAGATATAAAAAAAAAAGAAATCTGGATCCCCATCTCAAATAAGAATATACCATCTCTTAAAAAAAAAAAAAGTGGGGCGGCAGAGAGACGCCTAAAAGTAAGAAACAAGATAATTTTGCTTGTTCGGGTTAAGATTATGACAATCTATCAGTCAGTAAGCATGTTAATACATGCCAAGCTCTACTCAGAGTAGCTTTATTACTCATTACTTTATTACTCAATAACCTGCTCTTTGCCCTCACTGGTTTATGTAAAAAAAAAAAAAAAAAAAAAAAAAAAAAAAAAAAAAAACTTTTGTCTACAAAAGGCAAGCTGATGTAAGGAAATGGCTTTAGCTTCCGACCGGCGATCTTACTGCGGACAGGTTTGTTGTTGTTGAAAAAGAAGAGGTCATAAACCTGAATAATCCACCCCGTAAAAGCGAAAAAACCCATAATATCAATGCAACAGACGCGTAGTAATATGTGCAGAAACACTAGAGAGGTTGTGTGCAAACCCGTTAAAAGGTATGAAAGTTATTGCTGTAAAAATATGTAACATGCAACAAGACAGGTCAAGTTTGCATTGGTGCTTTGCCTGTTCGAGTGTCCGTCATTTTTTTTTTAATTCTTTGATGATCAGACTATGATATCGGATTTTATCGTGAAATTCAGTAAGTTGATGTCCGCTTGATCTTTAGGGAATTGTGACGAAGCCTTCTACAAAGAACCCCAAACAGAAGAACATGGCCATGATTCTTCTAGTGACTGTAATCCTGTCAGGTAGCTCACCCTTTTCATCTCAATTGTATTCACTAGAAATTGTGTGATTATCGTTATAATTTGATTCGATTTGGTCCAGGCATATGTCCATGTGCCCTTATAGCGATTGACAAAGCAGGATCAACATGAATCTGAGATCGATTCCTACAAAGAAGATTGTTCTGATATTTTTTCCCATTAATTCATAATCTTTTAGCTGACTATGAAGGACCTTATGTAGGGAAGAATGTTTGTGGAACCCAAAAAATAAACATATGATTAAATGAATAGATTCTGATTCTTAAAAAAATATATGTATACTTATAAATGCAAAACAGAAGTTTGTTTTCACTTTTTTGTTGCTGTTGTTGTTGTTGTCAATGTGAGGCATGCATCACTTTTAAAGTACATTTAAGATGTGAAAGAATAAGTTATTATTTGCAAGTTGATGTAAAATACTGAATTAGAATTGAAATGAATTGAATGCTAAGGCATTATAATTTCCTGGCTCTCTACTCTTGTTGCGTACTCTTGACTGCGACAGTCAAAAGTACGCGACATAAGTAGAGAGCGGGGAATGAGTAAAGGCTCATGCGTGAGCACATGCAACTCGCGCATCGATAGCTAAAGAACCGAGATGCTTCTTCATTTTTTTTTTCAAACCGAGTAAGCTTGTGTTAAATCAATGTTAGGGGAAGCTAAAAACAAAACAAAACAAACAAACAAACAAACAGAAAAATAAATGAATAGAAACCTCCTCTACATCGGTTGGTACAACTGACATTCTTGAATAGTGAGTGAAAGAAAACAAAATCGTCACACCCGGCATGATTTTATGCCTATTCGAGGGCAAATCAGCAAGTACATCACTAGAACGGCTGTGCATGGGATAGCAAGAGTGACTGTGGTGACTTGCAAAGTACGGATTTTTCAGAGTAGGAGGGTTGGCTTGGCCCCCGAACCTATATACCTGGACAAGACGTTTTTAGGTCTCTCACTCTGCAGCTTACAGATTTACCCTAATGTAAACCCCTCAAAATAAGTTTTGCAATTCAAGTTTGATATATAATATTTCTCTTATCCCGGCATTATCTTCATGATTGAATATGACATCATAAGAAAGCCTAATTAATTATCTTTAAAATAACACCTCACTTGCTATGATTGAGTGTTCTTGGAATGTGCAAACCAGCTGAGTATGGGGACAGATCAAAAGGGGAAGTCGCAACAATTCTGCAATCAATAATGTACAGTTTTGACGAAAAAAAAAAGGCCACTGGAATAATCAGGCCTTGAAACGACAAATCATTATTAGAATTATACTGTTTGACATAACACGTTAGCTCTTTTTTGCAACATTTCACATTTGACCTTTCATCACACTCAGTCTTACTCTGCATTCCAGGAATGTATAATGTCAATAAGTGAGATGCCGTTGTGAAGAAATTAATCAGGCTTTCTTATGATGTCACATTTGAATGAAATGATGTAGTTTCAAGAGAAACATGATATATCAAACTAGAATTGCAGGACTTTTTTGAGGAGTGTATAAAAAGCAGCGATGTAGATTACATTTTAGCAGTTACAGATATTGCACCTACGTTCTGTTTTTTGTTTTTGAAAAAAAAAAAAAAAAACCTTCGGATCAAGGAACCTAGCTTCTGAATAACGAACCTTATAGGATTGAAGAAATGTTAAGACTGTCAATGCGATAAGCTTACTATGCACCACCTAAAATACAGCATAATTGGTTGCAGCCTTTGTAGCCAATAGGTTAAGGGGGAAAAACACTTTCATTTCTTTCGTTTTCTTCTCACTTGATTTCTTCTAAAACGGTGTATATGATTGATATAATTGGCCGTCCAGGGTTTTCAGTTATTCAAGGTCAACATGAAAACAAAATAACTAAATAATTAGGTTACAGCGTTGCTGTGATAATAATTATGTAATTGAATTTATTCATTTGCTGATTTCACATTTCACATGGGGAAGTTTCCGACCTTTCATTGCCAAATCTTATTTATATCTTTTCCATTCAATCTGCCAGCAATGCTTTCAGATTGGGGTTTCGTAAATCATCATTTCTGTGTTTGGCAATGCAAATTATATCCTTTCTTTGAAGAGTTTTGTAAAAGGTATAATCACAAGACATACCTTCACATTTTGACTGAGAAATGATGATGCTACTGCTTGGAAAGATGAAATTGATAATGGATAGAATGTGTTAATAAAGCATGCCCAATTTCTGCTTAATCTGATAAACCCTTTGTTGTTGTTTTTTTTTTCATCCATTCATGGCACAGCTAGCATGACTTGGTAAAGATTAAGCGCTTGAATAAACCATGTATGTATACTTTTCTCAGTTTTACACTTTCCAGAGTAGTGCTTTCTTTCTTGTATCAGGATAGGTCAGGAGAGTCCATATGAATAGATTTATACTTCATTCTAAAGCTATATGATATATATATATATATATATATATATATATATATATATATATGAAGGGTTTGTTCGCAAAAACCGATAAGTCCATATTTGCCAAATGGAGATATTTGCGATTAAAGGTCAAGAAATATAAAGAGAATAATAAGAAAAATTTTGCTTCTATTGACCATAACTTCACAAATGTACCTTTATATGTAGTGACCAATACATCATTTAAAAGGTATTATTTTGTACTTTATAACAGAGACGGTACTTCAAAATCTTAAAAAATGGACTTATCGGTTTTTGCAAACAAACTCTTCATATATAAATATAAATATATATATATATATATATATATATATATATATATACACTGTATATCGTATGATAATTATGAAGACTTCCTTTCCAAAAGGTGCTAACTCCAGCAGGATCATTATCACAAACCATATCACACACAATTGACCGCCCTTTCACCCCAGAGTGAGACCAGGCTGGCTGGTTTTTCCTATCTGTGTAGCTTTCCTGGCTACCCAAATATCACTTGATTATTAGCTGTGAAATGTCGTTATTTTGCATATGAATTTTTTTAGAGAGAAGGAGGAAATCGGAGGAGAATGTGTTGAATAACAAACCAGAAAATTACACAAAGTGACAAAAAACAACAACTAAAACCACATTTAATTGGTGTACATTATTGCGCTAAAGGTTTCTTTTTTTTCGAAAGGTGCTTAATCCATAAAATCCGGAAAAATATTAATTCATTAAAACTCAATATCTTGTCATAGTCTATATGTTGTTCGTATCTAAAATATGGATGAAATTAATCTATGTACACATAAAAATGTCCAATGTCGGTATTATTTACCTGACGAGTTCAATTCAGAATTTTCTAGTAATAAAATTTTTTCAGCATATTACACGTTAATGCACGCAGTCTTCAAAGAAATTATGAAAATATGCAGTTATTGTCGTCAGGGATAAATTTGAAGTTTTCAGTTATTGGTGTTACAGAAACATGGCTTAACAACAAATGTCCCCCTTTATATAACATTGATGGATATTCTTTTGTCCGTTCTGATAGAAAATGCGGACGAGGGAGCGGAGTTGCCCTGTTCACACTCGTTTTCACACTCGTTATCGTTTAAAGTAAGACCTGATTTGACATATAACGGAAATGAATTTGATTGCATGTGTGTTGAAATCAATATGTATAATAGAAGAAATATAATACTTTGTGTTGTATACAGGCCCCCTCATACAGATAGTAATTCATTTTTTAGACAATTTGGATGTTTTATTAGAGCTGATTAAAGAAAACAAAGATCTATACTTGATGGGCGATTTCAATATTGATCTTTTGAATCAAGAAAATAATGTTAAGAATAAACTTTGAAATATTTTGCAAGCAAATTTCTGTAATATCACTATTGATAAGCAGTCGAGAATTACGGTTCACTCATCAACATCGAAATCTGGTCTTTTGTATAGTGATATATCTGATTACTTACCTATATTTTTCATCTGTGACGACATACAATATTCCCATGTCAAGCGAACAGAAAGTATGAAGAAGCGCAAAATTCACATCAGAAAATATAGCATTACTCAACGGCGATTTAATCACGGAAACATGGGATGAAGTATTACTTTGCGCAGACCCAAATATTGCTTATGATGCGTTCTGGAATATATTTTTTTTTCTTATTTTAACAAACATATCCCCACAATTGAAAGGAAAAGTAATAGAAAAATTAAAAATCCATGAATAACAAAACGAATTTTCCGATCAATAAAGAAAAGAAATATGTTATATAAATACATTTTACGGTATCCTAATAATGAAAATGTTAATCGATATAAATTATGTAGAAATAAATTGACACAAATTATAAGGCTTTCTAGTAGGATGTTTTATACAGAAGCCTTTCGGAAATATATGGCAGCCACTTGGAAAGTAATTAATTATGTTATTGGTAAGCAAAAGAATGTGTCAACATTTCAAATTATGCGTGAAGGACAAACACTCTGTAACCCTAGGAATGTAGCATGTTGTTTTAATGAGTATTTTGTTAATATAGGTCCTAGTCAAGCTTTAATAATAGATCCCACACAAACTGATTTCTCGCAGTATTTAGGTGCGTCAAGTGATAATTCATTATTTTTTTAAACCAACAGATTATAGTGAGATTCTTGACATTGTGCACTCATTAAAATCAAGTTATGCAATTGGTCATGATGAAATGAGCACGTATCTTTTAAAACAAATTGTTGGTAGTATAATGACACCTTTAGTACATATCTGTAACTTGTCATTCTCAACTGGTATATTTCCGAATGCATGTAAAATTGTAAAAGTTATTCCAATGTACAAAAAGATGACTCCTCTCATGTATCAAATTACCGTCCTATCTCTATTCTTCCTAGTATTTCTAAGGTAATAAAAAGGCTTGTTTATAACAGACTGTACGTATGATTTTTTTGACACAATATGATATACTTAACCAAGACCAGTATGGTTTCAGGAAATTTCATTCTACAGATATGGCACTATCCCAATAAACGATAGAGCGTCGACTGCCTTAGATGAACAAAACATGTCATCGGTGTTTTCATGGACCTAAGCAAGGCATTCGACACTCTTGACCACACTATCCTCATACGTAAATTGCAGTGCTATGGAGTTCGTGGCATTCCACTTGAATGGTTCAAAGATTCCCTGTCGAATAGAAAGCAATATGTGTACTATGATTCTGTTAACTCTGAAGTATTACCTATACAATGTGGAGTCCCACAAGGATCCGTATTGGGACCGTTATTATTTCTAGTGTATGTAAATGATATTTCAAACTCATCTAAGTCACTGCAATATATTATATTTGCCGATGACACCAATGTATTCTGTTCCAATTCTGATTTTCATTCGCTCCTAAGAACTCTCAATACTGAATTACCGAAATTATCTACGTGGTTTAAGAGTAATAGATTATCACTCAATCTGAAAAAGACAAATTTTATGTATTTTTATAATAAGAAGCATAAAAAAAATGCAACATTTAAATATTATGGTGGATGGTATATCATTGGAACAAAAAGAAAGTATTGAATTACTCGGAATATATATAAATGAAAATATGAAATGGAACGTACGTGTGCAATATATCTCTGATAAAGTGTCTCGTAATGTTGGTATACTTCATAAGTTAAGGTATTATGTCCCTCAGAATATTCTATTTATGTTATATAATTTGTTGATATTATCGCACATTTCATATTGCAGCATTGTATTGGCAACTTCAAAAAGCCACACTGATAGTGTATTACTTCTACAAAAGAAAGCTATACGTATATGCACCAACTCAGGTTTAGTTATTTATTTTATTTATTTATTCAATTTCTTTACCCAGGGTAGCCCCGTCAGTGGTTTACACACTGAGGGGGCCCTGCAACAGAATGACAAAATATAACAGTTCAACATACACAAAATAACAAATCTAGGACATCCCTTTTTACATCATGACATCAACACAATATCAATACTCTATATGAAAGTATAAATGCAAAATTAATCTTTGGCGTTAATAATACACAAGCTCACATTATTGGGAAAAATGATACCTTAACATTATAAAAAAATATCATAACAAAAGAATTCTTCCCCAAGGTTATCGAGACCAGTCAGATCCTTTATTCGCAAAATTAAAAACACTTAAGGTAAATGGCATTTTTGTGTGTGCAAAACTCACTCTTTATGTTTCGCTTACATAATGGTCAGTTGCCATCTTCTTTTTACTCACTATTTCAATTAAACAAGGACATACATTCTTATCCCACAAGACAATCTGATAAATTTCATTTATATAACCCCAAAACAGTGATGGCTCTGAAATCTGTCAGACACACCGGACCCGATGTTTGGAATTCTCATCCTTCTGAAATTCGAAGTTTAAAGTCCCTGTACTCTTTTAGGAAATGTGTAAAAACAATGTTGCTTTCTGGATAGCAGTAATTCCATTGTCATTGTTATTGTTTTATACACGAAATTCTTTCTCAGAAATATCGACGCATTTAATTCATTACGTAATCATGTAAAGGACCATGACCTGTATTAACTGTTCACCTTTACCTCGGTGATAAAATATTTTGTCATGCTTTGCTAATCATTGATACAGGTGATCTTACTTTGTATAAACCTTCAGTGAAAGCAGACAGACCTCTCCTTTCCTTTTCTCCTTTCAACTATCCTATCTCTATGAAAGTCATCCCTCCCTCATTTTCCCCTTCCGATGTGTATTATAATTATGTATGTATAATATACGGGGGCTGCACGCAAATCAAGCCACACTTATGCTGTAGCCCCACTGTATTATTCATTGTTGTATGTTTGTTGTACGTTTTACTGTACATTGTGCAAAAGCAATGAAGAAAAAAAAAAGTTATGTGAACAACTTATATTTATGTTTGTACATGAACGTGCATGTACAATGATGATACAGAAACCAATAAATCAAATCAAATCAAATCAATATAGACACATACATTTTTTTCATATCACATTTTCTGTATGCTATGATGGGGTAATATTATGTGTCATAAATTCATTGCAATGAAATTTTCCGAAGCAAGTGAATTCCAAAGAAACCTGGTTTTTCTCCTTATCATCAAAAGTACATTTAGCACCTTTCGGAAAGCAACTTTTCATATACTTATATTTACTTGTTCTTATATTTCATTCAAAATTATCATTGTGAATTGAGGAACCACTTGCGTAGACTCGTCGTCCTGCAGCCGATGCAGTATGGGACACGGCTTGGAAAGCGGTTTCCTGCGATGGAAGAGACCTAAACAGTGCCACGAACCACTCCGATTGTGCGGGAATAAAAGCATGGAGAGTCCACCTGATAATGGTCTGTTCACCCCCCCCCCCCCCTGTTGTTCCACATAATCATTTGATTCACTAATCAAAGGAATCAGTTTCGCAGTCATCTGATTCATCTCATTGCCTGATTTCTTCCCTTTCTCAAAAAATGTTACTGTAGCAAATTTTGGGATAGAGAACTTCAAATAGTCAATATTTCCTCCTTATTGATCAATAATTTGGCTGATTCTCACTAATGTTCGACTTTATTCATGCATCTCCGTAATACAACATGAGAAATGCAGGTTCACCTTCTATCCATTTTGCAGACTATTATGTAAGAACATATCAGACAAGGGTGGATGGCACTTTGTAGGGACGTTTCGCAGAGATTCTTGTAATACCGTGAATACCCCAACCCCACCCAACCCCATCCCCACACACACACATATACACACACCCCAGGGACCAGGGTCGAGTCATAACGCCCCTGCATGGGCCTCCAAGAAGGAAATATTGACTATTTGAAGTTCTCTATCCCAAAATTTGCTACAGTAACATTTTTTGAGAAAGGGAAGAAATCAGGCAATGAGATGAGTTTGCTCTAGAAAGCGCTATACATCCAGCAGCTTCCACTCGCAAAGCCATGTTCATTCTTGTCTGCACGTTGATCTCAAGGTAGAAAATTAAAGGCTGGCTCCTTCTGTGTAGCCTTCCAGATGACCAATTTATTACGGGAATATCAGCTCTGAAACATTTCATTTCTATGAATGACATTCTCCGGGGAGCCGTTTGAAACAATAGAAAAAATGAGCAGAGATAAAAAAGAAGCAGTTTGTTAGACACTGGAAGCTAGTTTGTTTGCATTGCTATGTTGATGAAGCCATTACAGTCCGTTTGATTCGCTGTCACAACCGATCTAACCATTTTCTTTGGTAGTTAAATGATTTTAGAACAATGAAATATCTGCTGTTGTACATGCAGTATCCAAGCCAGGTATATCTAAAAACGAAATGCGACAGTTGTTTCACACGCACATGTAATAATATTTAGTCACATACACCACTGAAAATAAATATTTCATTTTTAGGAAGAAGTCCACCTTCATGTTTATGTGAATTGAGTGAATGCAGCAATATTAGTAGAACACATTAGTGGAGGTTTGGACAAAATCGGACAATTCGTTCAAAAGTTATGAATTTTAACGTCTATCCGCAGTAACTGCAGGCTGAGAAAATTACTACAGTGTATGATGTCGCATGCGTAGAACAATTTCAGGAAAATGTTGAGAGAATTTCACAAAATGCTACTTTTTGGAAAAAACAAAAACAAAACAAAACAAAAACCCGTTTTCTTCCCTAGTCCTTAACCTTAAATGATATATCTCTCGCTTTTCGATTGACACCGAAAAATGATTATGTACCCGGAAAGTGGTGACGGGTGCCGGCCTTCTCCAGACCACGAGTGGTAGTCCAACAGCACACGACTCTTCATTCGTCTCTTCTTCAAAGGAGCCTCTAGCAGATCAGGCAAGACCCTCCGATAATCAACGTGGTGAGACCTTGCTTCTCTTGCAAATTATATGTCTAAAAAAATGTACAAAGGGTGATAGAGAAGAAAAGTGTGAGAGAGAGAGAGTGTCAGAGTGGGAGATATCACGTAGCTGAGATCATAAATGTATCAAAATCATGTAATGTTTGTTAGATGCAATGACATGAAATTTCAGTTTCTACGTAGGATGTGATTTTCGATAATTCTTATTCAATGAAATTGATGATATTTCTGCGTCGAGTTGGTTTTTATTGCAACTGATTGAAAAAAAAAAATGCCCTAAAATCAACTTGATGCAAATATTCATTAAGGTCACTTTGAACGTATAAGGACTAAAACCAACACTAGCTGTAGAAAGTTCATCAATACGCCTGTTCGGAGATAAAGATGTCGTACGCTTCAATTCTGATGAATTATTTATGCTCATGATTTGTTTGGTTATGGCTTCTGCTGAAACAATTATCAATTCAATACTTATTTTCGTCCATGTACGGCAGTATTTCTCAATCACTTGATAGTTCTTGTTACCAATACATTTAACATAAGCAACAATATTAACCTATAAGTAATCACTTCAATCTTTCTTTCTTTTACATATCAAAACAAACAAAAAGTCGCCAGTCATGAATTTTTAGTTAAGACCATATTCTGAAAGAGCAGACTTTAAGCTTTAAAATGTTGTATAACTCAAATCAAATGGACTCTCCTAACCTATCTAAATATTGGAAAGAAAGTACAAACTCAGGAAAAGTGTGAACTGAGAAAAGAGGCTCTGAATTACAGTGTCTATTCAAGCGCTTAATCTTTACCAAACAGTGCTGGCTGTGCGATGAATGGGACAAAAAACAGGAAGTAAACCACCAGAGTAACAACAATAAAGGGATTATCAGATTAAACTGAAATTAAGCATGCCTCATTAACACATTCTGTCCATAATTAATGCCAACTTTCAAAGCAGTAGCACTATCCTTTCAAAAGGTATTAGAGTTGAAAGTGAAGAGTGTGGACAAGGTTTTTCAGAAATGAAAAAGGGATTCTAAAGACACACCTAATCACACTATTCTACCAAAAATGTTCGAGATAAACTGCTAAAAAAACTATTATACTAGTCGAGTTTCCCGTATACTCCACACTTTTCGACACTACGACAGACACCAGACCTTGCACACACGCGAAATATCATGGATAAAATACAAAGGCCTATCAGTGAATTGCACACATTCACCGGATTTTTTTTTTTGTCCAGATTTCACAGCGAAGATCCTCTGGTTTAAACTTACAGCAATGATCGTTAATGTGCTAAACTTCATCGATCATAGATAATTATACTAGTAATAATAATAATAATAATAATAATAGTAATAATAATAATAATAATGATAATAACAATAATAATGACAATAGTAGTAATAATAAACTGCATCCAGCAGCTATATCTTACGAAGGGCCATAGTAGCATTATTCGTACACTCTCTTTGTGCTCTAGTAATTAATTGGAATAAATTTAGCCTTCACTATGTATTACATTATACCGGGGGTGGGGGCACATTATCTGCGACTAGCAACTCCCCCCCCCCCCCCCCCTTGGGCCTGGGAAGGATCAAAATAGCTTTCGCTTTAAAGGGTTAACATTATGTCGGTATCAAATTGATGGAATGTGTAATTTTCAAGAAAAATGAATTTATGTAGAAATCCCTTTATATTAATTCTTTACATAGAAACTGTCGTCCACAGTGACATCATAACCTCTAGTAGTCCCCTCATCCACCGGCCCCAACAACAAAACCTAAAAGAAAAAAAAATCATAACTTTTGCGTCGATTGTACGAATTCCCCTACATTTTCACTAAAGTGTTGTACTGATGTCGCTGCTTTTACTCATTTCACATTTCTCTTTGGGTTTTGGTTTCCTTTAATTATCATTTATATTTACTTTTTTTGTGCGGTCGGTTTACGTATGTGAAACAATATAGTCAAGTCCATCTTACCCGTACTAAAAAGTGTAGCACGTTTTCTCGTCCACAAATAACATGTGCCCTCGAGATGCCTTATTAGTGAATGATAGCCTATACGCAAATCGTTTCCTAGATCCATGATTACAATGCACGAGAGAATATTGAATTTCATTAAATAGGTTTCTTGAAGCTTGGCTGCGATAAAAGTCCTTACATGAGTGTCAGAGACATCTGCCGTAGTAAAGGTGGGAACCTGCCGCTCCCCTTAAGTGGTAACTATGTGCTCGGATTGTTTGAAGAACTCTCAAAGGATGGGACTTAGAAGTATACAACTCTCTGGTTCGACTGCTCCTGCTGCTGGCCGACTAATCAGACATCGTGGGTCGAATCGAATGTTGGCGAGGAGGGCGGATGGCGATGTCGCTACCCACCGGACGGAAATAGTTTTCCACAGCATGATTTACTGCCGAGAACCATTAAAAGTAAGTGCCAATGTTCGAAAATGTATCCTCGAGCAAGATAGGCCTGCTAGGCAGGCCCTTCTATACACCAAATTTTCTTCCCGATTACACAATTGTTTTGAGCCCGGTCGTTTGCATTCAGTCTATTTGAATGATCAAAATAAGATTTCTTGTCGATGTAAAAGTAAATTTATAACGATGGCATGACGTATGGAAAACTACTGAAATATTTGACAGATGCATTTCAGAGAAGGCATTTGTGACATTCTCACAATTCGTCACAAATCTGAGTCTGCATTGCGTCAGCATTTTACATTTTCTGAAGTTATTTGGACATCAACTTGAAACCATTTCAATCCGACCATGATTTTCAGAAACTAATCTGAGCTGAGTTTTCAAAGCGTATTTATTATTACGTGTTAAAGGGACTGCACAGTACTGATTGAGGTCGGAATTTATGTTTTGAACACTCCTCAGTGAGATAATGAGAAACCTCTTAATATGAAAGAGCATGTAATTTAAAAAAAGGATTCAACGTTTGTTTGATGAAAATCGGTTTTCAAATGGCCGAGATATTAAAAAAAAATGATAATAATAAAAGCCGACAGGCCACGCCTTTTATTAGGATTTCTTTGTTTCACCTTGTTTTTGGATATTTCGGCCATTTCAAAACCGATTTTCATCAAATAAACTTTTGATACCCCTAAGAATTGCATGCTCTTTGACATCTCATTGAGTGCACATTGTTTCTGAATATCTCGCAAAACGTTAAAAGCTAAATCCTCGCCTCAACCAAAACTGTACACACCCTTTAATTGCATTCTGCACATTTTGTAAGATTGTAAGCTTTAAATTGACATTATGATCATTTCAAAAAGTCCGCTCATCTTCATTTTGGCGACAACGTAAAGAATGTAACATGTTTTGTCAAAGCCATTTATCGAAAGATGTATATAATAATAATAATAATAATAATAATAATATATATATATATATATATATATATACATCATATATATTTTATATATATATACATATATATCATATATATATATTACATATATATCATATATGAATTATAATTATGAATGAAAAACTTGCTTCCAAAAGGCGCTAAATCTATCTTTCTTTTTTTTTTCAATGGATTTAGCGCCTTTTGGAAGAAAGCTCTTCATATATACAATTTCTCTCTTTTTTTGGGGGGGGGGGGGCAGGAATCGTAATGTATTTGGCAGACATCTCATTCTTGACCTGTAATCATTAACTCATGAAGTACAACAATTTGAAGTAAAGATTATACAAAACTAAACGTTGATCTCCGTAATTAAAATGCACCAAAATGTGGGGCGGCTTTTACTACCTCACATGTATTGATCTTGTCTTAAATGATAATAATTGAGTCTCATTTCTAGTTTAACTTTAAACCTTCAGTCTATCTTTATCTCTCCTCTGCTTGTACTCTTCTGTTTCTGTAAGTATTTTCCTTTCTTCCCCTTTCTCTTTTTTCAATATTCACTTCCCCATTTTGGTTCCTCATTTTCCTCTACTCCTGTTTTTTTTTCCTATCCTATATCACATATTCTTCTTCGTGCGATTTTAATTCAAGTTAATGGAAACACCAGGAAGCAGGGATATCTAACCGCGATGTTCGGCGATGGTTCGATGCACTTTCGCCGTTTCTCTTGGTCAGACGCTCAGTTCATATGCACTTATGAATGAAGAATCGCACGGTACGGGAAGCAGCAAAGTGAGAGTACAGCAATTAATCAAACTAGAAAAGGAAATAACGGAGTCAACAATTTCTACTAAGGGAACGCAGAAGTGTGAATGGGCAAAATGCGGTACATTTGCGAATTTGACTTTGTAAACATAGGGCTACATGTATAACATCTGAACAAAGAAAGTAATGAGTTATTAGTTATTCATACTTCAATCGTAAAATCTATATAATATGTACATACTGGGAAAATTTACTGTCTTTAATAACATTTTTTTTTGGGACAACTTTATCATCATCAAAGTTTATTGGAAATGTAGCTATATTTGGAAACATGTACACTGTTAGTATTTTAAGTGTTTCATTACTTGCCATGTGTCCAAAATGGGATTTATACGCACGTATGTTAACATGTATTTCTACTTTGATTTCTTCTTTCACCAATAAAGACATCATTACTGATTACACAAACACACACACACACACACATACATATATAATATACATATGTTGTTTGTTTGTCAATGTCTATAATCCTGCACTTGATTCACGTGATTCCTCTACGGTTCAACATTTTCGTTGAACTCCTTGATAAGGAAATAACGGGCAGTACCACTTGATTCTACGTGAGGAAAAAAAATGAAAGAGCTACATTTTCTTCTACATTTTTCCAAAGTTTTTGATCATAAAATATTTGGAAAGTGTGTTTTTCTACATATTTTTTTTTTCCATTTTGTAGAGAATTGAGGTCAGTTATGTGTCGTAGAGGCCCCTTTTTATTTTTTGAAAATCCGTTTACACACTCTTCCATTTCAATTCTAATAACCTTTTGAAAGGATAATGTTACTGCTTTGAATATTGGCGTCAATCATGTCCAGAATGTTTAAATAGAGCATATTTGATTTTTCTTTTTGGTCCCATTCATCGCACAGCTAACACAGCTTTAAGGGCTTGAATAGACCTTGTATTTCACAGCTTTTTTTTTTTCAATTCACATTTTTCAAAGTGTGTGCTTTCTCCTAAATATTTCATCCGGTAAGGAGAGTTCATTAGAATTGACTTAAGTACAGCATTTTAAAGCTTAGAGTCTGCCTTAAGTACGATTACATGTCTTTCCCACTTTTGGACACTGTGTTCTTTCCGTAAACAGCCGGGTTTGAACAACCATACAGGGGCACACTATAAATGTACACCGTCATGCACTGTCACATTCAAAAGCAAAGCACCCACAGCAAAACTAATCTACACAAACGGAGAATATGGTGACAATTATTACCTCACAATCTCAGTGCTGCCAACATTGGAAACTAGTTGAGGTGAGACTCCCATAGGCCAATGCTATAATTAAAGGGGATGGCTAGTAACCGATCAGTGGGAATCAGTGGGAATGCTGAGATATGATTGTTCCAGTCCTTGTGGGATTTATTTAAGAGTACATTATATATCTACTGTTGTGTGAAAATTATTTGCTTCAGAACGGTCTCATATTCAAGTAATGTGCAGATTAATGCCCCGTCACTGACCAGGGACGCTTACCTGGAAACATTAAACTGCACATTACTTGAATATGAGACCATTCTGAAGCAAATAATTTTCACACAAGAATAGATATATAGTGTACTCTTAAATGAATCCCACAAGGATTGGAACAATCATCCTCCAGCATTCCCACTGATTCCCACTGATCAGTTACTAGCCATCCCCTTTAAGGAGTCAAAATGAGTGAGATCAATAGAAATGCATGCAAATGAAATACAGTTTTAGAGTGAGAAAGGACCAAAATGAGTGAGTCTCACTCTCAACGAGTGAGAGTTGGCAGCCCTGCAATCTGTTGTTTTCTCTTATAAATAAAGCTTATGTATAACACAATGCGATAAGAATGCAGAAGTTAATGCAGTATGTAATTAATTGTGTGCCGATATAAAATGTCGATTAAAATGTTTATTACATTGGTGTAGTAGCGGTAGAGGAGTGTACATTATTATGGTGGAATAGTGACGGTGTTGTTGCGGTAGAGCAGTGTACGTGTATGCATATTACAATTATATGATGTTACCCTTTGTACCCAGTATAAGGCAATAATGTTGTTAGCTATGTTTATAGCTTTGTTTTAATTTGTCATTTATTTAATAAAAACGAATAAAACCAAACAAAAAGGAAAGAGATGATCTTTGATTACTTCTCTGTGCTTCTCCTTACCGGTAATTCCACAGTTAAAAGAAAACAAACAACGAAACACACTCAACAATACATAAAAAAGAGAATATCTTCCACGTTCAACGACAGTTGCTCCGCCGAAAAAAAAAAAATCTCAGGGGACGTTGCTTCGGTGACATAATAATGTTCCATCGATAGTTGGTCTAGTAGATATTGCCTCCAACGATATTTTTTTCTGTAGTTTTTACTTTGCTGAGAATAAACTGCTTTAAGATCATATTTTTTTACGAATGTACCACGTCACCAAGCGTACTGGAAAACAAAACAAAACCAAAAAAAAAAGAACTGGTGGTAACCAATGTCAGACAACACAAAGTTGAAAACCCTCGGTGAGCACAAAAAAAAAAAATGAAAATCAGTTCAATTCTACATGTGTTGTGAATTTTGCCAAAACAAAACAAGAATGAGCAATGATAAGAGATTGTAAAGATAATTACTTATGCTGGCCAAAAAAAAAAGAAAGAAAAATGGCCTGCTAAGCGGATGCTTCCTTCTCTCAGTTTCCCTTTTCTCATGTCACTCATCTTCTTTCCACTGCCATGATCAATTTTTATAATATCTTTTTATTTCATACCAATATATATTTTTTTAAATATTTGCCACAGAGGATAAGGAAGTCAACGTTCACAATTTGTTGCGGTTGAAATTTGTCAAGGTCAGCACTTTGGGGCGCTATTCATTACAATAAATATACGAGACCCGTGATGCATTGTTTGGAATAGGAACGTACATTGCTATCATTTCATATTTCCATAATATTGAAACACTGAAACATAACTCAACTCGTTCTCTGTTGTTAAAATGCATTATTCTCTGTATCATATACATGTATATGCATGTATGTATGTATGAATATGGTATGTATATAGAATAATTCATTATACAAATATCGGCTGATTCAGAAGGGGGCGGTAAAGCTATTTGCACCGAGGTGATTTCTCGACAGTTCTAAGCCCCTAGGCGAAGTCGATGGGCGTGGCGCTGTGAGAAATCACCGAGGGCAAATAGTTTTACCATTACCCGAAAGAAAAGAGTCGATATTTGTTTTAAATCCTTCTCCAGCATTTTACTAGAGTGATGGCAATGTTCCCTTTTGGAAATGTGCAGGCTTAACGTTGGTTATAGGCGCAGGCCGTAGCAGTGCAGCAGTGCATGCAGCGCGTAGCGAACGATGACACCGCTGCGCTGTGTAATATAATAGGCCATCGTGTATTCACCATTGTTGATTCCTCCGAGCTACATAGCGTAGAGAACTGTAGCGAGAGAAAGAGGTCCAGGACTAGAAGTAGACATAGCGGCTTCGTTATCCAGATCATCTTCAAAATCGTTTTTGGTTTTCTAAAATAATTCCTAAACCTTACCAGGTCCTGATATGCTGAAATTCTGCTGTAAATTTGCGCAATTCCTCTGTTATTTGAAGCAGTCAATTTGTCAATTGAGCTGAATTGCATTGATCACACACACACGCCATCTTACCACTCACAGATTTATGTGATGATATTGGCACCGCGCAAGGTAGCCTTTATCTGTAGCTAGCTACTATCGCTACTATACTACACGCACTGTGTGCATTCTAATGTGAGAAATTTAGATATCGATCACAGAATCACGATTGCGTGCAGATCTTGGACTCCCAATTGTACTATATCACTCTAGATAGTAGTCTTTTCACCGCATTCAGCTGCCCGTACATAGTCTAATAAAAACTACCCCATTTTCTTGCACTGTACAGTCAAATTGCAAGAAAGGGGTTGAGGGGTTGAGCTATCAAAGTAGATGAAATAAGGCAACCCAATCATTTTGTTTCTATATTTTTGCTAATTGATTTCCTAAAGGTTTGCTCGGTTTTTCTTTTTTCTTTTTTTTTTTTGTCCCATACATTGCAAAGAGCAGAGCTCAGCGAGAGAGGCACCTGAATGATCTCTAAACGTCAGAGACCCACTCTACTTTTTTGTCGATATACATGCATTATTCGAGAGTGTGTACATTCCTTCCATTATTTGGGTAGGTTAAGAAAGTCCATTGGTGCTGATAATACGTCATTCTAAAGCTTAAAGTCCACTCTATTGGAATCCGTGGCCAGCAGTGAAAAATCCGTATCTAGTGAATATTGATCACGAGGTCACACATTGTACTTTGTGTATTGGTATTTATAATCATCTACATATTATATATATATATATATATATATATATATATATATATATGAAGAGTTTGTTCGCAAAAACCGATAAGTCCATATTTGCCAAATGGAGATATTTGCGATTAAAGGTCAAGAAAGATAAAGAGAATAATAAGAAAATGTTCGCTTCTTTTGACCATAACTTCAAAAATGTACCTTTATATGTAGTGACCAATTTATCATTTAAAAGGTATTATTTTGTACTTTATGACAGAGACCGTACTTCAAAATCTTTAAAAATGGTTTTATCGGTTTTTGCGAACAAACTCTTCATAAGTGTGTGTGTGTGTGTGTGTGTGTATGAAGAGCTTGAAAAGGCGCTAAATCTATTGAAAATGTTGGATTTAGCGCCTTTTGGAAGCAAGCTCTTCATAATATATATATATATTTTTTTTTAAGGTTTTTTTTATGATAGAGACACGATATGAGATTAAAACCTAAAATGGCATTAAAACGCTTTATCTAAAACATGCGCTTTCCTCGCCAGGATAAAGCGTTTTAATGCCATTTTAGGTTTTAATCTCATATCGTGTCTCTATCATATTATTTAAAGAATATACAGAGCCAAGTGCGAAAAGTGGAGAGAGCTGAAATGCTACTTGAATTTGACGAGTGTTTTACTCTATTGTAACGAGCCGTCTATACCGGTAAATATGCTCACAAACCTTCTACGACTTTGCATTTTTAAAATCTAAGTCAGCAAAAAAGAACTATGGAAACACAGTGTAAGTGCGCTTTCCTTGAGATTATCTTTTTGCCAAATTACTTACTTTACAACCTCTTACCTTGCTGTTTAAGACAGAAATAAAAATGTAACTAACGCAATGCGAGGAAATGTCACGAAAAGATAAAAAAAAAACAGTGAGGTCACAGAATCTAGAATTTTACTTCATTACGTATTATTACGTATTACGCTTTCGTTTTAAAGTCCATTCATATCAACTAAGAAGAGACACAGCTATGCAAAAATAGTAATCATAAATTTCCAACAACTATGCTGCAAATACGCAGCTTAATGAAAAGACCTGCTCACGAAATAAAAAGAGAGACTGATATCGGGTTTTGCTACTATGAGACACTAACAGTG
Organism: Diadema antillarum; assembly: GCF_040938485.1. Classification (NCBI taxonomy): domain Eukaryota; kingdom Metazoa; phylum Echinodermata; class Echinoidea; order Diadematoida; family Diadematidae; genus Diadema; species Diadema antillarum. Next base: position 746,089 of record NW_027271039.1, read on the forward strand.
ACTTTCCGTGGTCTCGACATTGCCAAGTTCGTTGTGGTGACAGCTGGATGTTCCTAAGGAACCTTTTACAAAAAGGCAAAATTACAACATTATGGGAGCCACTCTCCTTGTGATCATAGTCCTATCAGGTAGATATCAATCTAATTCATTTTCTGACATAGAATACGTCAATATAAATTTTGGGAACGATCATTCCATTCATTTTTATTTCTTTTTATTCGACACCAAAATGTTTCATGAACATTTTTCCGTATTAAGTGCTCCGAACTACAAATTATGGTACCTTTACTTTGTTTTGCCATTTCCATATTGGTATTACCCTCATTAACCACCATATCAGGACGTGGTTGTTTTCTTTGATTAAGACAGACATTGCATTCATCGTCAGAGGAATAATACTAAACATGTACATCACCTTTTTCCCAGAAATATAATATAAACGTAGATTAATAAATAAAAAAAAAACCCACAGAGAATACTGAATCGTAATTGAGCACTTTTTCTTTTGCCGAAATACATTATTCTCTTTGGATTGACGTTGTACATTGAATAATCATCTCTGAGATGCACAAAACATTCTTGCATCTACCAATGGATGACTCTCTAAGACAACAATAAATACTATAAGCAAAAAAAGAAATGTAGGCATCATATAGGTGCATTAGGATACATGTTCATTATTTTAGAATCTCTCTACCCGTTCGTGAATTCAGGCGCCATTTGCGCAGAGTCCAGCATGGCACACGGCTCACAAAGAGGTTTCCTACGATGGAAGAGACCTAAACAGTGCCATCAGCCGCTGAGGTTGTGCGGAAATGAGAGCGTCCAGATTTCACCAAGTAATGGTTTGTTCACCATTTTCCCAAAGTTATTCCACACAAGACTTGAACAGTTAGGCTACTTCACTGAGTAGAGTGTTCAGTTATTTCTCACGAAATGATAGAAGCAAATCCATTCTGCGGCTGAATATACACACAAAAAAAAAAAATAGAGTGAACAAATATTTAATAGTTGTACTTTACAAGATATCAAACTAAATTTCTCTTCACGTAATATTCAATTTCCGACCCTGTACATTTTGAAACATTTGACAAGTATAAACTGATTGGAATAATTAAGTCTTAACCAATGGAATTATCACTGACCTACACAAGTAGAGCTTAAGACCATGTTAATTACACCCATGAAAGCAACGACAATTTTTATATGAAAAAAAACCCCACAGATTACGCTGACACACTCCAACATAAATGCGCACATACGCACACAGTATCATCAGCATCGTCATCATCATCATCGTCATCACCGTCATCATCATCATCATTATCATGATCAATAATATGTGACAAAACCAACACAAATTCGAAAGACCTGGACTTCTAATTAAGCGCATCAGATTTTAAAAAAGCAGACTATAGGATTAAAAATGATGTATAACTCCAATAAAATCGAATTTCATTAGTTCATAATCAAAAATCTTGTATAGAATTCAATTCAGATATAAATAATACTATGGAAAGAAAACACACACTCTGGAAACTGTGAACTTAGAAAAGAGGCTCTGAAGTATACAGGGTCTAGTCAAGCGCTTAATCTTTACCAAGCCGTGATGTCTGTATGATGAATGGGACAAAAAGCTGGATGTAAACCACTGAAACAACAGCAATGAAGGGATTATTAGATTAAATTAGATTCTATTGACACATCTTGTCCATGATTAATGCCAACTTTCAAATCACTAGCATTATCTCTTCAAAAGTTATTAGACTTGAAAGTGTAAGAGTGTGCAAAGTATTTTCAAGAAATGAAAAGGGGCCTCAAATACCTCATTCACATTACTCAACAAGATGAGGGGTTGCAGAAAATAACTGCTGATTACACACTTTCCTATTCATTTTTATGATCCAAAAATTTAGCATAAATTTGAAGAATAGCTCTTTCAGAAAACAAGATAAACTAAAAATTAAATTGGGTGACCCGTTTCACCTTTTTTGAGTCCTCGCGTGAAATCAAGGGGAGCGACTTTTTTTGGTTTTGTGATACACTGTCACACTTTGATCTACACGAGCCAGTACCGGAAGGTTTGTAATTATTATCCTGCTCTTTCGACTTACACCTAAGCTCGTGCTCTTGGGCAACAGCTGTCACGGATGCCGATCTTCTCTTTGGGACGAGCGGAAGTCAAAGAGCTGATGAAGTTCCGACCACGCCCTCTGATAAGTCTTTAGGTGAGAACCTTGTATCCCTAACTATTGGCATAAGAAATTACACACACAAACGAACATGCACACATAAAAAAAAAATAAAGAGTAATAGATCATGACGTACGAGATAATGTATTCAACAGTTTGTATGACTTGTTTTTGTTTTCAAACAAGGTATCACATTCTATTACGTAATATTAGTTATTATAAAAAAGGGCAGGCATTAAACTCTCAATACGATGCAGAGGATGATATCATCTTAGTTTTCAATCTTGGTCGAAGATTGTGAACATAGTCCATAGTTACCACATACATAGGCCTACGGAACATACCCCGTACATTATGGAAAAGAAACAGAACCCACGGAGATGATAGTGATGGTAGCTGGGGCTTCGGCAAAAGAATATTAAAGTAGAAGATAATTGAAAGAGGCAAATAATACCAGGCTGTTATGAACATTATGACTATACTAAAAATCCGTATCTGGTGACTTTTGATTACTAGGTCACACATTGTCATGATTGTACTTCGTGTATTGGTAGTTAATCATAATATGACAAACGTTTATGTATACATGACTCCCATTTATATCATGTCTCTATTATATTCAGAGAAAATGCAGAGTCAAGTGTGAGAAGTAAAGAGAGCTGAAAAGCTCCTAGAATTTGACGAGTGTTTCATGATAATGTAAAAAGCCATTTATCCCGGTAATTATGCTCATAAACATTCGACGACTTTGCATTTCTTAAGATTAAGTCAGCAAAAGAACATTATAGAAAAAAGGGTAAGCGTGCTTTCCTTGAGGTTATCTTTTGCCAAATTACTTACTTTACAACCACTTACGTTGCTGTTTAAGACAAAAATAACATTGTAACTAACGCGAAGGGAGGAAATGTCACGAGAAAAATAAACAATCGACGTCGCAGAATCTAGAATCTTACTTCAGTACGTATACACATTACTTTCTTTATTCAGTGCATATTAACTACAAAGACCCACAACCCTGCAAAAAGTAATAATAATAATAGAACCAAATGTACATCAACCATGCTGGCAGTATATGTAGCTTTAATGAAAAGATCTTCTCATGAAATAAAGAGAGAGAGAGAGAGAGAGAGAGACTGATGTAGGGTTTGGCTACGATGAGAGACTAACAGTATCTTTCGGTGGTCTCAACATTCCCAGGTTCGATGTGCTGGCTGCTGGATGTTCTTGAGAAACCTTTCACAAGAAGGCAAGTCACAAGATTATGGCGTCGATTCTCCTTGTGATCATAATTCTATCAGGTAAGTATTAACTGTTTACTTTTTCTGACATACATAGAATATGTCACTAAATTTTGGGAGCTATCATTCTATTCTATTTCCTTTTTCTTCGACAGCAAATGTTTCATTAACACTTTCCTTATTAACTGCTCCCAAATACAAATGAAGACCTGAATATAAGAACGACCCAAGTCAAATTTTGGGCCAAATTCAGTTTGACATGGGAAATTGTAGCTTATGCATGGACTCATCTTGTGTATAAATGAAAAGTGCCTGAAATGAATGATTTAAATCTTATATTAATGTAATAGTCAAGGCGCTAATTCCTGTAAGAGGCTTAATTAAGGAATTCGTTCAACCCACCCCGCAGAAAAGGTTTGACCAGACAAGGTGGTAGATGGGACCACTATGAACATCCCCAGGTAGTATGTGGTTCCAAATTGTGGTGTCAGTAGAATTTTACTGGCCACTTTTCATCATGATTTGTTGGAACAAACGTAAAAGAGTCTGCGCACGCCAAGACTATTACACGCACCACTAGCACTGCTACAGGCGCCAGTGCCAGTGCTGCGTGTAGTAGTCTTAGAGCGCATATACTTTTTCTTCGATAAACAAGGGTTTCACGCCAAGCTGGGTTCGGTGTAGTGTAGTTTCTAGCCGTTTTTATTTCGTCTTTATTTCAAGAGTTCAAGCAAGCCGAGTGAGAGCGCATACCCGGTGATTGTGACGACCGAATCGCAATCACTGGGTGTGTGCTCTCACTCCACTTAGCGCAATACAGCGGGCTTCTGCATAATACACAAGCTGCAACTCAGAGAAATAAAGACGAAAAGACGGCTAGAAATTAAGACTAGGGTCGGTAAACGCTTTTCGCTATTTGGGGCACTGAAAACGACAAACTCACACAGTTTTTGCATTTATTCCACGAAGAATTCATCAAAACTGCATAAAACTATATATGTGACCGTGCACCTCAAAACAAACATAAAGTCGCACACACTGATTTTGCGTGAGAACTGAAAGTAAGTGAAATGGGTCAACCTAGCCGAACTTGACTTTTTCATATTTTCTGAAAGAGCGGGTCTTCTTTTACATTATGCTAAAATTTGGTATCATAAAACGGGCAGCAAAGTGTTTTTTTTTAATCAGTTTATCTCGAACATTTTTGGTAAAATAGTGTGTCTTTAGAGTCCCTTTTTCATTTCTGAAAAAAATTGTCCACACTCTTCACTTTCAACTTTTATAACTTTTGAAAGGATAGTGTTACTGCTTTGAAAGTTGGCATTGATTATGGACAGAATGTGTTAATGAGGCATGCCTAATTTCAATTCAATCTGATAATCCCTTCATTGTTGCTACTCTGGTGGTTTACTTCCTGTTTTTTGTCCCATTCATCGCCCAGCCAGCACGGTTTGGTAAAGATTAAGCGCTTGAATAGACACTGTACTTCAGAGCCTCTTTTCTCAGTTCACACTTTTCCTGGGTTTGTGCTTTCTTTCCAATATTTAGATAGGTTAGGAGAGTCCATTTGATTTGGGTTATACATCATTTTAAAGCTTAAAGTCTGCTCTTTCAGAATATGGTCTTAACTAAACATTCATGTCGGGCGACTTTTTGTTTGTTTTGAAGTGCAGGGTCACATATGTACATGTTGCTAGAGATGTCATCCATACAGTGGGATTCATTGTAAGTTATAATATTGTGCATGTTTACCATGGTAACCGGATGCCTAAAGGTGACTGGTAACCCCCAAAATGCCTCCTGCTGCTGCAAACATTGTTTTTTTTTCTTATAGATGCAATAAAAAAAACACACACACTTTTTTATTGATTTTCATTAAAAAAGTTTTCCCTGTTGCCATGGCAACCAGTTTTATCCAATCAGAATTTAGGTGTCAATAACTCAAAAACTAAAGCCCATAATTTCAAAAAGCTAAATAAGCATGTCCTTCCTTCTGCATAAAGTGTACGACATATATGTGAAGAATATTTTGAAGCATTCTTAAGTTACAGCAAAATTTGTAAGCAAAGGCATGATAAACGGCCATTGAAAGAAAAATATCATTTTCGAATAGTAAAATGCATGCAAAATAAGTTGCATCCGTCGTACTTTCAACACAAATTTGACCTCAAAGCATAGGCAAATGTATGATAGTTTTTAACTAGAAATGTCGCTACAGCGACTGGTTATACCCCCGCCAAACAACATTTCATAAGCTTTGGTCAAAACAACATTTGATAAGCTTTGGTCAAAAAACTGAGGAAGTAGTTAAATCCGCAAGATCTTTCCTTGATCTTCTGCCATTAATATGCCGTTACCATGGCAACGTACTTTCGGGTACTGTCGAAAAATGCGTCTTGCACATCTACATTCAAAGGCACACATCTGTACCAAGTTTCATGAAAATTGGACAAAAACTGAGGAAATAGTTTGCAACACAAAATTTTCCATCATTTTGGCTCATAATATGTGAGCTGTTACCATGGCAACATACTTTTTGTCACTGTCAAGAAATGTGTCATGCTGACCTATATCCTAAGACAAACATTCAATATGAATTCCATGAGAACTGGAAGAACACTGATGAAGCAGTTTTGCCATGAAGCATTTTGCCCTATATTTTACCAATAACATGCCGTTACCATGGCAACGCACTTTTTGCCACTGCGGAAATATGTGTCGTGCACATTAACATATTCAGATGAACATCTGTACCTAATTTCATAAAAAATTGATCAAAAACTGTGGGAGGAGTTCGCGACGCAAGATTTGTACCCATTTTTGCCCATAATATGCCGTTATCATGGCAACGTACTTTTGGGTACTGTCAAAAAATACGTCTTGCACATCTACAACCCAAGGCACACATCTGTGCCAAGTTTTATGGGAATCGGTTGAAAACTGAGGAAGTAGTTCGCGACGCAAGATTTGTACCCATTTTTGCCCATAATATGCCGTTACCATGGCAACGTACTTTTGGGTACTGTCAAAAAATACGTCTTGCACATCTACAACCCAAAGCACACATCTGTGCCAAGTTTTATGGGAATCGGTTGAAAACTGAGGAAGTAGTTCGCGACGCAAGATTTGCAACGGACCGACCGCCCGACCGCCCGACCGCCCGACCGCCCGACCGACCGTCCGCTGATTCCTATATACCCCCTTCAAACTTCGTTTGGCGGGGGTATAATAATGTATGGACACACATTTCCCTTAAAAATAAGATGAATACAGAAAGCAAAGCCAATATTCTATAGTAGCTCTTTCGAGTATTTACAGAGCGATGGTTGTTCAAAACAATCCTGGAAAAGAGCAGAGGAAAGCATTTGATTGCTTATGTTCTTAAAGGAAGTTTATTCAAGAATACCGATAAATTCCTTTCTAAAGAAGGAATATACACGTGCGCTGGATTATCCATCAAAGAATTAAGTGTACTTTTGTGTTCGTTAGCTATTGTAATATATATATATATATATATATATATATATATATATATATATATATATAGAATGAAATGACATATCATGATATGTAAATTTTATTCAAAAAGTGCAGTAATGAATTAATGCTGAGGAGAGAATGAGGGACAAATCTTGGGCGTCTTTTCCCTTTTTATCCAGACTAATTTTGCAGTGTAGAGCTCATCTTCAATGAGTGATGTGCACGAAAGGCAAAAGAAACAAACCTGTCTAAATTCCAGATATTTTTGGGAGTTACCAATCACCTGTAGGCATCCGGTTACCATGGTAACCATGCACAATATCTTACCTTACAATGTATCCCATTGTATTGCTGACATCTCTAGCAATATGCACATATATAGTTTTAAGGCGATTCGATGAATCCTTCGTGAAATAAATGCAAAAACTGTGATAATTTTGTCATTTTCAGTGCCCCAATAGCAACAAGCGTTACCGACCCTAGTCCTAATTTCTAGCTGTTTTTTCGCTTTTATTTCTCTGAGTTACAGTTTGTGTATTGTGCAGAAGCCCGCTGTATTGCGCTAAGCCGAGTGAGGGTGCATGCTCAATGATTGCCACCAAAAACGGTTCGGGCGTCACAATCGCTGGGTATGCACTCTCACTTGGCTTGCTTTAACTCGGAGAAATAAAGACGAAATAAAAACGTCTGGAAACTACACTACACCGACCCCAGCTTATCGTGAAAAGTTAGTTTGCAGGCAAAAACCGATGTTTGTCGCGGAAAAAGTCTTTGTACACTAAGACTATAACACGCACCACTGGCATTGGGGCCTGTAGCAGTGCTAGTGGTACGTGTAGTAGTCTTAGTATGCGCAGACGCTTCCTCGAAGAATATGGTCATGTCGCAACTAAAATGGCCTGTAAAATTTCATTGATACCACAATTTGATATCACATACTACCTAGCGGTGTTCCAGAGGGTCCAACCGACCACCCCATGCAGTCAAACCTTTCCTGCGGGGTGGGTTGAACGAAGTCATTTTTTCTGGGTCGCTGCGCCTGGACTATAAGAATGAAGGACTTGGGTCATTCTTACATTCATATTATAGCGCCCTCTCTCATCCTTCTCTCATCTATATAGCAGAATATCATGTATATGAATCAAAGAACGACCCAAGTCCATCACACAAAATGGCCTCTCCACAATTAACGTAAATATTAATTGTCATAATAATATATGTTCTAATATGTATATACAATGTTGCCTTCCCCTTACAGTTAAATAGAATATTATTGGACAAATAAAAAAGATATGAAGTTTTTTTAAGTTTACTCGAGATGGTCTTTCATGGACTTGGGTCGTTCTTATATTCAGATACTCAAATGATGGTATCTTTATTTGGTTTTGCCATTTCCATATTGGTATTACCCCCGTCAACCACCCAGTACGTGGTTGTTTCTTTTATCAAGGGGGCCAGTCTGGTAATTATTTTTTTTAATTTTTTTTTAGTTTTATGTTTTATGATGGTTTGATATATGCTCTACAACATCCAGTTGTTATTTTTGTGATATGAAAATTGTTTAGCTGCATTTCGGGGCAAAGAAAATGTAAGATCAAGCTAAAAATGAAACAAGAAATGGATATTTTGGAACCGGAAGTGCACATTTTTGGTCAAAAATGAAAAAAAAAAATCTGATCAAAATTGACCCAGATTCAGTGATTCTGTGATCAGACTAAGATGAGAGCTGATCTGTGTGCTGCCCTCTCTTGGTATATATGGGTAGACCTTTGTTTTTATACTGCTATGATGGCTCCCTCAATGATGGAGTAATCTTGCACCGCTGAACTGGCAATTTTACCTGCATTTTACATCATTCTAGATCATTTTTTTTTGAAAAGTGACTTTTGAATAGGTAAGATGCCAAGAAAAGGAATGGAGAAGGTTTTCAAAGGAGTCACAAGCTGGAAAAGGGGGAAAAATAAACCTAATTTGGTGGAGATGGCTTCTAATAGTGATTACAATACAGCTGTATCAAGTGACCTGCCAGTTGACCCCATCGTTGTACATGTGGAAACTGACTGGTGGAATTCATTCACTTCCATGTAATTTAGGGGGAAAATGAATCAAAATATGATGACATCTAGTTCAAATTGTTATATATAACTGTCATAATGTTGACATTGATACAACTTGTCAAATGAAGACCCCAGGGGTAGTTGGAAGTAACAAAATGATAAAAAAAATATTCGTTTTAACAACTTTTTTAATGTTTTCCTTGATAAAAATGCTTATTATCTCAAAAGTCTAAAATTTTGGACAAAAAGTACTAAAACTTGAAAAGTAATGATCATATTTACCTAAAACTTGGCAGGAATATTTGTTTCTACACAACAAACAATCATATGTGGGGTTATTTGTACAGGTACTCCACAAGCAAAGTTATTAACACAGATCAAGTCAATTTCTTTTTTTTTTCTTTAAGATATTATAATTATATGTATTAATGATGAAAATTATGCCAATGGTCTCGCAGATTTGTTAAACATACCATGTGGTATCAAATTCAGTGTATATACACAATTGAGATAGTGTAAGTACAGTTTGAGAAGGAGTGTGAAGACTATGCACTACAATTTGTCGTAAATATTAATGACCTTCAGAAATTTGCATGTAATTTGCATATATAATGATATAATTACAAATCAAGAAGATTTAGATTCTTCATTGTCTAATCTTTCTAGATAGATATAGTTTGCAAGAGTTTACTTCTCTAGGTAAAGATATATTCCAAATTCTTTAATGCCATGAGATTCCTACCATTTTCCCAGACTGGCCCCCTTAAGACAGACATTGCATTCATTGCCAGAAGAATAATAATAAACATAAACATCAGTGTACTTTCCCGGGAATATAATATAACTGCAGATTAATAATAAGAAAACAACACAGAGAATACTGAACCGATTCAACCATATTCACCGAGCGCTTTTTTTTAAGCTAAAATACATTATTTTCTTAAGTTTGAAGCTGTACAATGTACAACCATCTCTGCAAGATGCATAAAAGTGTCTTGCACGTTAAAGGTAGGGAATCCCATTTGCATGCCTTAAATGAAGAGTTGTATAAATACAGTGGTATGTTGAAGAGAGTATCATTTTAGAAACTCCCATAAAGTATTGAAAGTGGAAGGTAACATTTAGTACATTTTTATTGACCGTTAGATTTTGAATTGAATTTTTTTCGGGGCTCACCGTAAATTCCAGTACATTACTAGGCTAGCTTTGCAGACCCATGCACTGCATGTGTGTCCATCACGTATATTTTGTAAAGAAAGTTCATCAAAACTTACAAACATTTCTATATACATTCTTGCCACGCACTCTATATGTTATTACATCAGCTTTTATACTTTTAGATTTGTGTTTATAGATAAAAAATACAGAAGACTACAACAAAAAGGCTTAAGTGTGGCTGACACACAGAACTACTGAGTAGTTGAGTTTTGTGCATTATTCAAATTGTAGATAACTGTTGACTTCCAAATTTCTCAGCAGTGGCCTAAACAAGTCCCCTGAGGTTCATATTTAATGTTTTGCTGCATTTTGGGAGGTCTGTAAAAGGTATCCCCAACCTTTAATTGACTCTCTAGACAACAATAAATACTATAAACAATAAAGATATATGCGTCATATAGGTGCATTATAATACATGTTCATTATTTTAGAATCTCTCTACCCATTCCTGAATTCAGGCGCCATTTGCGTAGAGTCGTCCTCTTGCCGCCTGTAACAATGCAGCATGAGACATAGCCTTTTGGCAAGGCCTCGTGGCTGAAAAAGAGACTAACTGCGAGAGAACGGGTGAACGCGAGACCGAGCAGCCCGTTTCTCGCAGAGCTCGGTGTGGCGAGTTAGTCTCAATCTTCAGCCACGAGGCCTTGCCAAAAGGCTATGAGACACGACCAACGGCGTAAATCCGTGCTGAGGAACGGGGGGGGGGGGGGGGGGGGTGATCGGCGATAGTCACCATCACCACGATTACAGCCAGTGGCGTACCGTGGATCAAGACATGGGGTGGGGGGGGGGGGCACCTCGTGGAATTTTGAGGGTGTGTATGCTTGTGCGTGAGTGCGTGTGTATGTGTGTGTGCGTGTATGTGCGTGTGCTGTCAGTCTGCAAACTTATTGTGGGAAATGTGATACATTCCACAGCGCAGTCATTGAGCAACATTGTAAGTTTTCCTTACGGATTATGGAATGACGGTGTGAAACGACAAAATACCGGCAGCAACATCAGGAGAATAGCATAAAGATAAATGACAAAAAACGTCAAAATCTCAGGGGACATTGCTTCGGTGACATTTTATGTTCCACCAATAGTTAGTCAAGTAGATATTGCCTCCAACGATGTTATTTTTTCTGTAGTTTTGACTTTGCTGAGAATAAACTGCTTTAAGATCATATTCTTTTACGAGTGTACCATGTCACCAAGCGTACTGAAAAAAAAAATGGTGACCAATGACAGACGAAACAAAGTTGAAAACCCTCGATGAGCAGAGAAAAAGAAATTGAAAACAATTTCAAATCCAGATGTGTTGTGAATTTATTGACAAACACACACACACACACAAAAAAAACCTAAGTCGGGAGTGTTTTCTTGAAAATCTAAAAAATAAGCATTGATTAGAGCTGAATTGTAAAGATAGTTACTGATGCTGCCCCCTCCCCCCCCCCCCCCCCCAAAAAAAAATGCCTTGCTATAGGCGGATGTTTCCTCCTGTGGGTCTCCCTTTTCCTATGTCACTCGATCATCTTCTTTCCACTGTCATGAAAAATGAACCAAAAAAAAAAAACCCTTACTTTCCACCGAACAAAAACAGGGTGCAGTTGTGATCAATGTTTATAGAATACAAATAGTGAATGGTCACGAGTGCGAGGGAACAAGATTTCGCACGAGGTGAAAGATAGAGGCGCTCTATTCAACGAGGCGAAGAACCCCTCATCTTTAAAGGGGACCTCCGGGTGATTTTCAGACTTTTACATTTGAACAACTATAAATCAGCTAAACTGAGTACAGAGTTTCAGAAATTATAGTGATTGGGATGAGGAATGAGAATGTTTTCAAAATTTATGACAAAGTGCAGTGAACAAGGATGATGACATGGCAGCCTCACCATAAGAATGCATGAGTCGGGGCTCACGGAAGCAGAACAAAAGAAGAAGGCATGCATAGATTCTTCACAGGTGAATATCTTGAGCAAGTGGTCTTGTAATGGAATTGCACTGCTACATTTCTGAAATATATGAGGCTCTGATGTCATCAACACTGTTCAGTGTAATTTGTTTAAGATTTTCAATTTATTGGCTTCTCTGCTCAAGGACCACAACAAATTCCACGAATCTATACATGGAGTTGTTGATTTATGTACTACATGATGTGAAATTATGGAAATCGTCCGGAATGTCCCTTTAACCGAGTGCGAAATCTGGTTCCATTGCACGAGTAAAGACCATGCACTATTTGTTTTATACAACAACTCGAACGTCAACAGATTTGGTACTCACAGATTCTTGAATTTAGCACAGAAATGGCAACCATTTTCCGTGAAAGACGAATGAGTAGCCTCACAATCGCAGTCACCGTACCGTACGTACGTATGCGAAACGAACTTGTTCACAAAAATTAGTGACAAAAATACGCGCTTGTGAGCGTGCTTGTAATTGTTGAGTGCGCGCGGCACATGTTTCTTTATTGTGACATCAGAGCCATGCAATGGAACATTTTGCTCAACAAAATTGCACGGCTGACAGCCAGAGCGTGAGATGGAACTTTTCACTAAATGTAAAGTGATCCGGGCAATAATCGACCAATCGGATAGCTACATTCTAAGTACGTGTTGCATATAAATGTAATAGGCCATCGTGTATTCACCATTGTTGATTCCTCCGAGCTACACAACGTAGAGAACTGCAGCGAGAGAAGGAGGTCTAGGACTAGAAGCTGTTTTTGGTTTCCTAAAATAATATTCTTAAACCGTTCCAGGTCCTGATATGTTGAACTTCTGCTGTAATTTACGAAATTCCTCATTTTAATAATTGAAGCAGTCAATTTGTCAATAATTATTGAGCTGAATTGCATTGATCACACACACACGTCATCGCTCCACTTACATACTTATGTGATGATATCGGCACCGCGCAAGCTAGCCTCTGTAGCTAGCTAGTATCGCTGCTATACTACACGCACTTTGTGCATTATAATGTGAGAAATTTAGATATCGATCACAGAATCACGATTGCATGCAGATCTTGGATTCCCAATTGTACTCTCTAGATAGTAGTTTGTTTGTTTGTTTTTTTGCTCGTACACAGCTAAATAAAACCACCCCATTTTCTTGCTCTGTACAGTCATATTGCAAGAAACTTTACATGAGGGATTGAGCTCTCAAAGTAGATGAAATAAGGCAACCCAATCATTTTGTTTTTGAATTTTTCCTAATTCATTTCCTAATAATTTGCTCGGTTTTTTTTTTTTTTTTTCGTGTTTAACTTCAATTTCTAAAATTTTGGAAAGAATAGTATATATCCGAACTAATATGAGTAATATATTTACGAATTCTCAATTTGGATTCAGAGAAAATCACAACACCACCCACGCTTTACTTACCTTTGAGGAAAAGATTACACATGCACTTGATACATTTTCGCATACAATAGGCATCTTCCTGGATTTTTCCAAGGCTTTTGATACGATTAATCACGGTATACTTCTCTCTAAGTTATCCCATTATGGTATTCGCGGGAAAGCCTTGCAATGGTTTACGAGTTATTTATCTGACAGATTTCAATATGTACATGTGAACAGTTTTGATTCTTCTATGAAGAAAATAGAATGTGGTGTTTCGCAAGAAAGTTTGTTAGGCCCACTGATTACATTAATGTAAACATGATTTTTATAGATCTTCAGATAAACTCTCATATTATTCGCGGATGATTCCAGTCTTTTTTATTCCCACCCTGACCCTAATACTTTAATTAATACAGTGAATTATGAATTGAAGAATGTCTCACAATGGATATATGCAATTTAATTGTCACTGAATATTGAGAAGACAAAGTATATGTTTTTCAGTAATTCTTTAGACAGATTACCAGGTAATGTCATTACACTACTCCCCTAGAAGAGGTTTCGTCTATTCAATTCTTAGGTGTTTGTGTTGATAATAAGTTATCATTGAAGTGTCACATAAACAATATTTGTAATGTAATTGCACGTAACATAGGCATAATGAATAGATTGAAATATTATCTTCCTTCTTCGGCTTTGATTACGCTTTATTCAAGTTTGGTATTGCCGTACTTGAATTACGGAATTCTTGCTTGGGGGAATACATATTCGACATTGCTAGATAAACTTTTTCTTCTGCAAAAGATGGCGCTCAGAATTGTTTTTAACCTTCATATCCGAGCACATACTGACAGGCTGTTCCTTGAACACAAAATTCTGAAAATAAAAGAGTTGTATTTGTTTCAACTTGGTCAATTTATGTTTAATCACAACTGCAACCATCTACCCAAAATATGTTATTCTTTATTTCACTGTAACAGCCGCGTACATAATTATCCCACGAGACAATCTAAAGAGTTTCATCTTCCCTTAGTGAGAACTGTACACACTCAAAATACATTTGTTTATACCGGACCCAGATTTTGGAATAACTTAGATAATGATCTAAAAGAATCTGTGAAGTTAATTACATTTAAGTATAATCTCAAAAAAATATTTGTTTTCTAAATATAACAGTTAATTCTGTTCAATGAAAAAACCCGTCATGTTTCACTTTTCCTAGAGATTTTGTAGTGTGTCCACAGACCTCTTCCATCCCTCTCCTTTTCCCTCTCCTTTTCCTTCTCTATTCTTCCCTGCTTTTTCCTCGTTCTTCGTTGTCCAGTATCTGTCTGAGTGCATTTCCTCAAGTTCTGTTATTTCTGTGTTTTGTGTTATTGTTGTTGTTGTCATATTTTCTTTTTTGTGGCCGATTGCATATTTTCCTTTCCGTTCAATTTTCCTGGCATACCTGGCCCCGTAGTGTCTGTGTCACAAATGTGATATGTTACATAGCTTATACGTTTGCATTCTAAAATCCTAGTAAGTATTGTTCATAGTATCAGCATCATATATCAATGAGTAAAATGTACAATAGTATATAGAAGAATTTAAAATGAATATGTTTTATTGGTATAACAAATTGGTGCTGTTGTTGTTTTGTTCATGTGTTCCACATCGTACAAGCTTGGCTTTTTCAGTGGAACACTGTTTTCCATCATTGTGATTATTTACTATTTTTGTTGCCATGGCAAAGTGCATTGTTTCTTTTTTACGACATCATTCGTGTATATACTTTATATTGTATTTTTTAAAAAATCCTTTATCAGACGAGTGTAAGAGAAATGAAAAAAAATGTATCACTTTGGATTATGTCAACTTTTTCTTTTCTTTTCATTTTGATGATGGAAATAAATAAACTATTGAATTGAATTGAATTGAAATGATCTCTAAACGTCAGAGACGTCATACTATTTTTTTTTCGATATACAACTTATGTACATGCATTATTCGAGTGTGCATATTCCTTCGATTATTTGCTTAAAGCTTGTACAGTCCACTCTTAGAATTTGCGGCAGCAATGAAAAATCCATATGTAGTGAATATTGATCACGAGGTAACACATTGTACTTTGTGTATTGGTGTCGATAATCATATAAAGCAATATTAATGTCACAATAGAGGAATGCATTCAATGCCAATTGCCTTGATTTTATTTCAAAATCCGAATTTTCTGGGGCCTCCCCCTTCGTCAGGGGTGACATGCTATAATTTCTGTTCCTATTACTGCCAGTACGCGGAGCAACTACAATAACTGAATATAAGAAGGACCCAAGTCCAATTTTTTGGCCAAATTCAGTTTGACATGGGAAATTGTATAGCTTATGCATGGACTCATCTTGTGTATAAATGATAATCCCTAATTACCCCCGGAAGTGCCTAGAATGAATGAGTGAAATCGTATATGAATGTAAGAATATAACTCAAGTCCAGGACTTGGGTTATTCTTACATTCATATTATAGCGCCCTCTCTCATCACTCCTTGTCCATGCCTATTCATGTATACACAAAATGAACATGACTTGCTGGACAGTGATGAAGAGTTAGGTTGGGAAAAACGAAGGAATGGAAGCAAAATAAGAGGAAAAGACTTAAAGCAGTGGGGGAAAGGTACAAAAATTGCAAAAGACCCAAGTTCCTGCCATTTGAATAGCACAAAATTATTGGGGAAAATGTGGAGAAATTCGTGTTTTCAGTGCGCATGTTAGTAATAGGCCTACTTTGCTTGTATGTATGGTCTAATTTAGGAGTAACTAGGAATGTAGCGATCAAACCATTTTAGAAGATGGGGGAACAGGTGAAATGACAGCATTTTTACCTTACCTTTGAACAAATGGCAAAACAGATTCAGAGAATTGATTTCTGGAAATACGTGTGTCTAACTTTACGAAGATACTTTCCCCCACTGCAGAGACACGGGGAAAATTGTGACATTTTGCAATTTAGACTTGACCAGTGACCTTTGACCCTTGACCTTAGGTATGTGCAACCGTGAGTTGATGGGGAAAACTTTATCCACTTATTTATGCATGTGCAAAGTTTCAGCTGGGTACCTCTACCCTCTAGCGATTCCTAAGTCATATCGTCCCATTATTATTCCTTATAAGAGACAGATGGAAGACATTTCCACGCATTTAACACATACACTATGCACATTATAGCTCCATGTATACACACAGACGTGCACACACACAGATACACACACGTGATAAATTAGTATAGTGTTGAGGGACATTATACTATGGTAGACAACTACATTTTTGCAGGCCATACGAACTAAAAGCTGAAAAAGTAATAAAACTCTCTTATCTATTGCTTTTACTATACCATTAATATTGCAGCTTACCCTGTAGATGATTCAAAGAACGACCCAAGTCCATAACTCAAAATGACCTCTCCACAATTAATTAAATGTTAATTATGATAATGTATATATACTAATTTGTATAAACAATGTTGCCTTCCCATCACAGTTAAATAGAATATTATTGGACAAATAAAAAAGATATGAAGTTCTTTTAAGTTTACTCGAAATGACCTTCCATGGACTTTTGTCGTTCTTATATTCAGATACTGGAATATATACAGAGAGCTGAAAAGCTACTTGAACTTGACGAGTGTTTTGCAATAGTGTAACGAGTCCTCTATACCGGTGAATATGCTCATAAACATTCTACGACTTTGCATTTTTTTCTTTCAAATCTAAGTCAGCAAAAAAAAAAAAAAGAACTATGGGAACACATGCAGGGTAAGCGCGCTTTAGTTGAGATTATCTTTTTGCGAGATTACTTACTTTACAAGCACTTACCTTGCTGTTTAAGACGGAAATAAAAATGTAACTAACGCGTTGCGAGAAAATGTCACGAAAAGACAAAAAGTGAGGTCATATAATTTAGAATGTTACTTCATTACGTTGTCCTATATATATATACATATATATATATACACACACACATTGCTTTCGTTTAATTCAATGCATATCAACTAAGAAGAGACACAGCCATGCAAAAAGAGTAATGATAAAATTTACAACAACCATGCTGCAAATACGCAGCTTAAAGACCTGATCACGAAATAAAAAGAGAGACTGATATAGGGTTTGGCTACGATGAGAGACTACTGGTGACTTTCCGTGGTGTCGACATTGCCAAGTTCGATGTGGTGACAGCTGGATGTTCTTGAGAAACCTTTTACAAAAAACAACAACAACAACAACAAAATCACAACGTTATGTGAGCCACTTTCCTTATGATCTTAGTAATATCAGGTAGGTATTAATCTCTTTACTTTTCTGACATAGAATATGTCAATATAAAATTTTGGAAAGTATCATTCCATTCATTTTTATTTCTTTTTATTCGGCAGCAAATGTTTAATTAACATTCTCCGTATTTAGTGCTCCGAAATACACACGATGGTTTCTTGATTTTGTTTTGCCATTTCCTTATCTGCATTACCCCTATGATCCCCATATTAGGACGTGGTTGTTTTCTTTGATTAAGAGAGATTTTGCATTCATTGTCAGAAGAATAATAACAAACATAAACATCAGTGTACTTTCCCGGGAATATAATATAACTGTAGAATGATAATAATAATAAAATAACACAGAGAATACTGAACCAAATTAACCGAACGCTTTTTCTTTTGCTATAATACATTATTTTCTTACGTTTGAAGCTGTACAATGTAAACCATCTCTTAGATGCATAAAAGTGTCTTGCACGTACCAATGAATGACTCTCTAGACAACAATAAATGCTATAACCAATATAAATGTTTTCGTCATGCATGTGCATTACAATAAAAGTTTCTTATTTTTGAATCTCTCTACCCATTCGTTAATTCAGGGGTCATTTGCGTTGACTCGTCCTCTTGCCGCCCGACACAATGCAGCATGGCACACGGCTCACAAAGAGGTTTCCTACGATGGAAGAGACCTAAACAGTGCCATCAGCCGCTGAGGTTGTGCGGAAATGAGAGCGTCCAGATTTCACCAAGTAATGGTTTGTTCACCATTTTCCCAAAGTTATTCCACACAAGACTTGAACAGTTAGGCTACTTCACCGAGTGTTCAATTATTTCTCACGAAATGATAGAAGCAAATCCATTCTGCGGCTGAATACACACAAAAAGAGTGAACAAATGGTGTACTTTAAAAGATATCAAACTAAATTTCTTTTCACGTAATATTCACTTTCAGACCCTGTACAGTTGGAAACATTTGAAAAGGATAAACTGATCAGAACAATTAAGTCTTATCACTGACCTACACAAGTAGAGCTTAAGACCATGTTAAATGATGTTCTAGCTATAACCGACTCCTTTGTAATCAGCCAAGTATTCTGTGTATACCACATCAAATACACTGTATATTCAATTAACCACAGAGGTCAGTGAAAGTCACGAAGGCAATTATCCATATGTTATATACACTGCACTTCTACTGGGGTTTACACTGTGTAACGGGAATGTAGGCGTTCCTCAACCTTGCAATGGTGTTATCAGTTCACGGAATAGATCGGCATGCAACGTAAAATATGTCGGTATGAGGATATTGTATTATCAGATTGCTTCTTCGACATGTAGCTTTCAGCTTCAACTGATAGATTGTGGGGACATTCATCCAAACCGCGGCCCTATCGATCAAGATAAACAAGGTCAAGGAAGGTATGAGGTCATGTCTCTTTCGTTAAACACTCACATTCATGAGCCAACTTTGATTCTGAAACATTGCATAGATGAAATGATCACAATTTCCGTTTGGAACCATCAGTATGGTCCATATTAAGGGAGCTAGGTTTATGTCAACGCCGAACTCGCCGTTGTAGAAAAGGCGGAAGATGTCGACGTCGACAACACCAAGAATAGCTTCGAAATCATACTGAACGTGCGACTTTTGCACTATGGAATGCAAGATCTCTTAACAACAAAACTCACGATCTATGCGACTTCATCATCGGAGATCACATTGGCATTATGGCCATTACTGAGACTTGGTTCACCGGCGATGAGCGAGATCATATTGCTCTTGCTCAGTTATCTTCAATACTTCCGCACTATTCCTGGCATCACCGGCCGCGTCTGGGACGTTCAGGTGGTGGTGTGGGAGTTTGCATTAAGAAAACCTTTGACATCAAGCAGCATGAAACAGCGACAAACTTTGTCTCATTTGAACATAACGATCTGCTAGTAACGTCTCGGGAGATTTGACAGATAGTATCTTCATAGACGAGTTTATAACATTTTTAGAACAGATGTTGATATGTCGTCATCCCATTGTCATTGCTGGTGACTTCAACTTCCACGTTGACTCTGGTAACACCAGCAGCTTTTTGGAAACTGTCACAGCATTCAATCCCCAGCAGCCAATGACATTTCCCACTCATCAGTCGGGCCATACATTAGATCTTATCCTCACCAGGTCAACGGGTGTTTTCATTGACAACATCAGTCCTCACAGATATCTTCCCTCTGATCATATCGCAGTCAAGTGTTCACTCGACATCTACAAGCCAGAACCGATGCGTCTTCATGTAAAAATGCGGAAACTACGTAACATTGATATTGATGACTTCCGTGACGATGTGCGTCAGTCTCAGATCTGTGTGATTCCATCTTCCAGCGTGAACGATCGTATTGGCCAGTTCGAGACTGTCTTATCTTCGCTTCTGGACAAACATGCTCCCTCCATATCCAGAACAGTACGAAGTCGACCAGATTCACCATGGTTCAATGACGAACTTCGTGAAGCTAAACGACAACTCAGACGACTTGAACGTAAAGCATTTTCATCACATGCAATGGTAATAGATAGAGAGAATTTCAAAAGGGCTTGTCATCGGTACAACAAAAAATTGACCTCAGAAAAACAGAAATATCATAGGGAGCAGTTAGGGGAGTGTAACACCCGTGATTTGTTTTAAAAAAGTAGAGAAAATGTTACAGCCAACTGCTCTTCAAAACCTTCCTTCTGATAAAGAACAAACAATTTGCTTCCACAGCGTTCCTTGAACTAGTTCTGTGATAAAGTAGGTAATATTACTGCAAAACTTCAGTCGTTACACAATAATTCAAACACCTGGCTGTATGAAGAGTCCACGCACTGTTCCTCTTCATTTGAAGGCTCTAAAGCTCTTTCTGAGAGCAAAGTTGTGAAAGTTATCACTGCATCGTCATCAACAACATGCAGTCTCGATCCAATCCCAACATCGTTATTGAAGAAATTTCTTCCTGAATTGGCTCCAGTTATGACAAGTATTATTAACGAATCATTTGTTATTGTTTGTTTTCCTTTGCAGTTTAAATGTGCTATTATTTTGCCTAAACTCAAAGGCGCATCCAATGATCCAGATAACTTGACAAATTATAGACCTATTGCCAACCTCAAGTTTTTTTTTTCTAAATTATTGGAGAAAATAGCAGCATCACAGTTATATGAGTATTTGAACAGATTTGATTTCCATGCTAAATCACAATCGGGGTACCGGCAATTCCACGGTGTGGAAACCGCCCTGATAAGAGTTGTTAATGATATTCTTGTTTCTCTTGACAGAGGCGAAGAGGTTATACTAATCGTATCCGGGCACTTACCCCCTGGGCAACTACCCTCCGGATAACTACCACCCGGATAATTACCCCCCAGGTCTATTTCCCCTTAGGGCAACTACCCCCCGGACAACTACCCTCCTAGGGCAATCACCCTCCAGGGCCATTACCCCCTAGGAAAACTACCACCCGGTCATCTACCCTCCTAGGGCAACTACCCCCAAGGGCAATTACCCCTAGGACATCTACCCCCAGGATAACTACCCCCTGGGTAACTACCCCCTGGATGACTACCCCCCGGATAACTACCCCCCAGATAACTACCACCCGGATAACTACCCCCTGGATAACTACCCCCCGGATAACTACCCCCTGGATAACTACCCCCCGGAGAACTACCCCCTGGGTAACTACCCCCCGGAGAACTACCCCCCGGATAACTACCCCCCGGATAACTACCCCCCGGATAACTACCCCCAGGATAACTACCACCCGGATAATTACTCCTCGGATAACTACCCCCAGGATAACTACCACCCGGATTACTACCCCCCCCCCCCCATTAACAATACCCCGAACCCCCCCCCCCCCGCCCCCTCCTGATACTTACCTACTGGACAACCCTCCCTCCCCGCCCCCCCCCCCCGAAAGTTACCACCCGTCGTATATTTTCCATAAGTTCATAACACCATATCAGAAGATGCACCTTTCTCTTACACTGTCATCACTCTTTTGGCTTGTCATTTATTTTCTACCGTTATAACACATGATAGACGATAAACATAAGAAAAGGAGAGTTGATTTCACTGCAATTCATATTCCCTTAACATTAGCGAGGGACTCTTCGATATAAAGCCATAATTCATGATAGGATCCGGGCACGGTTTTATGAAAGTTATCAGTCCTGACAAGCTGTCAGTTCCACACAATTACCAATCGTTGTAGGTCGATCAAAGCAGGTCCATGGTAACAAGTCAGTGACTCGAGCTTATCAATCAAGCAGAACCCATGGTTTTATTGAAATTATTAGATACTAACAAGATGTCATAACTGGCAACTTTTATCAAAAGGTGCCCTAATCTGTCATGAGAGTAAAATTACAGCTTGTTTTACATACAAGTAGAATTGTGCTAGTTTTCAAATTAAATGTTCTCGACACTTTAAGAGGAAATCCAGTTCAAATATAAGTTAGTCTCATTAGAAAGAGTAAAATATTACGAGTTTAACGGTATTTCTTTTCTTTTTTTCTTTTTTTACAAAACTCCCCTAGTTGTTAACGAAGTCTTTTGTCCTGTACCCTCTTTTTGAATAGATCTAGGGAGAGTTGTAGTTGACAGAATCCTTTTTACATTATAGGGTTGCTCTGTTTTATCCCGGCCATTTCAAGAGTATTTTTTTTCCTCAAAAAATTGAATCCTTCTTGGTATAACATGCTCTTTAATATTTCGTAAGGGGTTTCTAATTATCTCACCCAAAAGATGTTTAAAACCTGAAGTTAGGTCTCGACCAAAAGCAGACGATATGAAAAAATGTTGTTTTTTTTTCAATTCAAATAGCTAACGTGTTCGAAAATAACAATGAGAGACGTAATTTTCTGGGGGAGAGTTATTGTAAGAGGGGTGATTGTTTGGAGCCTAATTTTGATAAGGAGTAATTGTCAAGGGAGGTAATGTTCTGCAGTGATCATACCAAGGAGGTGACAATCTCTTCCCACATCCTTGATATACTAGTTGTTAATTTGCCCAATAATGCAGTAGGGCAATTCTGAAATGAGCGTTAACGGTATAACAGTAAAATAGTTACAAAATTGATGAAACAATGCAAAGAAAGCAAATTAAGACAGAGACGAAGTACACAAATAAAGATACAGTGCACTCCCGTTACAACGAACACGGTTATAACGAAATTTCGTTATAACGAAGCAAAACTTCTGGTCCCAAAATTATCGCCATTAAAGTCTATGGTACAAAATTCGCTTATAACGAAGACGGTTATAACAAAATTTTCGTTATCACGAAGTCTTTTCTGAGCGCCACTGACAAAGAAAAACAAAAGAAATGCGCTCCGTTATAACGAAATGCGGATCGCATTCGAAAATGCGTAGCGGAACAAGCATTATTAAAGCGTCTCTGCATGAGCGAACGCATCATTGAATGTTCACTCCGTGTATCACGCACAGTTTCCGAGGGGAACTTGCGTTGTTGTAATAAAATAATTTGAATTCAGATAAGGTTTGTTTCATTGTTCCGAAGTCCTTTAATACAAAACACACAGATTCTGATACAACTAAATGTCCGTTAGTTCGAAAATGAAAGAGGGTTTGTTATTAAGCACATTTTTGCGTTATTCCAAAGGTTCGTTAATTCGATAATAAAATATGGTCCTTAATCTTATTCTTATACGGTTCGTTAGTCCGAAAATGATAGGAATTCAAAACGTTTGTTAATCGGAACATTACAAAAAGTATCGTTAATCCATGGTGGAAAAAGGAGAGTACACTAACAAAACTTAAGAATTGCAATCTTTATAATCGTCTTCAGATAAATAAATCTTCGAAATAACTAACCTTTCTCATTTTTTTTTTTCATTAACAAAATTTCTTCGGAATAACGAACCTTATTTCATTTTCGGATGAAAAAGCTTTCGGAACAACGGATTTTCTGAATAGTGAACCTTTTTCTTTTTTTGATTTATAAACCTTCAGAATGACGAACCTCATTTCATTTTCAGATCAACGAACCTTCGGAAAATGAACAATATATTATTTTGATCTAAATTATGAACTTTCGGAATAATGATTCCGCGGAAATGCGAACCTTCACATAAACAAACCATCGGAATCCCGGGAATGGCGAAACTTCGGAATAAGGAGTCTTCGGAGTAACGTACTTTAGTAAGAAAAGAACCTTTGGAATAGCGAACTGTAACCAAATCCTACACCGTCATTTTCTACACATGTGTGACAACACAAACAACTTTATGCTCTTTTTAAAATGTAATATTTAAACGAAATTAAAAAGGTATTCTCCCATTTCACATAGCTTTCCAGCGTATGATGAGGATTCAACAAACAGAATTTTTTTATGCGTGGTTTCCTTCTTTTCGTTATACATTGCATATTATATTTGTTCGGTTACAACGAAATTTCGTTAAAACGAAAAAAAAAACAAAAAACTGCCGGTCCTGAGCATTTCGTTTTAACGGGAGTGCACTGCACATTAACACACACGAGATAAATCCCTTGTAATGAGAGAAAGAGGAAAGGTGAGTTATGAATGACAGGAATAGACTACCTTCACGGTGGACAGAGAAAAGCGAGAGGGAAGAGGAAGATGATGGGTCAAAACCAGGGCACGTGAGGCGTGAGATATAAGCTCCTCAAAACAAAGAAGTGTTACATGGAGTTGTGGTAAACGATAGACAATTGTGGTTAAAAAAATATTGCAAAAAGTTTAACTCATTCTGAAGTGTAACATTTCTTCAAAATGTCTTTAGTTCAATGGTAAAGGCATTCAAACTTAAAGGGGAAGGCTAGTAACTGATCAGTGGGAATCAGTGGAAATGCTGGGAGATGATTGTTCCAATCCTTATGGGATTCATTCAAGAGTTCATTGTATATCTATTGTTGTGTGAAAATGATTTGCTTCAGAATGGTCTCATATTCAAGTAATGTGCAGTTTAATGCTTCCAGGTTAGCGTCCCTGGTCAGTGACGGAGCATTAATCTGCACATTACTTGAATATGAGACCGTTCTGAAGCAAATCATTTTCACACAACAATAGATATACAATGAACTCTTGAATGAATCCCATAAGGATTGGAACAATCATCTCCCAGCATTTCCACTGATTCCCACTGATCAGTTACTAGCCTTCCCCTTTAAAACTTCTTTTATACTATACTATCAAGAGAAATCCGAAATTTCGGAACAGTAAAAGAAAATACAGATTTAGCGAAAATAGTTTGGTTAAAGGCATTGACATTTACTGGATTACCGGGTAGGATATGAAGGGACAGCTTCGTTTTTTATGAAATTAGAGTCATAATACAGAGGGAGAAATCAAGCTTTTACATAAATTGTCCTAAGTGCAAACAATACAAATCGTAATCTTTAAGATGTTGTTTTCATAAAATGATGTATCAGTATGGCATCTCCGTGATTCCTGGCAAATAATACAAAGAACTTCGTTTCCTGTAGTAATGATATTCTTTTTATTAAAGGTAAGATGGGGGGGGGGGGGGGCAATGACCCGGGAGGTAGTTACCCAGGGGGTAATTGGCGTGGTGCACTGTCCTGGGGGGTAATTTTCGTCTAGATAGTTATAGGGGAGGGGGAGTTGTAGGCTTGCTTATCCGGGGTAATCATCCTCGGGAAGTTATCGGAGGGTGTAGTTATCGGGTGGAAGTTATCTGGGGTCTAGTTATCGGAGGAGGGGGTAATTAACCTGGAGATAATTATCCTGGTGGTAATTATCGGGGGGGGGGGGGTAGTTATCCGGAGGGTAATTATCCGGGGGTAATTATCCGGGGGGTAATTATCCGGGGGGTAATTATCCGAGGGGTAATTATCCGGGGGGTAGTTATCCGGGGGGTAGTTATCCGGGGGGGGGGGGTAGTTATCCGGGGGGTAGTTATCCTGGGGGTAGTTACCCAGGGGGTAGTTCCCCGGGGGGTAGTTACCCAGGGGGTAGTTCTCCGGGGGGTAGTTACCCAGGGGGTAGTTCTCCGGGGGGTAGTTATCCAGGGGGTAGTTCTCCGGGGGGTAGTTACCCAGGGGGTAGTTTTCCGGGGGGTAGTTATCCAGGGGGTAGTTATCCGAGGGGGTAGTTATCCAGGGGTAGTTATCCGAGGAGTAGTTATCCAGGGGGTAGTTTTCCTAAGGGGGAATTGCCCTGGGGGGTGATTGCCCTAGGAGGGTAGTTGTCCGGGGGGTAGTTGTCCTAGGGGGTAATTACCCTGGAGGGTAATTGCCCTTGGAGGGTAGTTGTCCGGGGGGTAGTTGCCCTAGGGGGGAATTGTCCGGGGGGGTAATTATCCGGGTGGTAGTTATCCGGAGGGTGGTTTTCCAGGGGGTACTGTTCCTAGAACCATACTAATACTGTTAGATTATTCCTCAGCTTTTGACATCTTAAATCATGATGTATTGTTACACAGATTGTCTCAAAGATTCGGCATTGGAGGAAAGGCACTGACATGGTTTAAAGGACAAGTTCACCTTCATTAACATAAGGATTGAGAGAATGTAGCAATATTAGTAGAACACATCATTGAAAGTTTGAGGAAAATCGGACAATCCGTTCAAAAGTTATAAATTTTTAAAGTTTTTGTGCAGTCACCGCTAGATGAGAAGACTACTGCAGTGTATGATGTCACATGCGTACAACAATATAGGAAAATATAAAGAGAATTTCACAAAATTTCATCTTTTGAAAAAAGTACACATTCCCTTGACTCGTTACTTGACATATGTTATGGGTAATATTATTCCCATTGCCTATAGAAAGAGGCAAGTCAAGTGCTCTGTTATTATGCGAAAAAAGTGAAAATATGTTGAATTTTCTTTACATTTTCTTTATACTGCTGTAGTCATATGACATCACGAGTCTTAGTAGTCTCCTCATCCAGCGGTTCCAACACAAAAGTTTTAAGAATTCATAACTTTTGCATCGATTGTCCAATTTTCCTCAAACTTTCACTGATGTGTTCTACTAATATTGCTGCATTCTCTTAATCCTTATGTTAATGAAGGTGAACTTGTCCTTTAAGTCTTACCTGTCTGGACGTACTCAAAAAGTTGTAATAGGAGAAAATGAGTCTGCTGACCATGTAGTTACACACGGTGTTCCCCAAGGATCTGTACTAGGTCCAGTTTTGTTTTCATTGTACACATCTCCCTTGGAAACTTTAATCAATTCATTTGGTGTTCAAGAGATGTTTTATGCCAATGATACCCAACGGTATTTAGCTTTTAACAAATCTGAAGTTGAGAATGTAATCCCACAGACTGAATCCTGTATCAGAGCCATAAAGAAATGGTCGATACTCAATGGGCTGAAGTTGAACTGTGCTAAAACTGAATTTCTCCATATCTCTTCGCGTTTTCGGGCAGTAGAATCTATACAGTCTCTTGATTTTGATGGTACTACAATCCATGCAGCACACACTTGCAGAAACTTGGGTGTAATCTTGGATGATAAATTGCTCATGGAAAACTTTGTGTCACAAAAATGTCGCTCTGCTTCATTCGCACTTTACAAAATTGGGAAAATTCGAGAGTTCATTGACAAACACACCGCAGAACAATTAGTTCATGATTTTGTCATGTGCCACCCTGATTTTTGTAGTGGATTGCTTTATGGATTGCCGGTCAAACAGATACAGAGATTACAATCAATACAAAACTCTGCTGCACGAGTAGTATCCAAAGTCAGGAAACATGAACAAATTTCACCAGTTTTAAGAAGCTCAACCTGGCTTCCAGTGAAAAATCGGATTCAGTTTAAGATACTGTTATAAGCATTTGAATGTTTCCATATGTTTGCTCCACATTATCTAAGGGAGCTACTTCAAATCTACAAACCAGAGAGGAACCTTCGATCAAAAAGTAAAGACTTATTTGTTATTCCAACCAGAAGAACCAAATTTTACGGAGAACGAACATTTGTCTTTAATGCCCCTACCTTATGGAATAATTTACCTCAGAAATTAAGACAAATCACCGATATAAATAGATTTAAGCCTGCCTTGAAAACGCATTTGTTTACAGTGTAAGCAAACATGAAGCTCGGTACCATCACTGAAATTGGAATTGTATATTTTTGTATAATCTTTTCATTTTTTTTTCAGCGCATAGGGACATTATCACTTTGTGTTATGCGCTGTATAAGCACTATCAATTACTATTACACCCATGAAAGCAACGAGAATTGTTAGATGAAAAAAAAACCCACAGATTACGCTGACACACTCCAACATAAACGCGCACACACGCACACAGTATCATCATCATCACCAGCATCATCATCATCTATAATATGTGATCCTCCATCACAAAACCAACAAAAAAGTCGAAATTAATGATGAAAGAAAAGACTCTACGATGATTCAAAATGATGTATAACTCCAATAAAAACGAACTTAATTCGTTTATAATAAAAAATCTTGTATAGAATTCAATTCAGATGTAAATAATACTTTGGAAAGAAAGCACACACTCCGCAAACTGTGAACTTTATAATAGAGAAGAGACTCTGAAGTATACAGGGTTAATATTCAAGCACTTAATCTTTACGGCCAAGCCATGATGTCTGTATGATGAATGGGACAAAAAGCAAGATGAAAACCACTGAAACAATAACAATGAAGGGATTATTAGATTAAGTTAGATTTGAGCTTGCTCTATTGACACATTCTGTCCATGATTAATGTCAATTTTCAAATCATCAAATCACTAGCATTATCTCTTCAAAAGTTATTAGACTTGAAAATGTAAGAGTGTGCAAAGGATTTTCAAGAAATGAAAAAGGGCCTCAAATATACCTAATCACATTACTCAACCAAAAGAGGGGTTGCAGAAAATAACTGCTTATTACACACTTTCCTATTCATTTCTATGATCCAAACATTTAGCATAATTTTAAAGAATAGCTCTTTCAGAAAAATTGATACACTTAAAATTAAATTGGATGACACGCAGTCACATTTTGATCTACACGGGCTAGTACCGACAGGCTTGTAATTATTATCCTGCTCTTTCGGCTTACACCTAAACTCGTGTTCCTGGGCAGCAGCCGTCACGGATGCCGACCTTCTCTTTGGGACGAGCGGAAGTCAACCAGCTGATGCAGTTCCGACCACACCCTCCGATAAGTCTTTAGGTAAGAACCTCATACTTTTGATTATTTCCATAACAGAATTACACACAAAAACGGACATGCACACATAGCAAAGGAAATAGTAATTTTTTTCCCTTCCACAGGGTGTTTTATTCATACACATATTCAGAAAGTCACATTTACAAATAATCTTTTAAATACAAAACAGAATAATAATTTGGTTATCGACAAACAGTGGCCTACTGCAGTTGTACATATAATAACAATTTTTTTAAAACTTTTTTACAACATATAACTTATATCATTCTTTTATTTTATTGGCAGAAATAATCCTGAAAACACTATGAATATCATGTAATTTTAATTAAATATTCAAAAGCACTTAATAAATAAAGCCCATTTTTTCACAAAGTTTTTTTCTCTACTATTCATTTGACTTATACATTTTTCCATCTCAAAATAACATTTTATCTCAGATATTATATGTTCGGATGACGGAACGGATTTTTTTTTTTAATTTCGCTGAAAAAATTCTCTTCTTTTAACAATCATCATACAGTTTAATGCACTGTTGTTGAGACCATAAAATCCGAATAACTTATGTTGGTTTGTAAATACAATTTGTTTATCTAGCTTCAAAAGTAACCATCGCTCAAACTTATTCCATATATTATTTGAATAAGGACATGAACAGATGCATTATGGTTTCCTCACTGTCATTACAAAACGTACACTTTTACGGAAATAGTAATTACCTTGAGATCATTATCTACGAGATAACTGTATCGTATGTATTCAGCAGTCTTTAGTTGAGAACCTCATACCCCTAAAATTAATATTTGCATAAGAAATTACACACACAAACGGACATGCAGACATAAAAAAAGAGTTTTTACCTTGAGATCATTACGTACGAGATAACTATATATTCAACAGCTTTATATGTTTGTTTGTTTTTTCAACCAATGTAGCACCAGTATAAATGCTATACGTGATATTAATTATGATATAAAATGCAGGCATCAAAACGACACGATGCAGAAGATGATCATCTTAGTTTTAACCTTGGCTGAAGGGTGTGAACGTATAGTCCGTAGTACCACATACGTACAGTGAGGTACGGTGACTCCTGCTTTCGGGGATCCGTGAGAATCTCGCTTTCCTGGGATTCCATGAGGGGGCGGGGCTTACTGGCATCAGCTCGCAGTGGATTATTATTCTCATTCCAGGCTGTGTGTGTATTTTTTCAATGGACCAACGCCGCACCGCCTGGTTCGCGCGAGCGTGTGTGGGGGAGGGGGGGGGGGGGATTGTGGTTGTTTGGCTTGGGGTGGTTGTAGCTGTTTATGTTGTTGTTGGTTGGTGCTGGAAGAGCTAGGAGTGGGAGCGATATATGTAGAGAGACTCTTAATATCTCTCCTGCCTCCATTTTCCTTGCACGGTTGACTTGAGAGCACCGTGCGGATTTCGGTGAATGGCATATACATGTACAACATTCAAGGCTTTTCTGGAAATCGACTTACGGCTGGAAGCGGGCTCTTGTTAATGATTAAAGGGACAAAACAGTTCTGGTTGAGGTGATGATTTAGCTTTTAACGTTTTGCGAGATATTCAGAAACCACTCTATGAGATGTCAAAGAGCATGCAATTCTAAATTGATGTAAATCGGTTTCGAAATGGCTGAGATATCCAAAACAAGGTGAAACAAAGAGATCCTAACAAAAAGCGTGGCCTGTCGCCTTTTTATCATTATCACTTTTTTGATATCTCAGCCATTTGAAAACCGATTTTCATCAAATAAGCATTGAATCCTACTTGAAAATACATGCTCTTTCATATTTCATATGAGGTTTCTCATTATCTCACTTGGGAAATGTCAAAAAACCTGAATCTCCACCTCCACCAGTACTGTCCCTTTAACAGACGAGCGACCATTTGACAGTACACGATTTCCCCTGGTTTACTGCTACTTGGTCTCAATGTGATAGATCACTAATGGAAATGGTTAAGCAATAAAAACTACTGACATGTTGATTCATTAATCCGTATTGTTTGGAAAGGAAGATATTTGAGTAGGCTTAGGAGGTATACTAGGCTGGACTATATACCACGATGATAGTGCACCCTTAATTAACAACATAATTAAACACCTATGAAACTCAAAAAGAAACTGTGTGTGTGTGTGTGTGTGTGTGTGTGTGTGTGTGTTAATATTCACGCCCTACTCTGGATCAATCACAGAATGGAGAGTGCGAGTGTATAATTATCAGGAACACAATAACTAGGCTAATATGATTTATAATACCCCGCTAATCAAACGCATTAAGCAAAAAGGTATTCTATGACAAAATACAAGTACATGTAATCATTTGTAGTCAATCCGGCAAGTGCAGCAAGTACATGCAAATACAGATGATGTTACTAGTCCATACTACTGTAATGCAGTAAATAACGTTGTATCCCCCTCGATCCCCCCCCCCCCTTTAATAGTAGGGTGCTGTTCGTTATTCCGAAGGTTCGCCATTCCGAAGGTTCGTTATTCCGAAGGGTCGTTAATCCGAAACACGCAAATTTCCTATACGTAGAGGTTCGTTGATCCGAAAATGAAAAAGGGTTCGTTAATCCGAAAATTTGTGGCGTTATTCCGAAGGTTCGTTACTCCGAAGATTGGTTAATCCGAAAATGAAATTCGGAACAATGAACCTTCTGAATAACGAATCTTAGGAATAAAGAGCCTTCGGAATAACGAACCTTCGGAATAACGAGCTGTAACCTAATAGTAAGCCGAAAAGTTTTTCCTGATGTATTGATTTACGCCAGCGTTGGCATGGCATTGTAAAAGAAGACTCTCGCTCGTACCTTCACGAAGGCTGAGCTTCAGCATCTCAACTAGTGCCAGTCAATCTGCTGTAAGCTCTATAAGGATTCTGGCCGAGGGTATAACAGGTCTTTTTCGCAGAACAAATTCAAAGTTCACCTGTGTAGAATTTATGCATGTCTTCTTCCTTTGTTATGCTTCCTTGAGCCCAACTCATGCATTCTTATTGTGAGGCTGCCATGTCATGGTTTACGTTCATTATCATTCGTTATAAATTTTGAAAACGCTCCTATTCCTCATCCCAATCACTACAAATTCTGAAACTCTGCACCCAGTGTAATACCTTTATTATTACTACTGCTATTGTCAACGCTTCCTTTCCTTCTTTCCCCATTTTCCGCTATCAATATTTCTCCCATTGTAATTAACCATACTACTGTTATAATCATTACGGTGAATAGTCTCTGTCAAGTTTGATGCTTATCTATCGTGAAAAAAAGAAAACGTTATCAGACAATAAGTTGTCCATTAAATAACACAACCCTTTCAGATGTTATTCTGTGAATGGGAAATTATCTTGCATTGGAAAATTGTGGCATGTTTTTCCTATTGTTTACTTCGTCTATTCATGTCCTGATTAACTGGCGACAACTCTATAATGTAAAAGATGTATTTTTAGCGAAATTGATAGCTAATATTCTGGGTACAACGGTGAAAGTGGCTTTCGATACCTTGTCATACTTGTGCGGGATATCTATGGTGAAACACATGCCCGCAATTTGTCGAGTCATCCATATTCAGTGCAATAAACGTTACATGCTATGTCATGCATACTGTGGATGTAGTTGCCGTGTTTACATTTTAGTACAGATTGTCCATTTTTGTAATACCTGTTCTGAAATGAATCCCATTCAATGATTACCGCCCCATGGAACGTCTAGTCTTTGTTTTTCCCCTTATTCCTGAACCCTCACCCAAATGTAAGAGTCCCTTGGAAACAGAGATAGCATATCCGATTTGTAACTTGAACAAGTAGTATTAATGCCGCTTGGCGTAACTCGTTCTCGCTTTAATAGCTTTACATAACTTTTATGGGATTTTATGGGATTCTAAGTGTGACATGTATACAGAGCAATGTGTTTAGTCCAATTATTCCTCAGCAATAGCAATTTTTACACAAGAATATGATATCATAATATGATACAATATGATACAGCAAGTTTCCGATTTTGGGGGGATTAAATATATAGAAGAAGCATTCTTCAATATGTTTTCATCGAATCTCCGTCGACTGTAGACATTTTCTATCCAAGTACCACAGTTCTGTGTGCTTGTCTTCCGACCGTTAAACCAAAGATCAGAAAACGACAAACCCGGAATCCCTCTGTAGCATGTGAATTGAATTCTGCAAATCCGATTGTGATCTTTCACGCCTCTTGTTCGGTATAACCAGCGCAGTGAGCATATTTCAGTAGTGATTATTCATTTCCTTTTACAGGTTTCTTCACAGTAAACTGCTATTTTAGGCCTCAGTATAAGAACGCCAGACAAAGTTGCCTACGAAGGGGAGGAGAGCTGCCACTTCCTTTCAGCAGAAAGTACGTTCTGACTCTATTTGAAACACTCTCGAAGAATGCGGATTGCGAGAAGACGTATTCATCCCTTTGGTTCGACTGCTCCTGCTGTTGGCCCACTAATCAGACATCGTGGGTCGAATCAGATATGGGCGAGGAAGGTGGATGGCGATGTCGCTACCCGCCGGACGGAAATAGTGTTCCGATATATCGTGAGCTGGGGGAGTTGCTATCAGGTAAGTTAATGATATTGCAAAGAAATACAGCTGCATAAATCTTTTCTCCAGCCGGTGAACGCAGTACTTAGCCGAAACTTCATGGACCAGGTATACGTTCGTTACGAGTTCATACTCACTACCTAGTCATTCGGGGGTCGACATTTAACAAAATGGGGCGAGTATTACCCATGTAGAGTATTAATTAACACTGTGTGTTTTCCGAAAGATCGTCATTCCAAACAGTGTATTTTACAAAGAGATTTAAGGTTCAACGTTTCAAATGTCTCAAAATCTAATGATTCGGTGGTTCCTTAATGAGAAAATAGGGAAAAAACTAACACGAAAACAAAACAAACAACCAAACACACTCACCTTTGTATACCGCAGGTACAGTAATTCTTCATGGCTGTGTTAGTAACCAATGCTTAGTCCCAAATATTGGGCCTACTTGCTTCTCTGACTGCATTCCTTCAGGAAATGATTGCTGAGATGTAATAGAAATCAAGATCCATAATTTACATTTAAGTATATCCCTTGGCTTTTCTTTTCTAACAATCAACCATCTCCTAATTGTGATGTTCATCCTCTTCTACTTCATTTTACTTCCAACATCTTCCCCACCTCTTCCTCCAACTGTTTAAGCCCCTATGATTGGCGGGAGGAGACACGGTTATCTGTCGGCAGTGTTAATCGCTGATGGATCGATAGCATATCACCGTCACACAACGTACTCGCAGTTCATATGCACCTAAGAAGAAAGAACATGATACCGGAAGCAGCATAACTACAGCACAGGAATGAAAACACCGGAAGTAGAAACAACATTAAAGTGTGCAATATTATTAGTTACGAAAATGTAAAAGGGAACATTGTGCCACATTTGCATAATATTATGTTTATTCTGGCTCTTCCGTCGGGTAATCGAGCTTGGGTCTGCCTAAACCACTATGACGTCTCCGTGGCAGAGCGGTTTAAGGCGTTGGCGTTCCATGCCGAAGACCCGGTTTCAATTGCTGGCAGAGACCAATTTTGAAACTCTTTCACTTTTCCGAAAAGGAGAAACAGTGAGAGGAATAATGATGTCAAACCAACGCACCGATTTCTCTTTCCTCTTTATATCTCACAATAAATGTTTATTTAAATAGAAAATATTAATATGATTAAAACCAAAGAAAAAACTACAGTAGTTCAGATAAAATTATCAGCGATCATGAAATCTAGATGTTAGCAAGTCCCAGTAAGTCCCCCTTTTTAAATTGAAACAGAGACATTGTTCACAGTCATGTGACCGTGCACCACAAAACGAACAAAAAGTCGCAAGCCTTGATTTTACGTGAGGACTCAAAAAGGTGAAAGTGGTCAACCGCGTCAATCTTGAGTTCTTCATATTTTCTGAAAGAGCAATCCTTTCTCAAAATGATTCTTTAGAGTGGGATGATAACATGAATGGGAAAGAGTGTTTTAAACGGTTTTTCTGCAACCCCCTATTGGGGAAGAATGATCAGGTATGTCTTGGAGTCCCCTTTTCATTTGTTGAAATGGGAATCTTTGCACACTCTTCACTTTCAAGTCTAATAACTTTCAAAAGGATAATACTACTGCTTTGAAACTTGGTGGTAATCATGTAAAAGGTGTGTTAATAGAACATGCTCAATTTCAGGGTTATCTGATAATTCCTTCATTGCTGTTGCTCCGGTGGTTTACATCCTGTGTTTTGTCCCTTTCATTGCACAGTTAGCACGTCGGTTTGGTAAAGACTAAGGACTTGAATAGATCCTGTATTTCAGAGCCACTTTTCTCAGTTCACAATTGAAGGGGTCGGTGCAATATAGTTCTAACGCACACTTTTGTCAAAATTGAGTTACATGCGTTTTCATAATCATTATCCTTCACTCTAACATCCGTGAAAATATCATATTTGAAATCAACCAATAAGATGGTAAAAAAATGCATGCATTCATGTTTTATTAATGTACAATGTATGGACTTTCCAATGATTCAACAGCGGTTATCTCAAAATGACTATTGTGTGGGTTAGCACTATATTGCACCGACCCCTTCAATTTTGCACAGTGTGCGCTTTCTTTTTAGTATGTAGATAGGTTAGTGGAGTCCATTTTAATTGAGCTGTACATCGCTTCAGAGCTTAGGGTCTGCTCAAAGAATCTGCCCTGGTTTTGTGATGCACACATTTGTGAGTCACATATGATTATGTATAGATTAGGCGAACTGTGTTCTCCTCGCGAAGATCCATATAATTGACTTTTCACTTTATTTCTTTTTCAAGAAATAGGATCCTATATTGTGGGGATAGGTTTAAACTGTTGTTCTTACATGATGATGAAGTGTAGAAGTGGAATTGATTGTTATAGTTGTTGAAAACTCGTCATAAACAAGACTTCGGCACTTAATTCTCTAGGGCTTCGGCTAATGACTTTTCTCAAATAGAATATTTATTATGGCTGTGACCAACAACATTGTGTGTGTGTGTGTGTGTGTGTGTGTGTGGTATTCTCAGTATATCAGGAGTTATTAGATTGATAAAGGTTAAAATGCTATCATTCCAAGTAATGCTACTGCTTGAATAGTAAACTCAAACTGGCGTGACCCCAAGAGGCTTCAAAGTGTACAAATAAGAAATAAGATGTACAAACATGGTATTGGTCATTTTAAGGACAGGGCGATCTGTGTTATAAATTCTTTTGTACTGGAACCTGCTGGATCATCGATAAGATCTACGTGGATCCAAGAATTTTGTAGGCAATAGGCAAACTACTTTTTGTCTTCACATACGTTTATGTAAATTCTAAAAACTCTTTTGAGCTTGAACATTTTTACGCAAGATAATCTTACTGACATTTTCAATAAAAGTAAGCTGTCACATTGAAAGTGACAATTTTGAAATCCACACTGCTCTGTTTTGTCGATCTTTAATAAAGTAATAAGATTAGTATGTCAAACACATGTCCATTGGATTGCAACTAGAAGTAAACTCCTGTATTGTGTATGAGTAGTGCCATTGATGGTGAACATGCTCAAGTGCCATTGATGGTGAAACTAATTAACCCGTTCCATACTGAATTCTTAAATGTCCATAGAATTGATACACAGGCCACCAGGTTCCCGTATGGAACGGGTTAACATGATAATGATTGAAATTTGTGTGTCAGTGTAGTGAAGTACACACTACACAGTATAGAGACTTGGTAATGTAGGTGTATTGAGAACTGGTTTTGGCTGGTTGGAAGTTGGCCATTTGGTTACACCTAGGTGGAGGAGTGTATTAGAAGGGGTCAGACACACCCTAGCTGCCATGTTGAGTGGACAGAGTTCTCTAGACCTGTCACACCGTACAATCTACTTTGCAACATGCAGCAATTCGTCTGAGAGTTTTATTTAAGCAGCTGTAAAGTACTGAGTTGAGGAAGGCTGCTAACCTGCCAGCAGAGTTGGAGCTGGTTTTGCAGTTTGTAAGCTGTTTTCGAGCGATTTTTGGCCACCATCGGTGAGTTTTATCTTGACTTTATTCTTCACTAGAAACAATGGAGTTTGAGGTGAAAAACAATGAATTTATAAGTGAATTTACAAGTGACAAATATTAAAGGTCTTATAGGAAAGGTGAAGACTGTTGTGAAGTGCACTTATGTAATTACAAAGTAAATTGAGAAAACTGGAGTTCAGCTTTTCAGTAATTACAGCTATTCACATTACATTGACAAGGTCAGATGAATTATTTGATATTTTTGGACAAACCTCATGCCAGTAGAACGTATGAATAAGTGTAATTTTGCTGTGCATTTTCGTATGTCAGATTTAAATGTGAAAATGTGAGGTAGGAATAATTTTATTGCTTGGTCATAAAATTTTGATGTACTGTTGTGGGTTTTTAAATTGAATGTCATTGCTTGGGGACTTTAAATGCCCATTAGTGCAATGCTTATTTTTACATAAGTGTATCTCATTGTGAATGATAAAACCATAAGGCATTTTGGTAGGAAATGTGTTTGGAATTATGACTATCATTATTATAGATGGCACTAAGGACGGAACAGAAGTTTTCGTGTCGCACTACGGACTGGGCTGGAGTTTGGGTGATGCACTTAAGCTGGGACTGCATGGCCTAGCGTCTCCATATTGCTGAGACAACGTGCATGCGAGGGCAGACGAATTATCTCGATAGCCATCTCGCGTTGGCAGTGAGAGTCGCGTGGTTACATCGTTAGTTGGCGAGACTAGTGGACACGTCCATAGACTTACAGAGGCCAGATCGTGGTGATGTATGCATTCGATACACATTCGCATTTGAGAGCAGAAGTAATTTCAAAAGTCTGATGAATTTTCAAAGACTCGTAGTGAGATGAGATACACTTCAACACACCGAGATATATTTGATTTGTACCTATTGAGACCCAGGTTGTTGTGAAATTTTCAGGTGGTGTATAAGTATGAAATACCAAAATTCCCAGATGTGACATTGGTCATTATTGAGTTGAATCATAATATGCATAATGTATTCAGGTCAAGTCTGTTTCAGGTAAATCAATGGAGAATGTGGCTTTAAAGTGGGATGATTGGGTTTAAGACTTAAGTGAGATTATGAAGTAAGATGTGGCATTGATTCTGAGCCAGAATTTGCAAATTTTCAGGACAAGTCAATTCAGGACTGTCAATTGAGTTGTTGTAGCCCTGTTGGATGGGCACGATATAGATAATGGACGTGAAGAGATAGAGTTTTAGATGTCAGGTGAGATTAGGACCTGGACACTTTGGTAAATTTGGATTGACTCAGAATCAGAGAGGTCGCACGGAGTCATGTCAGCTCAGGACTTGCTGTGGACCAGAGTTAAAGCCAAACTTAATTGGTTAACAGAAACAGCATCTCATATGACCTGTATACATGAGACGGAATTTAAGCAAAGGGAAGTCAATTTGTGAATTAAGTTTGATTTTTTTTTTTGTGAGAATAATTGAGGTTGGGTCAGTGACCTTTGAGTGGAATGGTTTGAGGTCAAGACAGTGTCAACTGATGTGTTTAATCTCTAAGGGGGCGATGCACTTTTAAACAGCAAAAGTGAGATTTCGATATTGACTTTTGCATTGGTTTAATGTATGGAATTTAGAGATTTGAATGGACGAGTTTGCTATAGAAATGGAGTGACCGGTCAAACAATCTCTTGTATGTGTATTGAACTTTATTGGAAATAAACATTGAGAGGTAACTGTACATGACATGTGTGAAGTTATCCTTATTTGAGTAAGCCCATGTGACATAAGCAACATCAAGAAACTAACAGATTTGATAGGAGAGTTTTCCTGTTGACTTCAAATACAGTCTGTAGGTCAGAGGCGAAAAACAAGGACCATTGGCTGTATAAGGTATCGCAAAGGTTTGTCCAAAAGTTAAAGATTTCAAGACTGAATCAACGAGTCAAACCCAACCTATACAGTGCGTATATAAAAAAGAGGCGGTCAAACTTTAGAGGGCTACTATTATTTGTGACTGTCAGGTATGGAGAGCGCAGTACTTATTGTGAGGAAAAGGAAACCATTTTTTCCCTTCTTTTCATTGATATCTAATTATATTTAAAAATGTCATACATGACTGAGTAGGTGAGCTTTAAAGACAACAGTGAAAAATTGCATTTTTCCAAGCTTGAGTTTCACATGAAGGAACGATGAATAGGCCTACCTCACTAAATGGATTAAATCTATAAATAACACATCAGTCTGTAGAAATGCAGATTTGGTTTGAGTGAGGAAGAACAGCAACAAACATTGCGCTCTCCATAGCTGACAATTATGAAATAGTAGTCCTCCCAAATTAGATAACTTGTATCAGCAGTGCGTGTTTCTTTTTTTGTTGTTGTTCAGAGGAATCATCTCACTAGCATTAAGTGTATATAGTGTATAGCCATACTAATCTATAAGCGCACATGAAATCAATTTCCCCTCAATGTTTCATAACAAATTTCACTTAAAATCAAATATCCACAAAATGTCCAACATATCGTTTGAAGGGAGGCAGTCCTGAGAATTTTCACTGTATAATAATTAGGAATAGTAAAAAATATAACCTTTCACCAATTTATACACGTTAAAAGCAAACACTGTCTTTGTACGCGATTTAAAAAAAAATAATTCCTGCAAGCGATCGTGTAAGAGCCTGCAAAAAGGTGCAACGTCATTGATGCCCAACCCACTAAGTTGACAGCCGTGCCTCAGAAAACCAATTTAAGTATTCAAAAATATAATGATCATATCTGATTTTGTCATAAAATGTGACAATATGTGGTTTTATTATTTCAAGCAATATATTCAAAGCTTATTCATATATATATAATTAATATAAAAAAATAAATAGTAAACATGAATTTATAAATAACTGGGGAGCGTACGCATAACGAGCAGAACACGGCTGGGAAGAGTTGTGCCCCGGTGACGTCTGACTCTCCGCCAAGACTCGCTCATTAGCATATTCACCATGCATATTCACACTTTTTCAATCAAAATTTACGAGCTTATTTGACGATTTGAAAGTTTGTTTTTGGTAAAGTAGTTCATTGGAGGTACCAACATCAACATATATATATATATATATTTTTTTTTTGAAATTCGTGAGGACTGCCTCACTTTAATTAGTGATCACATCGTACCCCTCTCCCCGAAAGGGTCGTAGCTCAGAAATCTATAACACATCAACAGAGCTACCAAGTCTCACGCATTTTGCGTGAGACTCAAGCATTTAGGGGCCATCTCACGATCTCACGCATGACTCCCATTTTTCTCACGCATCGGGCGAAGTCTGCAATTTGGGCCTATAATAATGAGCATAGCTCAAAAGATTAAAGTGATAGTTGCAACTGAAGGTATATTTCTCTTTTGTCTTTCAAAATAAGTAAAAAATAGTCACTTAAAAATGCACCTGATCGCACCATCAAGAGCTAAAAATTGAAAAAGCTCCCTACCGTGGGAGTCCACAGGGGGAAAAACCCCTCCCATACACACCCTCGCTCGCGCGCACATTTGCATGCCGAGATGCCGAGTCATGAAAATCTCACTCATAAAATGTTTTTGAACTTGGCATCCAAGGACCGACGTTTGGAACAAATAAGTCGGCAAACCAGCTAATGATATTAGAAGGTTGCACTTGCGTTCTGTGTTTAAGTCACATCTAGACATCGAGATACGTTATTTACCTACCCTGCTATGGCTTGTCTACTAGATAATTTTTGTTCCCCTGTCAATGTTTGGGCACTTTTGAGCTTCAATCCTCGTCACTCTTATTGCTATTACTGATTATAAGAGGATAGCAGTACACAAACACAGGCGTAGACGTTATATCTAAAATGGGCAAAATGAGAACGCACAATCTCATGCACTGTCACACTTGGACACTTGTCGCTTTTCCCTTAAAATTTAATGTGATTACATGTTTTGGGTGAAATTGACAATTTAGATATGCAGTGGTATTTTGATTTTAATGCACATAGTAGAATTGTAATGGTAAAGTAATCATATAGTAATGGTTTAGTCATGAATACATACATAGTCGAACTCTACTTGATATGTTTTCTCACTTGTGTGCCTATGATATCAGGAAATGAAATGTGCCAATCTGCCGTCAGGCCACGTTGTCACTAAAGTCTCCTTACGAAATCCGACAATACTTGTATAATTATTTGTATCTTATTTTGTGTGCTCACTTTACTTGAATTATCATTGTGCTTTGAATAAAAGCTTAGGGAACAAAAACCAAACCGAACCGAAGCAACCGAATCGATCGTTGTTTTTCTTTCAAATGACTAGTAGCCACATAACTGTTTAGGCATGACTTTTGCACACAAAACAGTGACAGAAACTTTGAATTTACACGCAAATCTGATTAAGGAACACCGCTTGGTAATCAATCACCACATAAAATGCAAGCTATACGTGAGACGAACGGAAGCGCCAGATAAACTTAAATGGCACTGCGTCATTGCTGGCAATTCATCAATCAGCTAGGTTTGTCGGTATTGGTTTGAAGAGAACATGCTTTCTATACATTCACTCCCCCTTTCCCGCTGTTGAAGTCAAGTAGAAAGAATAATCAACTCTGTACAAGAAAAAAGACACAGGTATAACATTATTCTTTATAACACATTCTTGGTGTTCCAAATGTATATGAAGAAAATATACTCTCTAAAAAAGAAGAGTGAAAATGTTCACTCTTGAAGGATTGAATAGCAGAAAAGAATGAGTAGGCCTACCGAGTGATAGGAATGAATTTTGAGTGAAAGTGAACATTGGAATGAAAATGAACACCTCAATGCCCCCGTGCCCCTCAACCGACGAGATGATCTTGGGGTATACTTTGATTATTGGTAGTATTATTTGACTATAAGACATTTTGCAAAAGGAAGGACAACACTTTCTCCAGTGGGTGCACGTCACGAGACCGTCACCCACGAGTCCTACAGCTCACAATTCATACAGCCCACGAGTCCTACAGCTCACAAGTCATACAGCCCATGAGTTATACAGCTCACGAGTCATACAGCCCATTAGTTCGACACTGAGCTAACAAGGCCCAAGAGACCGACACATTAAGCTCCGTGTTGTATCTGTCGAACTCGTGGGCTGATTTTACCTAGTGTTGAACTCATTTGCCCGTTGTCAAACTCCTAGGCTGTATGACTCGTGAGCCGTATGACTCATGGACCTGTTTTCAATGTCGAACTCGTGGGCTGTATGACTCGTGGGTGTCGGTCTGGTGAAATGACCCCCCAGCAAACAAACAGGCCTAGACGTGTTAATAACTTTCTAAATCTTAGGTCGTTGGTCTAGATCCTTTATTAGGCAGGAGAGTGATTTGAACTTATGTTAGAATGCCAGTTATTAAAGATCGAGTGTTTCCTGGGAGAAAATAGAATGGGACTAGTCATGCTAACATAGATACCGTTTAGGGAAGTGATAAACGGGACGGGAATTTGAATTGGGCGTGTTAGGATGCCAGTAATTAAATAGGGTTTCGCGGGGGAATTTCGGAACGAAATATAAAAAAAAAAAAATGATATCGTCATTTAGGTTAGTGAAAGGCAAGAAGGAAGTCACAAAAATGGCATTTTAAAATGCAAGTGAAGGGGGGGGGGGGGGGCATTGCACATTGCACAACTTCACCGCGAAATATAATAAAAGTGGGCATCATTTTACAGGCCCAGGGCATTTAGGTGATGAGCAGAGCTTGAATAGAATTCGAGCATTGCGTGTTGGAACGCCAACTATACACGCGCGGGAGAATTTCTCCGCGAAATATTAAAAAAGAAATAAAGCAGACACCATAAGGTAGTGATAAGTAGGTCATTTACCAAGTTGTACTTTGCAAATTAGAATCAGTTATTGAGGAATTTGCGGGAGAATTCATGGTGAATTGAAAATACACTTGAAAGTACATGAATATTAATTCATGTATACTTCAATCAATATGACAATCAAAGGCAGTTACGTTTCCTCTTTAATTATTTTCCAAAAGGTGAATTCGAAAATCAAATGTCTTTATTTTGGTTATTTTTTATTTTGTAAAATACGTGTTTTTACAAATATATATATAATATCTTATACAGTAAAAGGCGAAGTTGTTGTTGTTGTCGGGGCCTTATGTATTTCCTGTTTTATTCCGGCGTTGCTGGTTTGTCTATCTCCTCCCGAGCCGTGTAACCGGGGGGCCAAAAGCTAAAAACAGAGGTCGAGTTGCACTCTCTCTACAAACTAAGTAGACCATGCTTATTTTCAAGTTTTTATTGTAACAAACAACATTCCACTGGTCTACCTCAAAAAATTTGTTGCGAAAGCCTCCAAATCCAAGATGGCGTCCAAGATGGCCGCCATATTTACTGAATTTGTTATTTAAATGATAGAATTCGATAGAAACATTAGATTTCAATAAATTTGATGTCATATGAAAGAGAATAAAATTTTCTACAAGTTGATACCATTTTTGTGGGTTATTGTGATAACTGGATTGAGATTTTAAGGAAAAAACACTCATTTTTTGATATTTTTCTGAAAAAAGGAAAATCATGAAATTGCTTGATTCAGCATAAATCAAAGAAGGACTAAAAGATTATCTTGAAACGTTTCAAAAATTTTGCTTGACATATGATTAATATTTGGAGAAAATTAGAGGTCAGTACCATTTTCGGTTCAGGAGTAATAATGTCTCAAACTTGAAAACTCACTATGTAAAAATGGCCACTTTAGTTGTGACCAAGACCTTGTT
Organism: Diadema antillarum; assembly: GCF_040938485.1. Classification (NCBI taxonomy): domain Eukaryota; kingdom Metazoa; phylum Echinodermata; class Echinoidea; order Diadematoida; family Diadematidae; genus Diadema; species Diadema antillarum. The sequence goes on from NW_027271039.1 coordinate 789,898, forward strand.
GGTCATAAAAACGTCTGCGCGCGTCAAGACTACTACACGCACCACTGGCACTGGCGCTTGTAGCAGTGCCAGTGGTGCGTGTAGTAGTCTTGGCAAACGCAGACTTTTTCTTTGACAAACAAGGGTTTGTGCCTGCAAACTAACTGTTCATACCAAGTAGTAGCTCAGGTGACGCTGATTTCTATTATTTCAAAGTAGATTGTTCTGAAGCAGATGAGATGAAGCAAAAAATATCTTTCAAATAGAGGTAGAAGCTTGAAACACTAACCTTGCTATAGAAAGTTTAAAACAAAATTTGGATCAGTCACTCAAAAAATTCAAGATTGCAGGCCATCAAAGCTGACATAGTGTATTGCGCCAAAGTAAATGTATCATTTTGATTTTGATACAATTTTGTCTGTTTTGCTGTCTATTTATATGGTTTTTATATATTCTGAACATTTCAATGGTATTTCAAACCATCTTAGGTTTTTATGGAGACATTTTTCAGAAAACACCATGAATATTTCTCTAAAAAGTAAAAAAAAATAAAATAAAAAATGTTTATGAAAACCATGCAGAAAGTAACATCTTTCCCATGATATAATCAATATTTGAAGAAAATTAGGGGTCAGTATTGTAATTGGTTCAGGAGTTACAATGTCTCAAACTTGAAGTCCAATTTTACATAATATATATTTGCAAGCATCTGTTCCCAAAGACGTCACAGAGGGTCAAATCCAAGATCGTGCTTACTTTTCGAGTTCCACTCTCTCTATAAACAAGACCATACATAATATTAAGTATACTAAGCAATGTTCCGTAAGTACACCTCAGTAGATTTGTTGCAAAAACCTCCAAAGTACAGATGCGGTCCAACAGGGCCGCCATTTTTATTGAATTTAATATTTCAAACATAAAATTTGATAGAGACATTGGATTGCAACAAATTTGATGTCATATGAAGGACAGCAAAACTTCATAAAAGTTGATACCACTTTAGCTGTGTATTGTGATAAATTGGGGGGGGGGGGTGTTTGCTTCTCTTTTTTTTGGGGGGGGGGAGGGAATACATATTTTTATATTGTTTTGAAAAAAGGAAGAAATGTAAAAATGCATGATTTCATATTTATCAAAGAAGAACTGAAGAATTGTTTTGAAACCTGCGATTGAGATTGAGATTTACTGAGATTGAGACATAATTCAACGGTGGGGCCTTAGCCCCACCGTTGGTACGGGACTATCCTTAGCCCATTTTCTGTTTACACTCGTTTTTGCCAAAGTGGGCTAGCCCCACCGATAGTACGGTACTATCTGGCCCTGCAAAATAGCAGGGGTTAGCACCGCAATTGCGGTGCCAAGCAAGTGAGTGTAAACAGAACGAAAAAATAATCCTGGGCTAAGCGACGGAGACGAAGTCCGACCCTCACTGACCAATTAGAAACGAGGTAATCAAGTGCTGCCGGTGCGTGCGTGTACGTGTACAGTACACAGCGTAATTATGAATATTCATGTGGTTTGGAAAGTCCGGGGCTAAGAAATACGAGTGTAAAAAGGTCAGTTTTCTCCTTAGCCCCGGACAAGAGATAGAACGGGACTAATTGGCGAGTGTAAAAAGCTGAAAAAATTGGTACGGGACTAACGATAGAGAAAGTCCGGGATTATGAAACACAAGTGTAAAAAGCCCTTTGGAATTTGGCACAAATTTTACCAATGTGTAATATTTAGCGATAAAAATAGTATCCACACAAAATTCAAGATGGCGGTAATTAATCAAGGTTGTCGTTCAAGGCATTATTTACCATTAGTGCACGTAAAACAAGAACCCAGCTTTACTTAATTCCTCAAACTATAGTTCTAAACCGTGGGTTAGGGATAGAACAACTAGGTACAAACTTAAATCAGTATACTAGTAATCAATGCTAAATATTTTTACATATACTAAATAGATCTGATAAGAATGTTTTTTTTTTGTATACTAAATTGTGAAAAATTATCATGGTTGTGGTTTTTTGAAAAGAAATGGTGTTATCTCCGTATGTTTTAGGCTTTATTATAATCTTTTTTTTACATGGTAGAATGCTTTGTGATACAGCTAACCTGCACATATAAATCGAATGTGATATCTCTCCCAAGGGTAAACAGTACTTTTAGTGTGTTGCGTGAAAGTTAAATCTCAACTTATACACTGTAACTTATAATTTGATATATTTTTTTTAATCTTCTTATATTGCTGTCTATTACATGTTTCTATACATCCAAACGATATTGTACTAGTGTAAACCATATTGAGGGTCTTTTTTTGGGGGGGGGGGGGGTGGAGCTCATTACAGTGTTTGGGTAAGGCCCAATCTTTGATAAAAAGAAATGCTTCTGTATCAAAGATATGCTTTTTTATTTGTATGTTACTCTGCTGTTGTAGAAACGTGAATGATGATGGTATATGTGTAATAATGTCTGATCCGCAGATGTCCTTGAAAGCCCTTCTGATCCGACCCCCCCCCCCCCCAAAAAAAAAAAAATCCGACATGGCGGCAATTTCTCAACTTTGCTCTTAAATGTGTTGTGCGAAATTACTTTTCAGTATATTGTTCGAATAAAATTTTCCAAATTGATTATTCGTGCTGTATATTCACATTTACAAATAAGCATGCTGAAACTGTATTTACTGTTATCAGATTTTTCTTACATTGTTTTTAGGCTGATTTCATGTGGGTTATAGTGTCACAATATCTGAACTTATGCCATTGGTAGATGCTTTCCCATATTAGATATAAGGATCTCTCGAGAGTGAAAATGTTCGTTTTCATTCATTCTAGAGTGACCTCGGAGATCACTCGAAGAGTGACGAGTGATCCCTAAGGCAGGGCTCGACACTAACGGTGTTCCGGTGGCCCAGGGCCACCAAAAACGCACGTCGGGCCACCAAAATGTCAGAAATGAAGAATTTGGTGGCCTGATCGGGCCACCGAAAAAGGTCGGATATTTGCCTTTGGGCCGCCGAAAATAAAAGTTAGTGTGGGGCCCTGCCTAAGGTCACTCTAAAATGAGTGAAAACGAACATTTTCACTCAAAAGTCACTCCAATTTCACTCTAAATTCACCGTTTTCTGTTATTCACTCCTCACATCAAAAGTAAAAACTTCCACTCGATTTGTTGTTTTTTTTTTTTTCTTTTTCGGAGAGTAGAATATCACTGGTTTTAAAAATGTGTCCATAAAAAACCTAAGACGGTTTAAGATAGCGCAACAGACAAAGTTGTATCAAAATCGAAAATAATACATTTAATTTGGCGCAATACACTATGTCAACTTTGATGGCTGTCATCTTGATCTTTTTTTTTTGAGCGGTTGATCTAAATTCTGTCTTAAACTATCTACAACAAGATTGGTGCCAAGTTTCAAGCTACTACCTCTATTTGAATTTTTTTTTTTGGCTTCATCTCATCTGCTTCAGAACAATCTACTTTGAAATAATAGCAATCATTATCACCTGAGCTACCACTTGGTATGAAAAGTTAGTTTTGCAGGCACAAACCCTTGTTTGTCAAAGAAAAAGTCTGCATTTGCCAAGACTACTACACGCACCACTGGCACTGCTAAAAGCGCCAGTGCCTGTGTTTCGTGTAGTAGTCTTGACGCGCGCAGACGTTTTTTATGACCAACAAGGTCTTGGTCACAACTAAAGTGGCCATTTTTTACGTAGTGAGTTTTCAAGTTTGAGACATTATAACTCCTGAACCAAAAAATGGCACTGACCCCTAATTTTCTCCAAATATTAATTATATGTCAAACACAATTTTTTGAAACGTTTCAAGATAATTCTTTTAATCTTTCTTTGATTTATGCTGAATCAAGCAATTTCATGATTTTCCTTTTTTCAGAAAAATATCAAAAAAATGAGTGTTTTTTTCCTTAAAAATCTCAATCCAGTTATCACAATAACCCACAAAAATGGTATCAACTTGTAGAAAATTTTATTCTCTTTCATATGACATCAAATTTGTTGAAGTCTGATGTTTCAATCAAATTCTATCTTGCAAATAACAAATTCAGTAAATATGGCGGCCATCTTGGACGCCATCGTGGATTTGGAGGCTTTCGCAACAAATGTTTTTGAGGTAGACCAGTGGAATGTTGTTTTGTTACAATAAAAACTTGAAAATAAGCATGGTCTACTTAGTTTGTAGAGAGAGTGCAACTCACTCGTTAAGTATTAAAGCGACTTTTTGGGGTTTGGCCCTCCGGTTAGTGGGCTCCGGGCCCCCGAGACAGGTGCCGTCGGCAGCGGGAGGGTCTCTTACGTGCCTTCGACCGGGTTTTCGTCCGCGCTCCGCCTCCGTGTCGACGTCGAGGACGAAAAAGAGAAATTAATTAGATAGATGCATAATGCATTTTTGTGCGTGACGTCAGAGCCGAGCGTTTAAATATTCACCGATCCTGCGCTGGACTCCTGCTTTCTCGATCGTCCATCTTTTAGCTTGCAGAGACAATGGGGATACTAAAGTCAAATAAGATGATGGCGTGCAGCGTAATCTACTGTCACATTCCGGCGGTCTATCACGCACGCACGCACACAATGTACTCTCGGGTACGGTATGCCAGTGCGTGGCCTGCGCCTGTGTATGTATTGACGATGGTTACACGAAAACACTATCTGTGTGCGCGTGATCTGGACACTCAATAGGGAGCTTTAGACGCGCGGACGTTCAAAGGAAAAAAAAAAACATGTTCTGAGCGTGCGCAGTAGCGCGCGTAAGTCAATCTATTTTTAGCTTGCGTGATCGCCCGAGTTTTTTCACTACGCGTACTGGGCTATTTTCAGGTCCGCACAGTTTGTAGCCTTTAAAACAAGGCGACTCGCTCTGCGTGCCCCCGTATAGCGCGTTTTACCCCACAAACCTGTTGGCCGGCGAGTGGAGCGAGCCGCCTTTATCCACTCGTTCAGGGATGTGTACTTTTGTCGTTGATGTTGCTTTATATTCTTTGACAAATTTGCGTACAAATTTGACGCAGAAAAATACACACGGCACCAAGGCAAGCCTCGTTAATATTAAAGCCTCGTTAATATTGAGTAACTATTCTTATTCTACTTAATATTAACGAGGCTTGCCTTGGTGCCGTGTGTATTTTCTGCGTCAAATTTGTACGCAAATTTGTCAAAGAATATGAAGCAACAACAACGACAAAAGTACACATCCCTGAACGAGTGGATAAAGGCGGCTCGCTCCACTCGCCGGCCAACAGGTTTGTGGGGTAAACGCGCTATACGGGGGCACGCAGAGCGAGTCGCCTTGTTTAAAGGCTACACAGTTTGCGACGTAGAGAGCTTTTTCATGCAATGATCATATGGGGGCGCGATTTTATTTTTTATACGTTGCGTCCCAGCGTAATCTAAAGCTACTTTTCCACACGACACAGGGAGGAGAGAACGTCCAGGGCAAGCGTCAGGGCAAGCGTCGGCTCAAACGTCCGCGCGTCAAAATCTAAAGCTCCCTATTATGGTATAATACAACGGCACGGTCACTGTTAGTACAAGGGCATTTACGTACAGCGACGTTCGCCATTGGCGTGCCCAAATGAAAACAACAAATGCTGTTATTTCATTGTATTTTGCACAACTGCAGGATACTATGCAGCTCAGGTACGTCATTTAGTTTACTCTCAAGTCGGGTATCATTGTACTCAGACTGTTCAGGACAGCTAAATATCCACTTAAATTTTGTCCTTGCCGATCGTACCCTTCCATATCAGAGTACACGCGCCGCTGTTCATTCGTTTACTGCATGGCTGCTGTAAACATGAATATTCATAAGACGAGCGGACGCGGGGGAAACCCTCGCTTTACTGACCGCCAATATTTGAAGTTACAAGTGGACATCAAATGTGTGGTTCTATGGTGCATCAAACCAAGTTTTGGTGATAAAAATAAAAAAGAGGGAGCAAATGACGACAAAAATATTCTTCTTTCTCTCATAACGTGGGAAAAGAAATATGAAAGAAAAAATACGAGGCCCTAAGACCCATGGATACCCACGGATGCCTACTTATTAAACCTATAATGACTATATCATCTCCCCTCCCAAAATAATATTTATTAAATGATGATACAATAATAGTATTCATATAATAATGATAATAATGATAATGTACAGTCTGAAGCAGATAAACGGGCGAGGATATGTAAACATATTGTCGTTGTGTGGGTTTTTTTTTTTTAATGACGTGGTAAATTGAATATTATTCATGACATACGCCACTTTTCAGCTTTTTCATGAAGAGAAAAAAAAAAGACAAAGACAGAGAAAGAGGACAGAAAATATTCTCTGGAAATTTGTCGATCTCTCTCTTCCTCTCCCTCTCTCATCCTCTCTCACACTCTTATTTATATCCTGTACAACTGAGCAGTGGAGTTCTTAGCGTACTTCCAGTGACAATTCTATAAACACAAAACACCACAATTTTTTTTAATGAAAACAAACAAATATGAAATATATAAAACATGAAGTAAGAAAATACCACAAAAGTCCGAGTCACATGAAGGGGTGGTTTAATGAAAAGTCTGACTTTGTCTATATAGACACATGTTCTCGAGAGGAAATTAAAGAACATCAGAATGAGAGAGAGAGAGAGAGAGAGAGAGAGAAGGGGGAATCAATGAATGATTCATCAAGTGCCTTTTAGGAACAAGTCATAACCCTCAGATGAGATTGTCATCGGGTGGAAGGAGCACAGACGGGTTTTTCAAATAAAAACGTCGGAAAAGAGATATAAATGATGATGTAACCCATTTGCATCTTTTTATTGAACCGAAAAGGTGTGTGTGTGTGTGTTATTATGTGTGTGTAATGATCGATTAAACAGGTGTATCAACATTAGGAACGGACGACAACTTATTAGATGGGATTGCGTTGGGAGGGAAAATAATTTTTTTTTTTTAATGAAAATGTGGTAAAAGAAGTATGAATCATGACATACAATGTAAGCTTCTTTCAAGCTTAGGAATGAAGAGGAAAGATGTGTGTCTGTGGGGGCCAGAGAGGACTCATGTACAAAAATAAAAACAATAAAAAATAAACATACAGGAAGTTCTTTCGCTTCAACTAATAACGGGGCGAAAGAAATAGATATAAATCTAAAAATATGGGGCCCTCAGACCCGTGGATTTCCACGGGTGCTGCTAGTATATATATATATATATATATATATATATATATATATATATAATTATGGTGAAAACTTTGAGCAAAGGAAATGAAGCAAAAGCAAAAGAAAACCCATTTTCTTTGTCTTCACTATTTATCATTTGTTTTTGGTCAGTTTTCCCTTTTGTTTGTTTATGTATGTATGTTAGATATATATATATATATATATATATATATATATATATATATATATATACATATACATATATATATATATATATATATATATATATATATATACAATATGCGATTCCCGGTAATTCAAATGAATGAATGGGGGCCGGAGGTGTGAGTTTGCGTCAGTGAAAGACAAGATGAGATGGGTCTCTGAACCGTTTATCTTCGTGATAGTAAATCGGAGCATGACGTTGGCAATGTAAGTCCATTGAAAAGCTATCAGGGATTCATGTTTGTCATGTTTTTTAACACTGATTTCATCCTTTCATCTTTGGCTCTTCGTGGAGGGAACCAGTCCATGGATGCGTCGTTGCTACGCCAAACGCGCACAGACACACTGCGCGGTTACCATGCACTGTGGCAGCAACTATCAGTCTAGACGCATTCCATCACAAGCAGGTTAGTTTTGAAATCCGTCCGACCAGGAGCAGACGTATACCCTTGTGTGTATGTTCTGCTTCAGAAACGGATTTTTAATCTAACATCACATCGCATCCTGGTCGCTGATGAAGAATGCGATGACTAACCTGTTTGGTGTCTTGTTTCTAAAACATGCGCTTTCCTCGCCAGGATAAAGCGTTTTAATGCCATTTTAGGTTTTAATCTCATATATATATATATATACAATATGCGATTCCCGGTAATTCAAATGAATGAATGAATAAATAAATAAATATTCTGTTACTTGTATAGTGTATGATATGACTGCCACCGCGGATTCTTTTTGTGAGTGGCCGCGGGGATGGGATCAGAAGAGATTTGCACTCATTGTATACGTGACTGTTGTCATGGAAATGATAAAACGAATTTTATGAACGTTACGTAACATACTTAACATGTCGACTTCAATTTTTGCAAAGACACCTATTTTCTCCCAAAACCCACAAAACAAAACAAAACAAAACAAACAGAATAATAAAAAAAAGACTTTTCATTTCCTGGCTCACGTTTTTCAAATAAGTATTATGAAAGAGCATTCCCTGAAAAAAAATACAAAAAAGTATGTTATGACTTGCAATTTGGTTTCTTCTTGTGAGCGGCAGGGATGGTGTGAGGGGATGTTTTGTAGGCGACTGTTGTTATGGAAATAATAAACAAAGAATAATATGAACGTAACCTTAACAAACATTAAATGTTGTGTTCATTTTCGTAAAGTGTCTTTAAACTAATTGGCTTAACAGTGAAATGCTTTCTGCTGTTTATGGAGAATGAATCGACACTTATTTGGTGAAATATATCACTATGTTACCATACCAACAGTCAAAATACTGTGATATTTATGATAATTATGGCTCAATTATAGCCTGGATCATGACAGCAATCAAGAAAACACCACGTTCATCGTACTGCAAGTAACTACATATCAAAGGGATTGTTCTATTGCTACTAGTAACAAAATACATTGCAGTATTTTTTTGTTTTGTTTTGTTATCATGGTAACCGGGTTGGTGCACTTTCACACCACTAATCAGTGGAGAAAAGAAAATACTTCTGTTGTTTAAGGCTTAGGGTACCTCGGACATTCTAAAGTGTGCTTATTTTTTTCCGAATCGATTTCCAAGTTCAAGAATAATATCAAAACGATACGAGTGAAGTTGAAAAGCAGCTGTCGAACCAGCTGTTTGTATAATGTCTTTTTTTTTTTCAGCTGGTTCAAGACCAGGACTGTCGGGTCAATCAAATGCTCCATACATGTTCTCATTTTAACTATGCAATCTTTGCTTGGAAAAAATAGATGTTTGTTGTTGTAATACATTAGTTGTTATTTTGATTTATTTCAGGCCACGTTTTGGTGACCATCTCTTATCCTCAAATCGGACGGGAAATTTACAGAAGAGGCCAAAAAAGATGTCGAAGGCATTCACTAGATTAGTCATCAGTCAATAATCAGAAATCCTGCACTCTGATTTACTGTCGAAAAACAACTTGTTATAAACCAAATGAAGAAAACTATAGCTTAGAATAAATAAATGCGACTTTTCGGAGGTCCGCAGCTCTCATATACTTTAGAGTGCAACCTTCATTGTTAGTCACTTTAAACGGAAATTATGTCTAATCTGATAACAAAAAAAAAAGAGTAGACAAAATCTCACTCTGCCTAAAAATGATATCCCCCTCAAAAATCGCATTCATAACATATCTCTAATATTTCATTAAATTCAATATTTATACGTTTTGTAGTGTATGTATCCAACCGTAGTGTGATTATACACTCCCACATTCAACTATATTTTTGTAGGTTTATTGTAAGGTCTAATCAGTAGTGTATTCAAACAACATAATATTCCTTGATGATACAGCATGCTGACAACGCCCCAGCACTAACCATACAATGACAATGCATCAATTTAAAGACAAACTGACACACAATGAACTCACATAGTCCCGCAAAAGTAAACAAATTTAGATAGCAAGAAACAACAATAATACGTATACAATATCCAGCGGTTATCACTTTCAATATTTATAGTCGATTTTTTGTTCGCGAAGGTGTCGATCAACTTTCCCTATATTATGGTCCTCTGTAGGCCTATACTGGTATGTGGTGCTTCTTCTGCTAAAGCAGCGGCTTCGTGAGCGGTGACAAAGTCGTTATTTTAGCCATCATGTTTCCTTCGTGCTTGTGACCTTGTCACTAAAGTTTACAATCTTCTTGAAGCCTCCTTGTGTGTTTCAAATCAAATGATTTTACAGATGCATTTCCATATAAAGTAATATAAGGTAATATACATAACGCTTACCTGAATAGGAACTTTGAATCACATAAGTTTCAACAAAATATGGATACAATATTGTAATGATTATCAACTTTGGTTTGTAGATAGCTAAACAATTAAGCAAAACAATGCTATTTTGTAACTTTATAATTATGGAAAAGAAGAATTCAGAAGAGAAGCATATAGCTTGTAGATTTCGTGTATGAAAATGTTATCATGACGTCATGCGAAACGAACAGCAACAAAGGACTATGACAAGGACAAGAACAAACGCAGGGACGGATGAGGCAGCAAAACAAACTAAAGGTAGGCATAACAAAGAAATGGAGAGAAGCAAAATACAAGCGTCTGCAATTCAGTTTTCTGGAAAAGGTGCTATTGTGTGACCTTCTGTAGGCATCGTATTTCCTCCCGCTGCTGTTCATTGGCTTTTGAATACGATCGGAACCAACTTGAAAAGAAATTAAGAATTCCATGTTCGCGTTGCCGTCTTCCGTCAATTTTGGGACAACGTGGCGCCACTCAAATGTCGTGGAGGCGCCGCGCTTAACAACGCCAATACGAGCTGATGCCGCGAAATGCGTTGACATGATACTTTTGTGACTTCATACAAGTTTGTTGTTTTGTTTTTAAACCGCATGAACGAGAATGCAACATGTGTAATCATCAAAACAATGACAAATACCCTGGTTACCACACTACCAGGAGAAAAACGCATGCGCAGGAAAAGTTTCAGGGGCTATCTGAAGACGATAAGGTATAAAACAAAGGACATTCGACATTCTGGAGTTCAATTTGGCTTTGGCTTTTCTCGATTGGTCGATAGTGTCTCTCACGTAATTTTATGCGTGGTTACCACTGTTTTCATCTTTGCCACGAAATCTACAAAGACCTCACAACAGAAGAATCCAACATGACTTCGATTTTCGTAGTGATCATTATCATTTCAGGTAGGTCTTGTAATTTCATTCGTCTGATATGGTGTGCAACAGGAATTATGATGGCGTTCCTTCCACATACCTCATCAAATAGAAAAGTAAATAAGATCATCAATTGCTACATGGAATCTTCGCTGGTTTATTTCCATAATCTTACCTCTCTAAGGATATTTTCTATTGCGGGGTATCAAAGAAAATTGTTCAATAATATACGATTTTAGTCTTGTCCGTGTATAAAACAAATATAGATTTCTTTTTCTTGGGATATTGTTGATATTAGTTGATTCTCCTAACTCCACGCTACTATGACCCTCTAAGCACCCAGGTCATAAAGTTAAGATTATAGAGTTGAGTTCGCTCGCGCAACTAATATCAACCATTCTTCAAAAAGCTAGCAGTCAATATCTGTATTAAGATTTTAGTTTAATGCTGGTAGATATCTTTATCGTTTTGGGCCGAGGGAAGATACCTATCCCCCTGACCCGCCAAAAATCTCACACCTGTAACTGCCCTTTAGTCTTGATATGTCTTGCTACCATGGTCTCGATGCAATAAATTGCCAATCAGTTGTTTTCACATCGTTTAATATAGAACACGGGCATTTTGAAGTTGGAGAGTAGGAAATCAAAGCCCAAATACAAATGTGTATTGAATATAAACATCAATCGTAGTGGCGCACATCAATTAAAGTTTGAAGCACCTGTGTACTCGTTATTTATATGTTTTCGTTATTCCGAAGGTTCGTTATTCCGAATGTTCGTTAATCCGAAAATGAAATAGGGGTCGCTATTCCGAAGGCTTGTTTATCCGAAAATGAAATAGGGTTCGTTATTCCGAAGGTTCGTTGATCAAAAGTGATATAGGGTCCGTAACGAACCTTCGAAACAACGAGCTTTGTTTCATTTTCGGATTAACGAACCTTCGGAATAACGAACCTTATTTAATTTTCGGATGAATGAACCTTCGGAATAACAAACCTCATCACATTTTCGGATTAAGGAACCTTCAGAATAACGAACCTTCGGAATAACGAACAGCACCCCTCCATTCTTATAGTATAATTCTTGAATTCAGGAGCCATTTGCGTAGACTCGTCCTCTTGCCGGCCTACACGATGCAGCATGGGCCACGGCTCGGAAAGGGGCTTACTAGGATGGAAGAGACCTGAGCAGTGTCATCAGCCGTTGAGATTGTGCGGGAATGAAAGCGTCCATATTTCATCAGATAACGGTTAGTTCATCCCGTGCTGCCATCTTTAGTTTATTCCGTATAATCCATTAATTTGTCAATGAATGATTCTATGATATCATTTACCAAATTTCATCATAAATGTCATCATAATCTTTTACTCGGCTGCGTCATGCAAAAGTGCAATATGTTAAACACTTGATCAGGCATCGTCTAATTAAAATTTTGCGGTTGAGCCCCACTCTTCGCTTTCTTACTCCATACTGGGAATTTGTATCACTAAAACACAGATACACACAGACACGCACACACACACACACACACACACACACACACACTCTCTCTCTCTCTCTCTCTCTCTCACGTCCATGACTACCCAAGCTCGGATCAAAAGGTACTATATCGCTAATTTGAAGTTTTAAGAAAAACTTGATGTTTTTGATTAGCATATTTTAGCAAGCTCAGATTGGAATGATAATACTCCATTATCGTACAGATATAAACACTGTGGTAACTACAAGAAATGTTTTAAAAATCCATTACTATACAGTCATTTTAACGCATTATTCTTTTTTTCATATTTTAGTGGATGTATTACCTTTTGAAAATTTCACATACCAGAGATTGATTAATTTTGATGTCATTAGATATTTCATGGATTTATCTTTTTCTAACCGACTTTTTAATGTATCTTTTAACACTTTCTGGTCGAAAATCCGCTTTTTGTTAGTATATGTTGCGACACGGATTGTCGCCCCTACACGGATTGTCGCCTCCTGCTCGGGGCGAAAATCCGTGACGGGCGCTGGCGGCACGGATTGTCGCCCCCGTCACGGATTGTCGCCCCCGTCACGGATTGTCGCCTGGCGACAATCCGTGACGCTTGTGCAGTTCCCAGTTTTTGACCTCGAAGGCGACAATCCGTGTTGGCAAAACATTTGTTGCGACACGGATTGTCGCCCCGTCACGGATTGTCGCCCCGGGCTCGGGGTGGTTCCTCCGGTGTTAAGCTTTGGTGGGATGGGTATGACTGGTAAGTTATGCGTATGTGTGTGTGTGTGTGTGTGTGTGTGTGCGTGGTGTGTGTGTGTGTGTTTGTGTGTGTATTGTGAGCTGCATGATATGTGATGTGTATGATTGTGTTGTGTGTGTGTGTGTGTGTGTGTGTGTGTGTGTATGTGTGTGTGTTTGGAGTATAACAATACAATATGTAGGAACTGTGCATGTGTGGTGGTTGTATAGTGGTAGTGGTTTGTTTGTCTGTGTGTATACGTGTGCCTAGCCTGTATGCTTGCGTGTGTATGTGGAATATAGTGGCGCTACTGTGGCAATACAAACGCCTTCAGAGTGTATGAGCACGTGTTTAAAGAATTCACACCAGCGTTGATCTAAAAATAGTATGGGTGTGTCAACCAATGTCAGCGGTGAGGCGGGCTAGGCGAGAGAGAGACCGAGAGAAAATACATACGAGGGAGGTACCCTCCCCAAATGATATTTGTCTTTTTTCACTGCAGTCATTTTCTTCCATCAGTCTTATAAACTAGAACGTCCATACCACTATTCTTTGTCCCAGAATAGGTTTGGAATAATCTCCACACGCCGTAAAAAATTTGTCAATCGTTAGTTGATTTTAGCACAAACGAACTGCCATTGCACACCGCTAATACATACGTAATACAAAAAAACACCAACAAGCACTCAAACAAATCCTCATAATGCAAATAAACCAACTCAACACTTTTTTTCCTTGATGTTTATTGATTTCATTCAAGTCATTCATAAATCGACCCATTCTGGGTGTAACATGAACAAAAAAGTTACAAATAGCAATTCGAAACACAAAAATCCATTTGTCAATTTCTACCACAAATAATCTCACTTCAACATAGATAATTCGATTATAGACCAACCCTACTAATAATTTCTTCACGAGAAAGTTTTGACATGTAGGGCCCTACCAAATCTATATTCCTTGAATATATTGGTTTGGATCATGTAACACCTTCTTACTTACAAGGGCATATACATAAAAAACACAAATACATTACACAAATCTAGAATGAAATCAGTCATAAAAGAACCCGACCACCCCCTCCTTAGCGTTCGGACGAATGAGCCTTCAGAATAACAAACTTTTGCAATAAAAAATGTAACCCCCTTCCCACATACCGACGCACACCCGAACCGATACCACATTCCTTCCTGATGAAACGATTTCCCAATGTTGATAAATAAGACATAATGGACCGTATGCAGAAAAGCAGCATCCGCCCGCACACAAGCTCCACTCCGAATTCATATACAAATCTGCCAAACAAACTCATCAAATTCAAAGCTGCTGATAAAATCAATAGCAACGTTTATGCCAGCAACAACTTACTATAGGTATCCCTCCCCACGCGCAGCTAAAAAACACATACGCAACAAACTGACATAATAAACACATTCTTCCATCACACACACACACGCACACACACACGCACAAACGGACACTAAATCATCATGTGCACGCGCACATACACACTTCCTTGAAACCTCACCATGACTTTTTACATGGCATGTTTGCATGGATGTAGCCATGTAAGTTATGTGTTAGTATTTCAATGATTATGTCCAGAACGATATTACCCAGCAAAATGTGCTTCGAGGGCGGGCGACAATCCGTGCCGCCAGCCCTCGTCACGGATTGTCGCCAGACGACAATCCGTGACGGGGGCGACAATCCGTGCCGCCAACGCCCGTCACGGATTGTCGCCCCGAGCAGGAGGCGACAATCCGTGTAGGGGCGACAATCCATGTCGCAACAGTATACTATGTTCTAGGTTTCAGGTTCAATTTTGTTCAACACTTTCATGAAAAGTCTGCATAAAGATTATAACAGAAATAAACAGCATTGCAATCAATAAGACTACACAAAAACATTAGTATTACAACAAAATTCATGAGAAACACAACAAAACAAAATGATTGGATAGTGTTAGGAGACAGGTAGGAAAGAACACTCTTGTATATAAGCTTGTCTTCAAAAACAAAATACATATATATTATAATGAATCATAAAATTTTATCACTGAAAATATCTTTGATGAGTAATAACAGAAACATGTCAATTTCAGCAAAATTGAAACATGATTTTACACACACACACACACACACACACACACTCATATATATACCCTGATATATATATATATATATATATATATATATATATACACGCTTACACCTACACACAAACAGCCTAACGAACAGAACATTCATTATATTGATTTAAAAGGTATAACTTGTATCTCCTTTGTAATAATGGTAATGATGTGCTGCTTCGAATATCAGGAGGAATTCCATTCCATATTAGGTCAATTGACAAATATATATCTTTGGGATGGAAAGGTTCTGGCGAAAGGAGCATCATATATACAAGTGTAAATATTTTTTTTTCATTTTACATCTATGATTTATATATAACTTTAAATAACTTAATAGACTTTCAAGAATAATGTGGTTAAAACATTAATACATAGATATTGCACAATGATGAATCTTGAATCCTCAAAAGTTGTAATTGGATTGGTATGGGCATAATAATCACGGTGATTTATGGAACGAATACGTTTCTTTTGAAGCAATAATATTCTATTCATATTATATTATATACTATTATACTATATGATAGTATATGAGACCGTGCACCACAAAACGAACAAAAAGTCGCACACAGTAATTTTCTGTGAGACTTTAAAAATCGTGAAATGGGTCAACTTAACCAATCTTGAGTTTTTCATGTTTTCTGAAAGAGGAAAGCTTTTTCTATATTATATCAAAATTTGGGATCATGAAACAAACAGGAAATTGTGTTTACAACAGTTTTTCTCGAACACCTTTTGGTGGAGTAGTCTGATTAGTTGTTTCTCTTAGAACCATCTATACATTTCTCAAAAACCCTGTCCATAATACTTCACTTTTAACTCCATTAACTTTGAAGATAATAGCGCTACTGCATTGAAAGTTGACACTGATCATCTGCAGAGTGTGCTAATGAAGCATGCTCAATTTCAGCTTAATCCAATAATCTGTTCATTGTTGTTGCTCCAGTGGTCAATTTCCTGTTTTTTTGTTCAATTGATCTCACAGCTAGCATAGCTTGGTAAAGATTAAGCGCTTGAATACTCCCTGTACTTCACAGCACGTTTTCTCAGTTCACACTTTCCAAAGTATGTCCTTTCTTTCCAATATTTTGATAGGTTAGGAGAATCCGTTTGAATTGAGTTATACATCATTTCAAAGTTTAGAATCTGCTCTTTCAAAATCTACTTTTAACTAAAAATCCATGTCTGGTGACTTTTTTTTTGTTTTGTGGTGCAGGGTCACATATTTTCTAAAAGAGCAGGTCTTCTTTTACATTATGCCGAAATTTGGTACCATAAAACGGGCGCCAAAGTGTGTTTTCTAGCAGTTTATCTCGTACATTTTTGGTATTTCAGAATAGTGTGATTAGGTGTGTCTTTAGAGTCTCTTTTTCATTTCTGAAAAACCTTGTACACACTCTTCAATTTCAACTCAAATAACTTTTGAAAGGATAGTGCTACTGCTTTGAAAGATGGTATTAATTATGGACAGAATGTGTTTATAAGGCCGGCTTAATTTCAGTTTAACCTGATAATCTCTTCATTGTTGTTACTCTGGTGGTTTACTTTATGCTTTTTGTCCCATTCATCGCACAGCCAGCACGGTTCGGTAAAGATTAACCGCTTGAATAGACACTGTACTTCAGAGCCTCTTTTCTCAGTTCACATTTTTCCTGAGTTTGTACTTTCTTTCCAATATTTAGATAGGTTAGGAGAGTCCATTTGATTTGAGTTATACGTCATTTTAAAGCTGAAAGTCTGCTCTTTCAGAATATTGTCTTAACTAAAAATTCATGTCTGGCGACTTTCTGTTTGTTTTGTGGTGCAGGGTCACATATAATATTCTATTTACATTTGACATACTGAAATTGACCCATATTACTGAATAATGATTTAAATGCGGGAGAACTGATGTATTACATAATGTTATGCTTGTTGTTGTTGTTTTTTTTTTTTTTTTGGGGGGGGGTAAGCATTTCAATCTGGTAAAAATTACAATATTTTTGACTAATTTGTTGCAGATGTCACGAGTGTGCTCATTCCAGTTAAATTTATTATCAATTGTAACACCGAGAAATTCTATAAGATTAACTTGTTTTATCATAATTCTTAAGTTTAATCTCATTTATCCATTCACATATATTAATCCGTTTATTGGTAAATATCATATAATTTGTTTTCTTTATTAATCACAAGCCTATTACAATGAAAATAATCAACAAGTTTACGAAATGCCTTATTGAAATTACTTTGAAGTACATGATGATCATAGTCATCATTGTCATAAGTGTAAAGAGGTCCTGAAAATGAGTACATTAGGACAAAAGAAAAAATGAATTTTGATGAAAAATGGATGTAATACCTTTTGTAAATGAGCTCTTCATACATGCTTACATACATAGGGGATACTTAAACAAGACTATATTCATGGGAGGAAAATAATTTAATTATCTATCGTGTTTTGATTTCAAACGCGTAAAATCGCGTAGAGCCTACCCAGGAAGGAATAACGAATGCCAGCCTTCTGGAGTCGATCATCAGGAGTCTAGCAGCTGAGGAGCCGTCCACGCCGCTAGGCCGGGACTCCTCCGAGGGTCCTACATCAGTTCCTGCTAAGCCTTACAATAACGAGTCGGGTGAGGACCACTGGGGTCGATGGTGCTCTGAGGTCTTTATCAACATCGTAATTAAATCGGGAAACTAGGAGCTCCTTAATCATAAAGAAACTGGCATTTTGAGGTCACAATTAGCGTGTGAAAAAGCGCGTGATTGTGAAAATAAAGCCCCCTGTAGTAAGGTTCAACCTTCATTAATATTGCCCGTGAGACTTTCTCGCCTAAACTCACATTGTCATAATACAGATAGTTACAAACACAAATAATCAGGCAGATACATTTCTTACAGTGACATTTTCATGGATATTTACTTTTTTATTGATTTGACGTATTTGAGGCATGCTCTATTTAACTGAAAAATCCAAAAGCAATTTTGGCCCATTTCTGAGAAATTCCGGTGGCAAAAGAAAGCAAGTGCACAAAGTTCCATGAAAAAACGGCAAAAGGAAGCAAGTTGAAACCTCAAAATATGATTGTCACATGCTTTCCTTTGCCAAATCATTTATATTTACACACAATCTAGAATACTTTGGCAAAAGAGAGCAAGTAAAATCCTTATCAAATGATTGTCACTTGCCTCCTTTAGCCAACTTTTTATGTTTGTTACAAATCTTTAACACTTTGGCAAAAGGAAGCAAGAACAACATTCTCATGACACGATTGTCACTTGCTTCTTTTTGTCAGATTTTTCATGTTTGCTAAAAAAAAACTGAATTTCTTTGGCAAAAGGAAGCAAGTGACATCCTTATGATATGATTGTCACTTGCTTCCCTTTGCCAATCTTTATGTTTCCTACAAATCTATAATACTTTGGCAAAAGAAAGCAAGTAACATTATACTCATGATATGATTGTCACATGCTTCCTTTTGCCAGGTTTTCATGTTTGCAAAAAAAAAAAATCTATAATTATTACTTTGGCAAAAGAAAGCAAGTCACATAATAATGGGGTTCTATGGGAATGTCAAAATTCTTCGAATTGTCATAAATGATGACTTGCAGGAATACCGACTTTTTTTCTTTTCAAAAATTTCCATGATGAAGGGTCTACCCCAAAACATATTTTTATCATTTGTAGCGTTTGTGATCGATTTCACTTGCTCCCTTTTGCCAAAGTAGGGCAGTATACGCTATAGCAAATCTCAAATGTTTGTTCAAGAAGAGTTACTAGAGTTTAAGTACTGACTGCGTTGAACTGTGCAAGCAAAAAGATTTAATAACATAACATTTTGCCCAAAAAGGAAGATATAACATTCATCGAAGCCAAGTGAACATTTCAGAAGAGGTCATGCATTTCATTCAACAGATTTCTTCATGGGGCCCTGTGACAGCACTCTGAATTACACGGCTGCAAGGAAGGTGTGCCACGACAAAGGCGGGAACCTACCCCTTCCCGTTAGCGTTAGCCACGTGCGGGCATTCTTTGAAGCAGTCGATACGGCGAAGGGAAAGTGTACAGTTGAGTTTACGAAACTGTGGCTAGACTGCTCTTGCTGTTGGCCGAATGATCGCATGTATTGGGTCGAATCAGATATGAGCGACGTTGGTGAATGGCGATGTCGCTACCCACCGGATGGAAATAGTATTCCACTCAGTCAGGTGCAGAAAGAGAAGATAGAAAGTGAGTTTCTGTATCGATACAAAATATATTGTTCAGAAGAAATGTTTCTGAAAATCTAAATATCATGACATCTGAGGCTGGTCGTTTGTCTGCGTGCTGTTCTGCAGATCACTCAACTTGCTAATGTACATGTAAGCTATAAACTGTATCCTAGTGTCGTGTCTGGGAATTCTTTTTACTTGCTCTAAAACCGCAATCAGCATAGGCGATGAAACAAACAAACAAAAAAGATTGAATGCTTGATTGTGTAAATTCAGATGAAGTATTTGTGTCATAAACGCAGACATACAGCCTCAGAAATTGACGCCTCTAATTTTTACGCATTTTAAAAAAAATGATCTGGGCTATACCTATAGCAATTAAAGCCATATCAGTTCATCCAGTTTTAAAAATGAACGTACGTTCCAAAACGCATGTATTGTAATCTGTAAATCCAATGTATTATTACATTTATATTTATTACATTAAGCATCAACGTATCCTCAAATCTACACTTTACCAGTAGTGGAAGAAAACACATTGGTATTCCTGCGGTTTGACAAAAATAGGTCAAAAACTATTAATCATGGAAATTGGTAGGTTATCAGAAGATGGTGTGAGGAATGTAGATACGCAGAAGATAATAATTTCCTCATGCATTTTGTCATCTTTGGCTGAAGTTATAACATTTCATAGCAGGTAGCTCTTGGCTTCTTTCCACGCTAAAAAGTGATAATAGATAGACCTTGTGAATTGTGATATTTGACATGTTCGTCGCCAGAAATTACGTCCGTATCTAATATGTGCCGAAAAAAAAGCGAATAATTATGTTTATTACCTCATGTAAAGGGAACAATGTTTTCTGTAATGATATTGGTGTCGTATTCCTTGTTCGTCACATTTCAACTCGCCAATTTTGCGAGCTTTTCACTCCACATGTCTCCCAGTTATATTTCATAATTAATTATTATCTTTCACTTTTTGTTGCTCATGGTGCTTTATTTTCCTAATTTCTTCTTCCTATTTTAAACCCTCTGCACGCTCTTCCGTTCTCATTGTTTCATCTTGCCATTCTCCCCTCCTATTTTTTCTTCAGTTGCGAATAAGGAAGAGACCAAGGAGGGTTATCTTTTGGCCAAGTATGTCAAAGGCAAAGTGAAGTTTCAAAAGACCCTCTCGAATTCGGAATTCATATGTACAAAAGAATAAGGAAAACCATACCGGAAGCAGCATAGTGAAAATGGAGAAACGAGCCGACTGGAACTGGACACAACAAAGTCAACGATTGTCAGTACAAAAGTGGAATTCACCACTGACATTTTGGCCGTAGTTTTGTAAATTGAATATGTGTGAGTGTGGTCATGGAACATACACATTGGTATAATTGACTTGGATGCGAAAATAAAAAAGTTAAGGAAATCTTCATGTTTTCTTCATGTTGATGAGGATATTTATCTATCTTTCATGAAACATGAGTGAGCTGTGTATGTCTCACTAGTCCGCATTCACTTGTTCAGAAATCTTTGTCTGTTTGATATGAACAATGAGATGCTTAGCATTATGATTCATTAATGTTGTGGTTAGAATTACGCCCTACCAGGTAATCTGTAGTGACCGTGCACTACAGTATATGAGTATATTATGAACCCAACAAAAAGTCGCATGCAGCGCTTTTTTGTGTAAGGACTCAAAATAGGTGAAGTCTCGTCAAAGTTGTCAATCTTGAGTTATTCAAGTTTTCTGACAGAGCGATATTTATAATTGTAAAATTTGGGATCACAAAACGAAAGAATTGTGTTTTAACATGATTTTTTAAAGAGTTTTTTTTTTCTTTTCAATAGAATAGCATGGTTACATGCACATATCTAACAATCCCCTCATTTCATTTCATTTCATTTCATTTCAATTTATTTTCATATTTCTCACATATATCACAATAAAGTATATAAATACGAAAATTATACAAAACATAATTTAGATGAGACTTCATCAGAATGTAGATACAGAAGTTTGATTTGGTATAAACACGAGGTCTGTATGCATGCGAATTAAACTGTGGTCATAATGCGAAAAAATATGATGGGGCCTGCGTAAAAGCATTAGCTTGTACAGCCGCAGGTCCCGTGAGTAATCAGATTAGGGGAAGTTTAAAGTACGGATGTTTTTTAAGACCAACTATATCTGGGGAAACCGATAAAAACAAACAAAACAAAAAATCCAATTAAATATATGTCACTAAATAAAAATACAGAAAACAGATAGGTCACATGTTGCAGCAGTGAACAACAACTGCAGAGATTCAAGGGGTGTGTTGCAGAGTATAGAAAATGGCGTAACTGTATGTCATAAATACATTTCTAAGTAGAAGGTGGGATAATGAGATTTGTCGTGAATGTAAACAATACCGAAAGCTCAGGAGTAACATTCCAGCATGGGTCCTAAAACCAAGCATTCCGTGTGACCATAGTAACCGACAGCTGTCACGCGCGAGAATTTCGATAACCGAGTGGAACAATAGGTGCATGAACAGCGCAACAGGCAGACTGTTCAAAAATAGTGTTCATGGTTAGGATCCCGCCGGACTAAGGTGCGATCACACATCGCCGGTTTAGATGGCGGTTCATGGTGGTTCTCCAACCGCCGTGAACCGTGTCCCAATGATGGCGGGGAGCACTTAAACGCGATGTGACTACGTTCTCGACACGTTTTGAACACGGAGCAAACGCGGATTGACGCGGTAGTAACACGGATCTCCCCGGAAGGTGGAGGAGTCCATACCAAGCCCATGTAGTTGGATGCAATCAGAGCCCTTTCACTTGTCCTCATTGAGTTTCAACAAGGAGCGTTTTGTTTTGCTTGGTAAACATGTTTGGTAAACACAATTTTAAAGAAACTATGAAACGTTGTAGCCCCCTGTGTTTTACAGATTGATATAAGTGATGCAACAAGCAAATATCTTCAAGTTTCAACGTGCTTTTTCTCTTTCTCTTAATTTTTTAGATATCTGTATTAACTGTCATTAAAAATGCATACATATCAAAGCAGAATCCAACATAGTTTAAAAAGTTTCCTGTTCATTTGCAGGTTTAGTGACGTACAAGTAATTGCTTGTTTCAACATCTCTTTTTTTAAACTAAGTTTTCACATAATTATTTCGCGTATTGAATTTAAGATCTTGTTGCTTGTTTATCCACGTTTTCACAAAATTGCCCCTTCTTACCTTTCAGAGCTCCTTGTTAAATATGAGCCTTGAGAGTTTCTAAATCGTAAGGGGAATCTGTATGTGATACCCTCGATCCATTACAACAAACTATATACTATGGCAAACGTAGTATATGCCGCCCAGAACTGTGGAACAGCACCCCAAGTGATAAAACATGCAAATTCCATCAATAAGTCCAAAATGTTTTTAAAAACTTATCTGTTAAAATAGTAACATAGTGATTGTAGATGATAATTTATGCAGCATGTTGCTGTTTCTGAAATTACCTTTTCCTGTTTATCTTTTTGGTTCCCCCCTAAAGCGCATAGAGACCTTACCAAGGGTATTATGCGCTATATAAGAACGGCAATGATGATAATATGATAATGATATCTTTAACAACAGTCAATAAAAAGACATACATTATACATTATAAAAGAAGCAAACAGTATGTGTGCATAGTTTCCTCTTTACTAACAGGTTCACGTAACATAATAATGGTGGTTTTTTTTTTCAAGTTTCAACATTGCTTTTACCTCTGCTCTCTTAAGTTTCAACATAATTTTATCTGTATCAACATGTAGTCTTACAAAAAGGCATACATAATCACGAAAGCAGAACCCAACATATTTACATAAGTCTTCTGTGTATCACTTATCAGGTTCACGTTGCTGGCCATCTTAGAAGCTGTTAAGCTTTAATAAAATTATGAACTTACCTTCTAATGTAAATGATGTACTATTGAACATACCTAACAACTGTTTGAACATTAAACTTTATTCATTACTGTCTATGTGTTAAAGAAATAAGCAAACTATATAGCATTCAATATATTTATCCGATCTTGTATTATGGGTTCATCTTTGCATTTTTTTTCTCCATTTTTATTGCTCCGCCACGAAGTGTCGCCGGAGCCATTATTCTATTTTAAGTTCATTGTTTCTTTTCTCTTGAAAATTATGACGGTGTTAACACGGCATTATTACGGATCTTGCGGTGCAAACACGGAGGATGCCGTTCTTTACACGGTGAACGGCGATGTGAACACGGTCCATTTCAAACCGCCAAGACCGCCACGCAAAATTAAACATGTTTAATTTCCTGGCGGTTCCCCGCGGTTCCCCGCGGTTCTCAGGATTCATGGCGGATGAGTGACGGATGACCACGGTTTGCGTACGGTGTAAACACGGTCTTTGGCGGAGCACGGCGAGTTGATGAACCGCCATGAACCGCCATCTAAACCGGCGATGTGTGATTGCACCTTTAAGAAGATATTGCTTCAGTTTTCGTTTGAATGAGGTTACAGTGGTACAACTTACAAGTTCCATAGGGAGTTCGTTCCAATATTTGGGCCCAGCGAACATAATGGTTTTTTTTCGCGAAAATTGTTCGGGTACGTGGAAGGTGATATGCGTAACGTTGACGAGTTGGATAATCATGAACTGTATAATTTCTTGTGAACATTTGGAAAAATACGTCTGGTAATTGGCCAGTTGAAAATTGAAACATAAACAGGCCGACGTTGTAATAAAATAACTCAGGAATTTTCAAAATTTTATTACTAACAAAAAGTTCGTTCGTGTGGGATAAATATCCAGTGTGGTTAACAATTCTAACAGCTCGTTTTTGTACAAGAAATAACGAATCGATAAGGTTTTTAGAAGCATTTCCCCACGCCAGAATCCCATAGTTGAGATAGGGAGATATCAAAGTTGAATATATGCTCTGTAGAATATTACTTGGAAAATAATAGCTAAGTTTGTTAAGAACCCCGGTATTTCTAGCAATAATTCTGCTTACATAATTAACATGGGTTCTCCAAGATAAATCACTATCGATATGAAGACCCCAAAATTTTGTATTGTTGACCTGTGACAGATCAATGTTGTTTATCATGACAGAGAGAGGTAACACAGGTAGCGAATTACTGAATAACATATACTGAGTTTTATCAATGTTTAAGGATAATTTGTTCGCAAAAATCCAAGATTGGACAGAAACAAGTTCCTTATTTATTATGTTTATAAGCGCATCAGGATTTTGATGAGAGAAGAACAAATTTGTATCATCTGCAAAGCAAACGAAGGAGAGAATCTTAGAGGAGTTCTGGATATCATTGATATATAAAATAAAGAGAAGTGGGCCTAACAAGGAACCCTGTGGAACACCACAAGAAATCAGTTTTGGTTGGGAATCGAGACCGTGAATACTTACAAATTGTTTTCTATTCGTTAAATAATCAGTGAACCATTCTAGCGCCCTTCGCCGAATTCCGTAATGATTTAACTTATAAAGTAAAATGGCATGGTCTATTGTATCAAACGCCTTGGAGAAGTCAAGGAAAACACCGACAGTGTGAGAAACATCATCTATAGCATGAGCTATCTTATCAATAAACTTGAGTAATGCGTGAGTTGTACTATGTTTTTTCCGAAATCCAAATTGAGATTCATTGTTGTTGCTGGGAAGTTTTACATCCTGTCTTTTGTTCAAGAAAACAGAATGTAGAATGGGCCCTGCATATTTTAAAGTGTCTTTTCTCAGTAAAGCTTCACGGCTGCTCTTTAAGAATAATTTTGATCATTTTTAATCATGTTAATCAAAATCCATGTCTTGTGAATATTGCCGGTTAGGTGATGTAAGCTCATCTACTTGTGGGTATAGTTGATTGTTGTTGCTGAAATCATAATTTTAAAAAAATGTAAATATCGGCGAAGTAAGTTCAATTAATAAAGACAGTTCTTAATTAGTAGCAGGCATAGCTACAGGAGAGAACATGGTGTCAAGAACTGTGAAAATAATGTCAAACACAGTGTGAACTCACACGCTAAATGGGAAATCTCTCCGCACTATGAGATTCGAACCTTTTAGTAATCTAAAAACATTGTAATTTCACAGTGTCAAACATAGTGTCAACTCATTGTGAGCACAATGGGAAAACTCTTCCCATTTTCAAATTCAAGTGTTTGATCAATACGAGTGTCAAAGACAGTGGGTGTGAACTCATTGTAAGCACGATTGGAAAACTCCGCTCATTTTAAATTTGAGCGTTTTAACGACACGAGGTCATTCACGCGGTGTCAAACACAGTGTCAACTCATTGTAAGCTCAATGGGAAAACTCTTCCCATTTTAATTCGGGTGCACATCACGAGACCGACACCCACGTACATACATACAGCCCATGAGTTATACAGCTCACGAGTCATACAATGACACTATTACAGCTAACAGGGCTCACGAGACCGACACATTAAGCCCCGTGTTGTATCTGTCGAACTCGTAGGCTGTTTTTACCTAGTGTCGAACTCACAGGCTGTATGACTCGTGGACCTGTTTTCAATTAACTTGTCGGCTGTATGACTCGTGGCTGTCGGTCTAGTGGGATGACCTCTTTATATTTGAGCGTTTTGACGAAACGAGATCATTATAAGTTCAGCTGGCCGTGTCAAACACTGTGCCAACTCATTGTAAGCACAATGGGAAGACTCTTCTCATTCAAAAAAGCATCTAAGAATACGAGATCATCGTAAGTTCACAATGTCAAAAACAGTGTGAACTCATTATAAGCATAATGTGAAAACTCTTCCCATTTTAAATTTGAACGTATTAACAATGTGAAATTATTATGAATTCACACTGTAAAACACACTGTGAGCTGTGAACTCATGGTGAGCACAATGGGAATACTCCTCCCATTTGAAGCACTGGAAACACTTTAAATCATCAATTCACAGTATGAAGTAGAACATTATAACCTTTGTGAACTCCTGAGGAAAAAAAAAATCACACCACAATGTCAAATCATCTCCACACTTTTAAATTCGAGCCTTTCACATATAGTCGACAATGCGAACACATTATGAAAACACTGTGCGACATTGTCTTCTTTCCAGCATAATTTTTACGGCATTAATTGGTTTAATCTTTTTATGTTTCCAAGAATCTAAATTGATTTTGGTGAAATATTTACAGATGTGACTAATTTTCCTCTATAAATATTGAAGGCAACATGAAGTGTCCGGAGTGATATCCAACTTAACCAATATGGAATTACGGTATTAGTAAATCGGCTTATACTGATAATGCTATCATAGATTTCTATGGACTTGCTAAAACATGGACAATCTACAAATTAACGACATTGATACAGAATGTATGTAGTAAATAAGTCACATAGTGAAATTGTTAAACTGAATTTTTCAGCTATTATGTATCAATAATGGAAAAGGAAATTGCACTTGAAGTCTATAAGAGAGGGATCCTCAAAATGAGGAGGAAGTGATTAAAAGGTTATTATGCTATTTAAATTTCGTTGATTCATTTTTTAGTTGCAAATTGAATATTATTAATCCATGGATATGTAGAAAAAATTGTCATTATAAAATCGTACAATATTTAGGTATTTTATACAATGGAAAAACTACGTTGTAATAGACCTATCCAAATCCTTTCTATAGCATGTCCCTGTGTACTGAAATCTGTTGGTGAAATATGTGGATTATTGTGTATAGGATAGAGGTGAATTCAATGTTGTTGTGATGAATTGTGATAAATTACATGCTTGTCTACATTGTGCGACATTTCATCTCGACGATCTCCAGTCAATATCACTTTATCGAATGCATGAAATAATAACATTAGTACTATAGAATACGACCTTACGTCATTCGGGCAATTTATATTGGCTATACATTCCACTTTACATCACATTATTTTCCTTAGGTCAAACATGACCGTATTAAGATGAATTGAACGGTGTAATGATAAGATAGAAAATTCGTTGGTCTTCTAAGATAGCAGTTTTTCACATAACTTTATTAAAGATTTAAAATTGTGTACCTAGTCTGTATTTATCGTCGGTCAGTAGTGATAACAAAAATCGTTCATTTCACAGTAATTATATGCACGCAGAAGTAGTATAAGCATTTGTGTAAAGCATTATGTTGGAAGACTGTAGTACTAATAGCGCCTCACATTAGATCAATTGCACATCAATCTAATTCATCAAAATTTTAATCTTGCATGTTGGCCAAAAAAAAAAATGCACATACAAGTCAATAATATCATCAATGTAACTGCAAAATTGTGCTTTTTTTATATCGTTGCTTTGATGAGTGTGCATTCTGGATATTATGAATCTTGTTGGTAGTAGTTGTCGTAGTTGTCAA
Source organism: Diadema antillarum (assembly GCF_040938485.1). Lineage (NCBI taxonomy): Eukaryota > Metazoa > Echinodermata > Echinoidea > Diadematoida > Diadematidae > Diadema > Diadema antillarum. The sequence goes on from NW_027271039.1 coordinate 817,810, forward strand.
AGTGATATAAGATTGGTATATTTAGATTCTGTCTGGTCACCGAAAGTACAGGGCGCTGTTAAGGAAGACAAAAAAGTAGCATGGAATTGGAATGTAATTCAAATATTATGTACGAATGTTACGTAAGAGGGCGGTTGTACATAATGATAGGTCCAGTGAGAGTGAGCATTAATTTTGCATGTGAATAGTGTTGGTGAGAGATTGCCGAGGACGGGTTGAAGCGTCAAGACCAGAGCCTTACCGTTTCAAAAATATTCGGCTACGAAGCTTTAGTGCTATCCCCGTAGACAACTGCTTGCCAGCGGCACTACCCTCATGAAAGTAAAAGGAGTCGAGAGGCTGTAAGTGTGCAAACATTCCTATTGGTTTGATTTAACATTCGATAGGAAACAAAAGAGATTTTTTCTGATATTATGGTCAAAATAGTAGTGAAAGAATGTTAGTGAAAAAAAAGTGAAAAGTGCGCTCTACAATGTTGCATGATGATAAAGGCTTGTATAATGCTTTTATTTGTTTCTAATGCTCCGAACAAATAACCAAGTCAGAAAGAGGGTTTGGTCTCGTTTCATAAAACTTGTTATCGTTAACAACTACGATATTTCCATGACAAACTTGCTCTCAGCAAATCAGATGCAAGGACTTCAGTAACTTATAACAACTATCGTACTTTGTTATTGATAATAAGTTTTATGAAACGGGGCCCAGGTCTGGAAGTGGGAAGGTTCATTTTTTTTCTATTATAGTAAACTTAAGGTGAGTGAAAAGGACAAAAATTGTGTGTGTGTGTGTGTGTGTGTGTGTGTGTATGTTTGTGTAAGTGTTTTATCCGGAATGATAATTTATTTTTATTGTGTGTGTGTCCCGCTGATGCCAGAGTCGGATATTCGCAGAAATGGCGATGATTAAGACAGACTTGATCATAAACGAAGATTGATTTTGAGCCCATGAGTTTCACTTTCAGTTTCAGTAAATTTCTCCACTTGTACATAACAGAAATAAGTTTAACAATATCAAACACATTTCTCACAAATCATGAAAATACAAACAGCATTTCATATTACAAGCATAATCATGTGAAAAAAATACATGAATTTACGGGGTGAGCTACGATTTTGCTGCTTGTGGAAGGGAAATTACCAACCAATCAATCAAGTTCTGCATGAGCTCAAACAAGTGGATTTTGCACCGACGGCCAGTGAACGTTTTTGTCAAATGCGTATAGGTCCAAATGAGTAACTGAATAATTCAAATTTTAATTACCCTAGAAAATAGGGCCAGTACTTAGTGTCTCCGGCTAATAAATAATCAGCACACTCGCAGATCTCTCTAGAATAAAGACCTCGAACTAAGTTGCACTTAGTGATCCTATGAGCCTATAAAAAAGAAAGAAAGAAAGAGAGATATATATATATTAAAAAAAAAACACAACAAAGAAAAAGCCCGGGTCATTTGTCTTGCACGTTTATTATGATACGCCATTTCTTGGGCAATGTAATACTGTACTGACATAGTGTTGTCTCTGTTGATACGTCTTTCACTGTTTTTTCTTTGTAGCTCGATAGGCCTATATTTCAATAAAGTGAAGTATAATGTAAAGTTATGTAAATACATAACTAAGATTATTTTTTTTAATTCTCCGTCTCTTTCTGTATTTGAAATGAAATAAATGCTATTCTGCCCTTGTAATGATATCCCATTCAGGTACCCACATTCCCGTTTAACCGAATTTTTTTTTTTAACGTTGTCCAGTTGGAATCCAAGCGATCATGTGTACTTTGTAAGGTATGTACGGAATTGCTAGCGGCTGTATAAATAAGTCTTCGAGGAAGATACAGTAGGAACTGTTAATAGTGTAGCCTTCATAGTTTGTGTAATATATATACATGAAGAGTTTGTTCGCAGAAACCAATAAGTCCATTTTTGAAGATTTTGAAGTACGGTCTCTCTCATAAAGTACAAAATAATACATTTTAAATGATATATTGGTCACTACATATAAAGTTACATTTTTGAAGTTATGGTCAAAAGAAGCAAAATTTTCTTATTATTCTCTTTACTTTTCTTGGCCTTTAATCGCAAATACCTCCATTTGGCATATATATATATATATATATATATATATATATATTATACATGTATTATTGTCCATTCTTTACACAGACAAGTGAAGCGGCGTGCTTTGCATATATATTATTAGCATTGTCGCTGAAGATGAAAATCACGTGAAAAAAAATGTTTGTATTTGTCAAAATCAATGAAACCTTTATTCTTTTTGTTTTCGGATCTTTCTCGCTTCTTCTATTTCCCTTCTCTTTCTCTATACATATATCACTCTCTTTCTCTCGACATATATCACTATCTTTCTCTCTCTCTCTCTCTCTCTCTCTCTTCCTTGGAGTCTGCACTTCTGCTTTCATGGCATAGGGGACCTACTTTGTCTGTCATTCTTTATTGATATCCTTTCCCTCCAGCCACAATTGCCTCTGCACGAGGTCACTCTCTTTTGTCTTTTAGCCATGATCAGTGCCTAATAATGGCCCTTGCTTTTAACATGTAATATTCATTGAATTACGTGACTGGGTGTTGAGTATCCAAACACCTGTCACAATATTTATGTGCCCTGCTGTAAAGTGCTATATCTGCGCACCGTTTAGGGTGTTTTAAGCTGGAGTTAGTGCTTTATCACTTTCGAAGGAATGGAATGTAAAGTTGTGAAATCCACTTCGGGATGAAGGGATGATATGATTTTGGTTGAAGTGAGATTAACTTTTCTGGATTCCAGCTTTTGAGGAATTGTGAAATGTGAAAGAGCAATAACATCTAAGAGAAATTCAAAGTTCATTTGAAGTTTTGAAGTCATTTGACTGAGATATCCAACATACAGCGATGGCGATAGTTGGGACCCACCGTTTTAAGATTGCTTCGTTTTACTTTTTTATATATCTCAGCCGTTTTGAAACCGATTTTCATCAAATAAACATTGCATTCCTGGAAGATTTTCATGCTCTTTCAAAGTCCATAAGTGATTTCCAATTACTTCCCAAAAGTTAAGAGCTTTAATCAACATTTTGATCAGAACAATATGGCCCCTTTAACCATTATCTGTGTTTTAATCCGCTGTCGTATAGTCAGTGTAATAAAGCAGTCTGCTGTGAAGTCTGTGATAACCTCATATTCATTTCAATGATTTAAGACTGAGTATGTGGCTGTTTTATTATACTCTCCTTGCGCAAAACAACAATAACAACAACAACAATAGCGACGACGACAACAAAACAAACAAAAAACGCAAAGCAAAACAAAACGAAATATCTGACTCTGGAGCATTGGGTGGTGCAAATGGAAAACGCATGGAATTCTGGGATGCATATCCCTTATAGTTAATTTACAGTTCGTCCTTCAAAGACAGTGATAGGCCCTATACTAATTGATAAGGAGATTTGATAGTATAATCACCTGCTTTTAATTCAATACCGCAGGACTCATCGGCGCGTCACTTCTTAACGACCGGATTTCGTAAACAACTCGTTACGAACAGATCCAGTCTTGTTCAGGCTGTTCGAACGGGTAAGAAGCACTGTACTCTGCCTCATTAATGTTTTTTTTTTCTCTCTCTCTTTCCTTGTTACTTTTATTTCTATAAATCATTTTCAAACTTCAAAGTATACGAATAGCGCAAAAACCTCAAAATTTTTTTCTGGCACCGCTTTGATACACTTGTTCTCAACACTGCGTTGTTGCCATTTGTTTATTTTTTTTTCTTGACAACGGATCTTCTTCATGATGAATGGGAAGATTATAGTTCACCGCTGGTGACAGGTAGAGGTGAGTGTGATGTGAGTGTGATTATTATATGCATTAAATAAAAAAAAAAAATACTGTATTTAGCCTCTTGTCTTATACAGTACGTCTTAGAGAGAAGACATCTGTGTCCAAGCCAAAACTGATCTTTGCTGTTTATGAACTTGAGAAATTACATACTTAATATGCAAATGAATAAGATGTGACAACTTAAATATCTTCGAAAATGTTTCTTTCGTAACGAGCGCTTCATTAATATTGTTAAAAAAAATATTGCATTCTCCATATACATCTTTAGTAATCTACTTTAAAACATGCCTTTTCTACATTCAAAGGAATGGCTTAAAAATAGGTACTTCTTTGATCATCACCCTGGTTTGTTTGTTTTGTTTTATTTTGTTTGTTTTTTAAACCAAATTCATCAAGCTAGAAGACAAAATAAACACTAAAGCGATTTTGCAGGCATTATTATTTCTTTGGAGAGTTTACATCAGGAGAATGTTATCCAGGTTTACCTTTTTCTTGTCTAAAAATTGGCTTTGAGTGAATGTCGAAAATACCATCTTGAACTAATGGTTACTATTGACATCATTGTTAAAATATCACAGTGTAGAAGTGACTCCAAAACACTACAAAAATACATGTAAAGGTCATTTTCCCCTTAGGTTTACGTACATTCGAATTTTGAGTAGGGAAGTTATATTAAACTTGGAAACTAAATCTTGATCTTATAACTCTCATGATCATTGTCACAATTTTGTGAAATGGCTCTCCCTTTGAACCAGCTAACATGGCCCAGTTCTAATCCTTCCTGTGTACAATCTTTCACTGATTCTTTCCCACATTATTGTATTTGTGCATGCATGGGTGCCACAAATATTGCCTGACATTGGCAAATTTCTGGCAAAATAGGCTACGCGATGAAAACATCAAAGAGCATATTATCATTAACCAGGTGTTTTGTATTATCCCCGCAGAACAATACACGCTGTATGGAAATGGTGGAAATCAGGAAATTGGCATTCGCCTTCACGTTTATAATGATGTCAGGTAATGTTTGATCCAACATACACACATAGACAATAGGTAGACCAATACACAAATCATTCGTAGAAAACAATTATAAAATGGGATCAGCATTTCTGCATTCTGATTGGTCAATTATCATGCATTGATTTTTACTTATCCACATTGAGCCATGAGTCCAGTAAAATCCGAACGTATGGCTCAAGTCTTGTACAGTGTTGTAGGTGTTCCGGACGCATGATGGGGAAAACGGTCGTTTATTTTTATGGGCCCATTTTATAACACAAAATTAATCATGCACAGGCCTATTTCTTGGATCAGTCAAAATTGGATGCTCTCGTTTAACTTTGAAACAGTGCGGTCGTGGGTTGAAAAGTGCCGTTAGCTGTAACCTTTGAAATTGTATAGTTATTATTTGTATCACTTTCTAAAATTGGACCTCCCTAATCCATTTAAATTGTGATGGAAATACGATAGAGATTATATAGGAGGTGCTGTTCCATTAAAGAAAAAAAAATAGAGAAAAGAGGGTTCACCCAGTAATCTGTGATGTATTAAGTTGAGAAGCATCGAGGAATGTACACTCTATTTCCAATTTAAAACAGCTCCTGCCAAACCCCACCCCCCCCCCCAAAAAAAAAAAAAGAAATCAAAGATCAAGGAAAAAAATAATATCTCAATTTCGGTTTCGATTTAATGAGCAACAATCTAAACAGCATTTACGTGTAGAAAAGATCCAGGGTAAGACAAGCTAAACAAAAGAAAAAAAAACAATGAGTTGGTCCACCCAAATAACCTGATAGCATTACATTGTAAAGAATCCTATAATCTGCGAATTCTTGTGGGGTTTCAAGCTCAATTTCAGGTTTATTATACATCTCTAACAAACAATGGGCGATAACTCCTTTAGAAAATCTTGTTGAAATTTAACAGGAAGAGTTTTGTTTCCAAGAGTTCAAAATCTGTGAATATTAAAGCTCTAATTGCAGCACAAGCACTACCTAATGGCGCAGAGGATCGTTGCATGGCAAAATTTTGCCACAACATCACTGGGCCCGACGGGGAGGATGTCCCGACGTTTCCTATTGAAGCATCCCGCCCTTTCCTAGGACTGCACTCCACCCAACGGCATGTGATCTGTGTACCATCACATGGAAAAGGTACTGAGTGTAAAAGAAAACTTTATGTACATCCGCTGCATGCTATAAGAATTAGAACCAACACTTTCTGGCGGGCGAAAGTCCGGTAGTCTAGTGCAGATGGCGCCTGTCCGGTGATCAGGAGGTCGCATGTACGCCCATGATTATTTTGTTATCATGGCTACTACTAAAACACTGATAAATTCAGTACTATTTACGTCGATGAAGGGCAATTCGTCATTCAGGTGCAACGTTACATTTGTCTTAACGCCATAAAGCACAAGTTATTTTACCCCTTCCCAGATCGGAGGGGGGGGGGGGGGTCGACATTCCTCCCCCCCCCCAAAAAAAAATGTTATTATATGATGTATCTTCGTCATATGATAGGCCCTGGGTAGAACAATCATTCATAGTCTGCATGACCGTATAATAATTATTATTTGAATTCTCTCAAGGTCACCTATGGATGGCGCTATTCACCAAAATGTAAAGAAATACATAGGAAATACGCTAAAAATAGGATTTGTCAGTTAAATTTCTTTATCCCCGGTTTATATGTCTTATAACAGACGAATTATTTTCATATTTGCAATAAATGATAAGCAAGTCAAATCTCTCATTATTTGTTATGGTTGAAATTTCTCGAGGTCACAACTTAGGGCCGCTATTCATGCCAATATAAAAACAAAATCATTATGAGACCTATGATGTTTTCCTTGGGATAGATACATGTTGTTGTTAATTTTAAAAAAAAAGAAAGAAGAGAAAGAGAAAAATGGAGACCTATTCAAATAATTTGCCCCAGACATCACTTAACATAAAGAACAAATATTACAAATCTTAGAGAGATATAAACAAGAATATGAAATATATCAAGTCTCCACGAGGGAGGTCATATCGTCTCCACGACGGAGCTCATATTGTCTCCACAAAGGAGCTCATTAAGTCTCAACGAGGGAGCTCATAATGATATTGATGAATACCTCATATTCTTCAAATAACTACATAATACACGCGCGCGTGTACTACACACTATGAAACTCACCTACGTGAACACACTCAAACACATACGCACACACACCTCCAACAACGCACACATATACTAATATCAGGGGTAAACCCAAAGTAATATATACAGTATTTAGATAAAGCACACACAAAATGATATGATTTACAGAATAGATAAGATTATTATAGCTGTATCATTTTTTCGAGAGAAAGAAGAAAGAATACAGTGTTTATATCGTAGAGCTCTGAGCATCACAGCAATGATTCGGGAAAAATCCATAGGGGTTGATACAGCAAGGTAGTTTTGCAGCAAAACAATGAATAAATGTTGTACAATTAATATCATTGCGTTTCAATGACGTAAGAGGAGACCTGTGGGCTTCTAGCCAAAAGAGAAAAGTAGAAATTTAGTGCCAGAAAGTGAGAGTCATAACAATCTTCAAATAAATTCAAACCACAAGTTCATAAGCATTACATAGGTACATGTATTGTCAAATTTCATGTTTCCATATATATTCGAATTTTGAGTTTACAAATGAAGTCAAATGATATTACAAGCATAATTTGGGTGAAGTAATCAAAATGGCATAGAATAGAGGGGAAATCTTTGGAGAAAGTTTCTTTTTTGTTCCATTGTCTCTTTTATATCTATTGTTTCATGCCTTTGTCACATAAAAACAAAATAGATAATAAAAAAAGAGCCTTACAGGGCCATAATTACTTCACATTCTGCCTCTTCAGCAACGTTTGGCCAAGAAATATCCATTTCAAACACTACTACATCTTTAATTAAAATCGGAACAGAAAAAGACGCAAAATCTGACAAACATGGTTGTCAGTTTATTGTTGCCTTGCCAAATCAAATAGAGCTGATTTATATATCAAAATGTTTGCAATGAGATTTTAAGAAAAGTCACCAAATTTGGTTTAAGTTAGATTAAGGGCGAAGGAGTGGCAAATGAGAATCTGGTCGGGGGACTGGGCTTTATAGGATTGATTTAATTTGTTTGTTTGTTTGTTTGTTTGTTTTCTGTCACTGCCATTATTATCTAGCATGCAATATTATATCACGGGAACCATAGAATAGGCCTAAATGATAGGACTGCTCCGCTGAATGGATGTACAGTTACAAGTGCCACTACCAGTATAGCTGTGTTTCACCAAGAGGGAACCCCTTTTTCCTTCTCAACTCGTTTTAAGTTTTGCTAACAGAAACTACCAGCAAGATACCATCACTCAGTAGTGGTCCGAGTTCAAGGAGAATAATACACTGAAAGACGCTGACTACAGTCTCGAAATGTTTTGTTGCTCATAACTGTTATCATCACATTATGCAAACCTATTTTCAAAATCACCGTAAAGAGAGAGAGAGAGAGACAGAGAGAGAGAGAGAGAGAGAGAGAGAGAGAGAGTGAGAGAGAGAATGGGGAGGAAACACACTGAATGAAGCTGGAAGAGAGGTAAACGAAAGAGTGACTTTTTTTAAATTAAGAGTTAGCGAATTGAGAATAATATGCCTCTTAAAAATGTGTGTGTGTGTGTTTGTGTACATAATATATATATGATTTTGATTTGATATATAATTTGCTGAAGTTACCTTATATGCGTCCATAATTGGTATACTGTGACCTCACTTCAGTTCCCATTGTCACAGAATTTGCTGAGATTGCAGCAACAACTTTGCAGTCTGTAGACCAGCATTTGACCACAAAGGAACACTCGGCCAATGTTTCTACAGGTAAACTGAAGAGTGTTTACATAAAAAAAAAAAAAAAAACTATTCAGGCGTAAATGTACAGTTCTGGTCGAGGTGAGGTTTAGCTTTTAACATTTTGTGAGATATTCAGAAACCACTCTATGAGATGTCAAAGAGCATGCAATTTCAAAGGGTATCAAAAGTTTATTTGATGAAAATCGGTTTTGAAATGGCTGAGATATCCAAAAACAAGGTGGAACAGAGAGATCCTAATAAAGTTGTGGCATGTCGCCTTTTGTTATCATCACTTTTTTGGATATTTCAGCCATTTCAAAACTAATTTTCATCAAATAAACGTTGAATCCTTCTTAAAATTACATGCTCTTTCATATTTCATAAGAGGTTTCTCATTATCTCACTTTAATAGAAATATTCAAAACATGAATCCCTTACCTCAACCAGTACTGTACAGTCCCTTTAAAGGGGATGGCTTGTAGCTGATCAGTGGGAATCAGTAGGAATGCTAGGGGATGATTCGTTTAAGAGTACATTATATATCTATTGTTGTGTGAAAATTATTTGCTTCAGAACGGTCTCATATTCAAGTAATGTGCAATGTCCCGTCACTGTACAGGCGTGCTAACCTGAAAACATTAAACTGCACATTACTTGAACACGAGACCATTCTGAAGCAAATAATTTTCTCACAACAATAGATATATAGTGTACTCTTTATACATGAATCCCACAAGGATTGGAACAGTCGTCTCCCAGCATTCCCACTGATTCCCACTGATCAGTTTCTAGCCATCCCCTAAGGCAGCAAACAGTAGAATAATAATATTGTATTGATTTTGATGGTTCAGATCTTACGATCAACGCAAACATAATGTGGGCCTTATGGATTGGTGTCCATGTAATGTAAGCTATAATTAATACTATGCCTGTAGATTAACAGTAGGTACTTGGGCAAAGTTTAAATCTCGTTCAAATTCAAATTCAAACTTTATTTTCACTTTTTTTTCCAATAGAATGTACAAAATACAATTATTATAAATTTTACATGAGAGTAATAAAATATACATAACCATACAGGATTAACAACATGTTCATGTCTACATGATCAGTACAAAAAAGATACATACACTCTATACACTCGCTGCGAGGGAAAAAAAAAAGAAGTGGAGGTACCCACTCAAAAGACTCGGGCAAAGTTTAAATCTCCTTAATTCCAGAGTTGACAGGAACAGTTGGAATTATGGCTTGTAGAGATCTCAGCATCAAGAACTTAATTTTGCTTTCATGGTAGGCCTATTGGCATTATTCGTAGCTGCTTTGTTCATCTGTTTTACAGGAGAATTCGATTGTAACTTCAACAATGGTCTCTGCGGTTGGACCCAAGACGAGACCGATGACTTGGACTGGAGCTTTGCTACAGATGGTGTGAGTCAGGACGAAGCAACAGGTAACAAACTCCACACACTGCTGCTCACTGGCATATTCAATTAACGATATGATGATATTCATAATGATGGTGTCCGGTGATATCACATCTATATATCGTCACTGTACATGTAACCGTCAACCTGACAAGAGGGTGTATAAAATGCAGGTACTGAACGCAATATCTAATGGGTTACATCTAAATTTGTATACAGATTGATTGCCAAGAATAAGCACAAAGCGTGACCGTTTGCCAGCCGATAAGGAAAAACATTTAGGCCCTATTCAATGAAATAAAATAAAACAAGGGAGTCCAACACGATGTCTGTGGAATAAAGGTTTAAGGAAAGAAATTGAGAGAGAGAGAGAGGGGGGGGGGAGGTGGGGTTGGGGTGAGTAAAATATCATTAAGATCTCTTATCAAATAACATCTTTACGGATGACGAAAACACGTAAAACAAATCTAGTTCTTCCCATCAAAAATAGTCATTAATTTTGACTAGCTCATAATTATAAGCTACGATTAATTGAATCACTTTGTAATGTTAGGTAGGTCTTAACGGTCTTGATGTGGAAAAGAAAGTCAAACCAATACAGACGTTGCCGGGGGAGGAACGTGCCGATTTAAAGAAAACGCACTTTGTACCCGCTTCATGATTTAATTAAGGACTAGAACCAACACTTGCTGTCGGGCGGAAGCTCGCTTGTCTAGTGGAGATGATGCCTATCCGGGAGATTAGGAGGTTGTAGGATCGAATCCTGCTCGAGGATAATATGTCCGCTTATATATGATTTATTTCATCTTGGCTACCACTAAAACACTGATCAATTCAGTGCTCATTTACGTTTTACGTATTTCGATGTAGGGCAATTTGTCGAAGAGTTGGAAAATGACATCCTGTTCTCTCGATTTATCTTTTTGTTCTTTTGTATAGGAGCTTCAATGTGCCTGTCAGTAACGTCTTCATCCTTGCAGTCCGTAAACATAGCGCGATTGAAAAGCCCTCCCGTGTTGGTGAATGAGGATATCGGGGCTTTACGCCTCAGCCTAAGCTTTAAAGCACACGGCCCGACACCAAATGTGCTTAGAATCTACATTTCAAGAGAGGGACAGCCAATTGGCAATCCAACATCTCAGCTGGGACCCTCGATTACTAGTAATTGGTATACCGCTTCGGTAATTATAACTCTTTGCACACGCGTGCAAAACAACAACGTCAATTCTGTTGCAGCTGTGTATATAGTTTCCCGCTAGGGTTTGTTTGTTTCTTTGTCTGTTTGTTGTTGTTGTTCTTGTATTTTATGCTCCTCAAAATCGTTGAAAGAAATTGTTTTGAGCATAAAGGAAAATGAAACTTTTCAATTCTAATGGATTTTATCTCTAATAACGCCGAAGACATTTGATGCAAGTCAACATTATTTAGGCAATTACGTGCATTACTGCGGCCTTTCTCATTCTGATTTTTCTTTCCAGGTTCATTCATCCCTTCATATTGTCGAGCAAGAAGTACTGGTGGTGACCATCGAGGCCGTCATCGGCCCCGGCTATGGAGGAACCATTGATCTGGACAACATAGAGTTGACCAAGGAGGGACAAGTCGTTTCTACCTGAAACTTACGAAAGTGAATCGCTAAACTAAAATCCTTCGAATATCCATTTCCTCTTTCCCATGTATTCTCAATAGCCATAAGCGTCTGTGATAAGTAAATACATGTCGTGTTGTGACAATATTAGAATTGATATAAGTCTATCAAGCTACGTATTATACTATATATAGGAACTCTTTGAATATCAATTTCGCACTCCGCATACATGCTCCCGTCATAATTATATGAATTGCGTATTCTATTATAGCACGCTACACACCAGTATGATTTATATCTGTTTCATAATGTCAATAACGCAATTATGACATTTTTACGTTAAGATTAGCATTGTCATATTTTGTTTACTGTAATAGAGATGTACCGTCGAGTCATACCCTCGAGTCATACAGCACATGCACGAGATGATATCTCGTAGACTGTATATCATAGGCCTACAACCCACTGGCTATTGATTAGAGAACGTAAGTGATGAGCATGGCATGACGTATTTTAGGCCTACGAGCTATACTTCCCATGAGACCACGACGTTCAGAAAATAAACTGATTTTGACACTGTGATAGGCAAATGAGGCCCATCAGGAGGTAGGCCTATATCATTAAAAAACAAACAAACAAACAAACAAACAAAAAAAAACAAAAAAAAAGCCAGCGATACTGGCATTACACCACATTACTTAGTAGTGTCGGTTTCGCGTCACCCCCCTTTGTTTTTTTCTTTCCTGATGTTGCTTGTCACACTTGGGGATATTTTGGTATCGGCCTCGTAGGCCTCTAGTATTGCGCCCATGTGCCTTGTTTGCCCATAGTGTGAACGAGGTGGGCCCTTTTATTCCCTTGTGCAGGGCAATGTGACTCATGGGCTTATATTTTTCAACATCCAACCCGTGCGCTATAGTGACAAGTGGGTGTGGAGATCATTGTATGACCTTCTTCCTCACAGCCCAGTTGCAGGGAAAAGAGATTTTTTTTTTCTGTAAATTTTAGAATTTACTTTTTTGTTTTAAGTAATTTTCCCTGACAAACAATCGCTATACTTGACATGTCATGATAAGTACACATTATAGTCGCTTTTTGTTTTTGTTTTTGCTTCGACATCTTGAAGACTTTTAGAACTCCTCATAGCGGCGAACCCCGTACGAATGTATGATAAAAGTGTTTCAGTAGGCTTACATCTCACCACATGATAACCTGTTCTGACTCAGAGCCCAGGTGTCGATTAATTTTCGCCAATTTTTTATTTCATTTTGCATTAATGTTTGTAAATAATGCCGCTTATTACTAAATTTGCAGAACTCATATCTGATGAAAAAAAAAAATCATTAGAATCATTTAAAGTACATGTATATACAATATGTGGAATGCATTTGACGATGTCTTAAGAATTGTTCTTGTTTTGTATTCGTAACGAATGAAATTATTGTTAGATACCATGTAATTGCTCTTTTCCTCTATAAGATGTGATAATGCCCTTTTACAAATTAATGAAATGCTTATAATATCCTAGTGTTTTTATTCAACATTTTCAATGTGTTCGCGCTCAATATTGTTTCAATATAATGCATGGATTGTGAAACACTCTTATTCTGTTTAACACTTTATTTGCCATGGTGGATATTAATGCCATGTAGCCATTACTTTTCAGTATAGCTTGGACATAATATTGATAATAATAATATAATGTAACTTAATATTATAATAACATATTATTGTTGTCGTTATTTTTGTATTATCACCCAATACCTCAGATAAGAGTTTGAAAAGTCTCTGAGTGTGTGTGTGTGTGTGTGTGTGTGTGTGTGTTTGTGTAGGGGGGGGGGGGTGCTGTCCTTTACACCATGTCCTCCAAAGGCTAATGGTGCGTTCATAGTGTGATAACGAACATAAAAACACAAATAAACAAAACTGGATGATCATAAGCAGCAGAAAAAGAAAAGAGATGAGAAACGGAAAAGAAAAAAAGAAGAGGAAAAGAGAAGAAGCAAGAGAATAATACCTTTATTTTTTTTGGCTGAATGCAGAGAAGAGAAAGAGAAAATGGAATTGATGAAGACAGAGAGAAAGAGAGACAGAAAAGAAAAGAAAGGTATGCATGCATTCAAAAGTAGGTAATGACGGAAAACAAAAGAAAAAACAAAGAATATAACAAAAAAGAGATACAAAGACAAAAAGAGATATTGAGAGAAACGATGAATGTTTGAATATGGAGCCGAAAGCAAAGGCAAGTTTATTAAAAGAAAAAAGAGCATTATGATAGTTTGCAAAACTTGATCTGCATGCCCCAGAGAAACAGAAACGATGGACTCACGTCTCCTTGCACGATATAAGGTATTGATCGGGGTCATCCCGCTATATAGACCGACACCCACGAGTAAGACAGCCCACGAGTTCGACATTGAAAACGTGTCCACGAGTCATACAACTCACGAGTCATACAGCCCATGAGTTCGACACTATAATAGGCAAAATAAGCCCATATATTAAGAGTTTGACTCTGGGTAAAATCAGCCCATGCGAGTTCGACAGATACAAGAAAGGGCTTACTTTGTCGGTCTCATGGGCCTCGTTTGTTAGTGTCGAATTATTGGGCTGTATGACTCGTGAGCTGTATGACTCGTGGGTTGTATGACTCGTGGGTGTCGGTCTCCATGACGTGCACCCTATTGATCAGCCTAATCGAATAAAGAAGTCGGATAATGTCTTCTTGGTGGTAGATTATACTATACTGTCTTCGCCCAGAATAAATTGCGCAAGTTACATTGATGAAATAGAAATCAAAGTTACTCGACTGTACAATGTCTTGCACTTTTAAATACACTGAAAGATAATTGTACCACAGTACCCACCATCTCCATTTTGTCGGATGTAATCGGAAAGCATTTGAGGGTACAATTTGGACCTATGTGAAAGACTTCCACAACGCGAAGCAGAGCCCTAGCACGTTTACACATATTTCTGGACAGGGTTATTATAATAATCATGCTGGGTGATTTTTTTTTTTTTTCATTTCGTACATTAATTATCAAAAACTTCAACAAGCAAAATATAAAAGTTAAAGATGTTGGCGTCACTGTAGAAAATCGAATCTGAATTGAATAATATTCTATTGAAGGCACTGATGCACCTATATGAAATTCTTCGACATCCCCTGCCCTCATGAAAAAAAAAAAGAATAAACAAATTAAGAAGAAGGAGAAGAAAGAAAACTGGCTAATAATCAATTCAATTCAATTCAAATCAAGTCATATCAAATTAATTCAAATCAATTCAAATCAAATCAATTCAATTCAATTCAATTCAAATCGAATCAAATCAAATCAAATAAAGTCATTTGTTCAATAACATTACACCAAAGAATTCAGATTACAAGGAGGGAATAAAAATGAGGTTGCGAGTTTGTGGATGGTGCCCACACGTTCGATGCATATTTTGACAATTAAAAAAAAAGGCTCCTGCTATTCATCAACATTATAAATTCATGGAGAAAAGGAGAAGAAATTAATTCCCCTGCACCCCTCCCTCTCATCCTCACCCCGCTTTGTTTTTAAATGCAATAATTATTGTAGTAAATTTATCTCCATGGAGGGGCTATGCGTCATTTTTGATCGACAGTCATGCTCCTCGAGTCTGATCCTGGCGTAAATAAAAAATACACATCCGATGGCGCCAGTGCTCAACGCGCGGCGGCGCCCTTGTGCGAAATTTTAATTTGACGCAAGACGGAGATCTGCAGATGTAAGTTGAAAGACGTTGAAATCGCGTTTATATTCTCTAGATGACGTTAGCTTAGTTGCCGTCGTCTTCACTGTATCCTATGATCATGCTTATTACCTACCTCGCAGGGGTTAAATTAGACGGCAGTGCAGTCTGTAGTCATGGTCGTGTTTATAGTACGGGTTCAATAATAGTGTAGACCCACTCGTTGGATCCTGTGTATTGCTGATAATATTGGAAATTGTAATCAGAATAGATCTAACGTTTAGATGGTCTAGAGCTCTAGATCTAGCGTTAGGTGGTATAGTCTAGAACGTTCTAACGTTAGACGGTCTACTTTAAATTCATCGTAGAATTGGACACACATGTACTGTAAATAGGGCAGCCATGATTTTTAATACTGACATGACAGTGACACCTAGTTTCACTTTTTGTTTCTTAATTTAATGCTCCCGATGCGATGCAAACAATAAATTTAATTAACATCACTGTCATCACAGACACACACCGACCGGCACCCTATCCAAGTTAAACTTCCAAAAATGACCTTTCTAACATTTAACAAGTTAGTCTAAAATGAACTTAACGGCTCCGTTCAACTTCAAGGCAGGTATTGCTGCATGCACCTTTTACTAGAGATGGCTGTGAAATACATCTCTTCAAGTACAACAGCAATCTGGGCTGTGACGTAGTGACACAGAAAATACAGTTCTTTCACTAAAGTTTCAGTTTGGGAGACTCGATATGTTGACTATACTAATATAGTATAGATTTATGTGCACTGACAAATTTTGCTAACCTACATGTAGCCTGAGCTGCTAGCTGAGTAACCCCGTCGCGGGGCGCTGTAACACAGTAACAGCGGTACGTATTTGTCCGTGTGGGGTCGCTGCTGCGGTTACTAGCTGAGTAGCCATAATTACCCACAAATTAGGTACCGTGGAAAAATAAATTTATAAAAGTACCCTTTTATTAATCCATCTATCCTTGCATTCCTACATGTACAAAGTGTACATCTGTCTAGAGTAGACCTCTAACAGGTTAGGCCTACCACTATAGATCAAATTTTTCTGAGATGGGCCTACTGCAGCTGTACTGGAGCTCATGGTATGAATTGACTGGACACTTGTCTGATAATTTCTTTCTGCTTTTCTCCAATGTCACAGCTGTCTTGGTGAACAGTCCAAGCTTGGGTTGCCATGACAACCACAGAGAACTCGCCCCTTGCTGCGGCACAACGCAGGGGCCTCTATGTTGCCGTGGCCGCAATTTGCCTGGAGGCTGGATTTACTGCTGCTGACAAAGACTGCCTTGAAACAATGACTGAAATGTTACAGAGCTGTGAGTCACAGTTGGGGACAAATTCTTCTGAGTTACAGTTGGGGACAAGTTCTTCTGAGTTGTCCTCTTTCTATAGCAACCTTTCTATTAAAAGTCAGTCCAATGCCCATACCATTTTCTGCTTTGAATGAAAACAGAAATAATCAGGTCTGTATATACAAAATTTCACAAATTTTTGTGTGGTCAGAACTTATCTACTGAAGGGGAAATAATGATAATAATAATAATAATAAAAATAAACCTGTATTGCATTTATACACCTCGAGAAAGAGTCAAAAGAAAATTTTGCTTGCCAAAAGTATAATAATTATGATTACAATTTTTGTGTACAAATCAAATGGGACACATCTAGATGCCGTATATCCAATTCAATTGCCTAGTTGTCTTGAGCTTTTAACTTTCAAAGTTCATGTTTTTCTTTTATTTTTCTGAAGATTTTCAACAATACACTCACAAGTGTAATCTGTATTTTTTCTGTACTATTTCCATTGTTTTTATTACTTTTTGCCCTAATTTAAATCATCACAACCTGAATGTGCAATTTTCCTTGAAAGCATGAATGGAGCTGTGTATCATGATAACAAACCCACTTCCTCATCTGTCCTTGGCAGTTGTAAAACTTGTTGATTGGGCAGGTAGACATAATTGGCAAATAAATAAGTAAAAAACACACACGCACACAACCCCCCCCCCCCCCCAAATTGCAGCCCTTCTGATACATAAATGTGCTGTGGACAAGTTGAAATACTATACAGCTGATATATGTGACTGTGCATCACAAAACGAACAAAAAGTTGCACGCCTTGATTTTACGTGAGGACTCAAAAAAGATGAAATGGGTTTAAAACCAAGGCAATCTTGAGTTTTTCATATTTTCTGAAAGAGCTATCCTTCTACATTATTCTGTAGTTTGGGATCATAACATGAGTGGGAAAGAGTGTTTTCAGCAGTTTTTCTGCAACCCTTTTTGGGGGAGAGTAGTCATGATCAGGTATGTCTCAGAGTCCCCTTTTCATATCTTGAAATCCTTTACATACTATTCACTGTCAAGTCTAATAACTTTTGAAAGGATAACTACTGCTTTGAAACTTGGCATTAATCATGGACAGAATGTGTTGATAGAACATGCTAAATTTCAGCCTAATCTGATAATCTCTTCATTGTTGTTGCTCCAGTGGTTTACATCCTGTGTTTTGTCCTTTTCATTACACGGCTAGCATGGCTTGGTAAAGATTAAGCGCTTGAATATACCCTGTACTTCAGAGCCTCTTTTCTCAGTTCACACTTTTCCAGAGTGTGTGCTTTCTTTCTATATTTAGATAGATTAGGGGAGTCCATTTGAATTGAGTTATACATCATTTTAAAGCTTAAAGTCTGCTCTTTAAGAATCTGCCCTGAACTAAAAGTCCATGTCTGGCGACTTTTTGTTGGTTTTGTGATGCAGGGTCACATACAAACCCGTTACATTCAGTTGTACATGCACAATCTATCCTTAACTTTGTCTGTGATATAGACAGTATGCAGCTGATGTTATATTTTGCCAACTATTGGTCAGTGCTCTCTGGCTGGATGTACTAGTCAAGTATTGGTTATTCTTCGGCCAAGCTTGCAGAGGCTTATTTTAGTCACCTACTTTGAATTGCACTTCATGCCAGAATTTGTGCAAAGGAGTGAATGTGATTATAAGATATTGTTATGATTTTCTCTGTTTGTTTGTTTGTTTGTTTTTTGGGCTCACAGACTACATTGTTGTTTTAGCATATTAATTAGGAAATGCATGTCGTGTAGGGTCTCAAACATAACTTACCAAGTTTCATGCCTGCCTGTTACGTGGAAAAGTCAGTATTAAAAAATAGATAGGATTGATACCTGATTTGAACAGATTTTATACTTTTTTGTTTTTGAATTTTAAAATGACTGAGTGGAATTAACTTTGGCTCATCATATATTTTGTTTTTGGAGTCATGATTTATCTAAGTACAGTACTCAGGTCTGGTCTAGAGGGTTAGAATACCGTGTACTTTGTCCCAATAATCTCCTATTACCAAGTTTGCCCGATGAACTTGATAAAGTTTGATCCAGTTGACCAGTGCCTGGTTCTTTACCTGCCGATGTGATAGCTCACATAATTCCAACGTGTCTGTACACTAACCCATCAACTCTATGCACTTTATGAATACATATATATGCTGGTGTATTTTCCCCATTTTTTCTACGCAGACATAACTGAACTAGCACAGAGCAGCAGGGCTTACAGCGAACTCGCCTGCAGAACACTCCCCATGGTAACGGACATCGCCATGGCGATATCCCAGATGGGCTCAGACGTCTCTGGCCTCATGAAGTATGCCAGAATGAAACCGAAGATAATGATCCCTAAACGTAAGTCTACTCTCTCTTTAGTGGTCCATTTTTGTATTCAGTATTAAAACATACAGTGTATGGCAAGCATAGTGGGTGTCAAGCCAGGTAACATCCACAGGGCCTTAGAAAATTAGTCAACACAACTTACTGACTTTTTGGTACAACAAATCATCAAATATTATTCTATAATCCCTTGTATGTGTTAGATGAATGTACAATCCTATATTATTGTATTGCCTGTGGTAAATCTCAAAAAGAAAGAAACAACCAAGCAATGCATTACCTTCCTTACAGGGTACCTGTGATTAATCTTGGAAAAACTACACATGTACTTCTACTGCTTGTCTTTCTAATGAATTATTTACTCACTTCAAATATTTATCAGTCCCCTCCCCCCACCATCACCACCCTCAGAAAAAAAAAAAAAGGGACGAGGAGAAGGAGAAGAAAACAAACAAACATACAAACAAACAAACAAATTAAAAAGTGTCCTTGTGCGAACATCGAGTGACAAGATTCCAGGACAGGAGTTCTGGAATATGTGGAGTTGCCCATAACTTACATTAACTTCGAGGTCTCTTCTGGCTTGGAGCAATGGTACCTATTATGGCCTGATTACAGGATGGATAATTGCTTATAAATATAAATAAATATATACGACTGACATTACTAAGGGACTGTCAACCAGTGAAAGGAACCATGGGAAGTACAACATTTTAATTAAAAAAAGAGACTGTTATGGCTGTACCTACAGATTTGTGTGCGCATGGCTCTGCCATGAATTCTTAGTCCAGAATGGACTTAGAAACATCTTCAAATTAACAAACGCAAACAGAAAAACTGACCAGAATGAATATTATTTATAAGTGGAATATTGAGCAAAGAAAATGGGATTCCATCCGGATTATCCCGATGGAATACCATTTCCTTTGCTCCATTTTGCACATCTTCAAATTAATACATAAAAGCTAATCATTGACTTCCCAATATGAGTTTGACCCTGATGAATGCTTCATTAACGAGCCCTTCAGTAAGTTGTTGATCTAATGATGTTTTTAATATTATTATGTAAAATGTTCTGGAGAGCAGAGGACAAGCTGAGGCCGACCTCTGACCCCTCGGGTCTCCAGGTTGGTCAGAGAGTGAAGCACCCATCCTACATCCTAGACCATCTGCCTGTGTTTCCAGACGCTCACACCTACATAAGGACACCGGTATGTTGAAAATTTTTACATTTGATATTGAAAATTAAAATAATAATGATAAGCTACATGTATACAGTGCATGATAATCTGAAAGATTTCTCTGTGTGCTTTACATAACTGTCTTGTACATCAGAAAAAAAAATCAGATTTCCAAGATTTTTTCTCATTTCTTAGTGTCAAATCAAATCCATAACTAAGGCCCAAAACGAACAAAGTCATTTATGTAAAAGGGATGCAGATTTTCAGACTAGAAGAATTCCTCATGGATAATGCCCTAGAGTCGTTAATATGCTTGTTATCTTTGATGAAATTAAATGCAAAACAAAACAACAAACCAATACCAGATAGACCCTTATCTGTCAGGGTGATCAAAGAGGGGTTTGAGCTTGTTGCTGTAACATGCTGCATGCTGTGCAACAAATTTCAAGTTGTGGACCACCCTATTCTGTGCTAGTGAGTGAAATGTGAACAATTTCTACACATGTATGCTACCTGTGGACAGGCAACAGATGGTGCTATAGGGTCAATCGCTGTAAATGTTATCACTGTATTATAATCATTTTTTTTTTTTTTTTTGCATTATGTATCAGTTTTGGAAGGACAGTACAATATGTACATTTGACAAAGCATATAACGTCGCTGGGGCGACAAGACCTCGTATCTACAAAATGACAAATAATGTTCAGGAGAGCCAAAAAACATGGCGGCCAAAGCACTGTGGTGAATGGGATAGCCTTTCCTTTGACATGCCATGGTGGCTTCATTTTTGGAGTATAAAGACAGTTGGGATTTGGACAGGACATCACTTAACCCACTATTTGACCATTAATCAAAAGAAGTCATTTTCACCAAAATTGCAGATACAAGGTCTTGTCACCCCAGCGACGATATGCAATATAATGTGTACAGTGCAATTTATGTATTTATCCATGAACATGGGAGACTGGGGCTAATTTGTTTTTGTTTTTGTACTTTTTTTTTTTTTTAAGAGCAAAGGAGGGGACGGACTGTAACAGAGACTGGAAGAGAGATAGAAGTTTGTAATTTTCCTGTCCAATGTTTTGTTAAAGATACAATGTAACTCTGTCGCAATGTGCCATTCAGAACACTCATATACTGTTGCACAACAGAAATAGAATGATAATGCGAAAATAGGATAATACCTTTCAGGCCAGCTGCCATTTGAATGACTTTCATTTTTTCTTCAATTTTCCTTTTTCTTTCTGAATACATGTTTCCGGGAAACAGACTTTCAAGCTGCAAGACAATGAATACAAGACGGTGAGAGAGAAAGCCGCCTCGCAGCGCCGTGATGTGGAGCGCGCCCTGACGCGGTTTATCGCAAAGACGGGCGACACTCAAACTCTCTTCCCTGGTGACAGCAACCTGTTTCCACGTAAGTATTTCTAGCCAGTTGTCACAGTGTATGTTACTCGTTTGCAAAGTGACATGTTCAAAGTGTGTCTTCTACAGTGTATCTTGATCGAACCTTTTGCATTATGTACATTGTGTACTAACTGTTGGACTGAGATGTTTATGTACTTGAACACAGCAGGTTGGGTAGCTAAAAAAAACAACAACAATTATATCATAACCATTATCCTACTGTTTTTATTTACACCGTATCATTGCTATGACCCTTTTCTTTAACCTCATGACGTAAAAAGACAAATGACAAAATTGAGAATTTATACAACTGTAATACATAAAAAAAATGGTAATGATGGGTCCTGACCTGCATTAAAAAGTCGACCTTTGAACTGTGATGCTTACGAAGGCATATATTTAGTGATGCTACATTTATCCTATTTTCAAATTGTGCAGGAAGACATTGATGTATAACATTTTGAAATGATTCAGTTTATTATGTGTTTAGACTGGTCAAGGGTATGGGCAGCTTTGAGAATATGCAAAGTCATTCTTCCATATTCGTTTTTTTCTTTGTTTTTGGGCCAGTTTTGCCAGCTATGTAGTGTACATTCAAGTTATTGTGATGTAGGGCCTAAGGTGTTGTAGCACATCAAGCTTCTTGGAAGCACTGCTTAAAGAGATTAACAAAGATTAAGAAAAAGAAAAATATAGGTAGCTAACTGCTTGGTGCTCAAAGGGCTCATTACTCTCACTGTGTACCACTCTCTTTACCCCTCTACCACTCCCCACTGCCCCCCTCCACCAGTGATTGCCTGCACCCCTTGCCCCATGCCTTACCTGGATGCCCTCCTCCCACCCCAACACGACATCCTCCAGGAGAAAGAGGAGGAGGAGACGGGAGATGCGGATGACGGCGAGCAGAAGCTCCTGGAAGATGCAGAGGAGAAGAAGGACGCCACCGACGGGGACACCAAGCCCAAGCTGGAGGAGGAAGGGTCGCAGGGCGGGGCGCAGAAGAAGCGGGTCGACCCGGACGCCATCGACAATCCGTTCCTACGGCAACCGAAGCGGCCCCGCCATAAAAAGAAGAAATGAATTGTGCAGCCGACTATTAGCTGCTGTAGCGGACAGTACGCCAGAATGAGCTGGTGAGGGGTATGGTGCTGTGACGAAATGAGTAACTTTGACAGAAGTGAATGATGTGTGACATTGTGGAGTATGGTGAGAAGTGCCCAGGAAAGCACCTGATGTATTTGCTGTGGATGGTCAGTGCAGTAAAATCTTCCACTGCCATATCACCAAGACCACGTCATCTGCCGATGATGCTTTACCTGAGTGGTGGTAAGAGGGTTAAAGACAGGCAAGCTCGGAGGAAACGAATGTATGTTCACTCTGGAAAGGACAGCGTTTGTGTGTATAGGCACTGTCTATCCATCTGCTGTATGGATGGATATTGTCTCCAAGGAGTACCAATATTCAAAGATTTTGCTTGTGTATGACAACTTTGAAGCTTTGTGTGCCTAGAGGTGTAAAGCGGCAGCATTTAAAGTTGTGTCCTTGGCAACATAAGAAGGGATATGCACTTCCTTCTCCAGGTCTCTTGATAGTAGAACTTGTTGATAAGTCCATTACAGTGGACCCCAGAGGCTTGGAAGCGGTGGTATTAATGTAGTACCTTGTATTCATGTATGAGGCATGGCTGAGGCAGAGCCTTTGATAATGGTTTACTTTGAACACTGATTGGCACAATCGTGGGGGAAAGTAGTTGTAAATGAATTATCAAAATAGAGACTACCTAAACACTGTAACCCCTGCTATGTCACCACAGCCTTCCTGTTTGACTGAACAGTACACGTAAGCGACGACTTGTACAATATACTCCTAGAGTGGGTTTGCTACAACTCTGCAGTTAGTTCAAGGTTTAATGGTGTAAAGGGGAAATCCAGTCCAAATATAAGATAGTCTGATAGAAAAAGAGTAAAATCTTACAAGCTGAATGGTTAAAAATTGACTGAAATTGGATGAAAAATAAGAATGTTTTGACATTTTGAAGTTTTGCTATATAAATTTCTGGCAAACAGTTCTTGTACAGTGGATATGAATATGCAAATAAGTGAGCTAGCCATGTCCTCACAATTTTTCATTGCTTGTGCACAGAAAAATTACGAAAATTCACTGTTTCTGTCATTGAAGTCTGAAACATGACATTATTCCTGGTTGAATGACTTCAGAATAGTGATCAGTTACATATACTAAGATTTGAGCCTCAGGGAATAATTCGTTTGAATGAAAAATTGGAAATGTCAAAATTTTATGTACAAACTATATGGCAAGTTGTGAGGGGATGACATGCTCACTTTGCCACTTGCATTATATTCATATTGACCGTTCAAAAACTGTTTCCTGAAGAATTAGCAAATTTCAAAATGTCATAACTTCCTTATTTTTCACCCAAATTCGATCAAAATTTTACCGCTGAACTTGTAATATTTTATTCTTTCTTATCAGACTAACTTATATTTGAACTAGATTTCTCCTTTAATGAATGCTGATAAAAAAGGCTTTAATAAGTCAAGTGCTAGGACACGTACATGTCCTCAAGGGGTTCAATGGCACTCCGTGCTAAGGATGACTTTAAAGGCATAATTTACCATTTGCAGATGAAACAAAAACCCAGCATTAGTGCTTTAAAATAGTTCTAATGATGTGAGTTCGAATATGGATAGAAACAACCAATGTGAAAATTTGAATCAGTAAACTCAATGTTAAGTATTAACTATTGTATATATACAAAATGTGAACAATAGTTATAATAAAAATGTTTCCAGACTTAACTGTCTACAGTTACGGTTTATAGAGAAAAATACATGTACTGACATCTCGATTTTAGGGTTTATTGCAAACAATTTTATATGAGAGGGTGCTTTGTGATACAACAGACCTGCACATACAGTGTATGCATAAAAGGCCATGTATCTTGAACACTGGATCTTAAACTGGACCTTTATGGGAAGAAATCCAAAGGTGAGTGAATGTAGTAATCAGCCAAGTTTAGGGAAAATTGGAAAATCCATTAAAGAGTTATGAATTTTCAGAGTTTCAGTGCAGAAGACTACTGCAGCTCCTGACGTCCTGTATATGTGCAATGATGTAAGAATCATGTAAAACGAAAATACAAGTACATTGTTTTGTACGTGTACCACAAAATGTATTATTATCGTTGTTGTTGTTGTTATTATCATTGAGTGCTCTGTTGTTATGCAAGAAAAGTGAAAATATCTTGATTTTTTTTTTTTTTAAATAATCATTTTTATATCCTTGTCCATATGTGATGTCACAAAGTGTTGTAGTCTCTCATTCAGCAATGGTTACACCAAAACTTTACATTATATTCATTCATTTTGAATCGATTGACCAATTTTCCTCAAACTCTCATGTTAGTGTTACAATTGTACATGTTGCTACGTTTCCTCGATTTACATGTGTATTTAGGTTTCTTTCTCATTTAACATATTTCATAGTACATGTATATTCAAACAAGCAGAATGACAGATCATTCCGTCAAATTTGAATTACCCTGAGCCAAGAAATGTGGGGAATGTTGGGAGTTTTACATGTTCTCAAGAAAGAATTGATATGATCTACATGTAACAACCACACGTACGTATGTATACATGTACTGTTTCAATAAGGTCAAGCCAAGAAATTATGTCATGTCCTCACATGTGTCCAGACTGACCCATGAATCTTTCCTTAATTTCTTTAAAAATATATATTAAATGAATAAAAGAATGCTACAAGTCCTTTTCCATCAAATTATGCATTTTGTAGCAGTTGTAAATTTGAAGCAGCAACCATGGCTTTAAATAATGAAGAAAAGTAATACATGTATGTGTATTTGTTGAATGATTGAAACACATGTATCTGTGACTTTGAATTTTTCAGTGTGTTAACAATTCTACACTTGGAAGCTGCTCACTGACAAATGAAGACCTGAATATAAGAACGACCCAAGTCCAATTTTTGGCCAAATTCAGTTTGACATGGGATATTGTAGCTTATGCATGGACTCATCTTGTGTATAAATGATAAATCCTAATTACCCCCGGAAGTGCGTGAAATAAGTGAGTTAAATCTTATATGAATGTACATGTAAGAATGAAGGACTTGGGTCATTCTTACATTCATATTATAGCGCCCTCTCTCGTCCTTCTCTCATCTCTATAGCAGAATATCATGTATATGAATCAAAGAACGACCCAAGTCCATCACACAAAATGGCCTCCCCACAACTAATGTAAATGTTAATTGCCATAATTATGTTCTAATTTGTATGTTGCCTTCCCATCATAGTTAGATAGAATATTATTGGACAAATAAAAAAGATATGAAGTTATTTTTAGTTTACTTGAAATGGCCTTCAATAGACTTAGGTCGTTCTTATATTCAGATACTCAAATGCTCGATCCAATCATGTCGAGAAGGACTGCAGAATAAACAACTATATTCAAGACCAAACTCTCAAAAAACTGTACTTGTATGTACTTTCTGTGTTGAATTACATTTTGCTTTTATTAAATCATGGAACTTAGTATAACTTCATGACAAAAAATATAGTACTCTTCTTTCCAGGTGCAAAGAATAAATACATTCACCACTAGATACAGCTGTATAATTATGCTTTGGATGCAATAAAAATTTCTGTACAATATTCTGTTCTAATAAAATCATTTCATATATACTTGACCCTAAGCCTTGGCAAGACACAAAAACCTTTATTTTTTATAGAGACTATGTATCAAGTGACAAAAGTAAAAATTATCAACTTTTCGCCTAATCAATGTTGAATATGCCTAAAGAGTATTTCAATCACCAAAAGGGAGGGGAGGATATGCCAAGACATCATTGATGAAATAAGAAATTCAAAGAGTAAAATCATCCCTTCTGAGGTTGATATGTTATGCATTCTGTTCATGGTAACTCAAAAAAACCCTGACATATTGAATACATTATGATAGATTGCTCCTGAGCATTCTATTTCTGACAGAATTGTGGTACCATATTTATACCGAAACTAACATACAGACTTTAGTTTGTGAAGATTGCCAACAAACCATAATGGAACAGAGCAAGACAGCCTTTATCAAGACAACAAAAAACAGCATCTCAAACAACAAAGAAGACAAATCAAATGCAAAACAAAACAAATAAGGGTTCAACCTAAGACAGGTGTTTGTACCAGTACTTTTCTCTCCACTGATTGTGTAAAAACTCAAGACTCTATACTCAGCATTGAGAATTCAATGTCTTTGGTATGCATCTTTTTTGCTTACTCTGGTTGGATCATTTGGAACAATTAATTTTACAATCTTCAGAAGTATTTTTGTACGTCATTTTCATTGCCATCTTGCACCCAGAGAAAATGTGGATTCAAACGTTTGCTTTCGGAAACATTTTCTTTCACTTAATACGATACATTTAGGGCTGTAACATGGGATCATTCCTTGCAACAGTAATGTGAATGCAGCATAAAAAAGGTACAGTGTACATTGTGTCTTTCAATCTGTTTTCTACCCAACGGTTGGAACATACAGATGTAGTGTAATCTCAAAACACAGAATACTGATACAACAAAGTAAGTCCTGCTATAACACTGTAATTTTTCCACCCTTGTAAAATATGTACATTTTAGTTCACACTTTCTGTATTATGCAACATGGGTATTGTTTATTAAATCCTGATAAAACACAATTTCAGCACATCACATCATTATCATTGTTCCCATGGAGTTTGGTATCACAAGAGTTCGATATACCTCTTGACTAGAACAACTGAGATAATTTGCAGTACTAACCATGGTAACATTTTTATATTAACGACAGGCCTGGCAAGTATCAAAGGCCAAGTACTAAACTACTTTTGTGACACTCAAAGTGCAGTCATGCATACACAAAAAGGGATGGTACATGTATACACTGTAGTATTGGTGGAGATGAAGATTGGGCTTTTCACTTTTTGGGAGATATCAGGAAACCACTTATGAAATAATACAGAACATACCATTCTACATAAAGAGGAATTCAACATTTATTACAGTGTAGATGAAAATTGGTTTCGGATTGGCTGGGAAATCCCCAAAACAAAGGAGGAACAACCCCCCCCCAAAAAAAAAAACCAAAAAAAAAAACCAAAAAAAAAAAACCAAAAAAAAAAACCAAAAAAACAAAAAAACAAAAAAAAAAACCCAATCCTAATAAAAGGTGGGTCCCATGGCATCTCGGCCATGTTAAAACCAATTTTCATCAAATAAAAATTAAATCTCTCTTGGAATTACATGCTCTTCCATATTTCATAAGAGGTTTCTCATTATCTCAACAAAAATATTAGAAACCTGAAGTTAGATCTCAACCAGAACTATACCATCTCTTCCCTGTTTGTTCTAAATCTAATATTTTGGCAAGATATGACAGAAGATAGAGAACCTTTTTCTTCTTCTCTCCTCACAAACCGTCTTGGTATAGACTTAAAAAAAGAAAAAAAGTGAGATAGCCCCCCAAAGATGGCTAGAACCTATCAATGCAAAATCCCTACATTTTTTTTTCTCTCTCTACAAAGACATATTTTCCATTACTAAATAGCCACAGACATAGTAAGAAGTTACAGACAGAGCACCAAAAGTGATTAAATACTTGTGTGTGGATTGTCCTCTTAAAGAGTCTTGTGAAGTCGCCAATCATTGATTTTCAAATTTTCAAAAAGTTTAGATACTCCATAGTAGGACCACAGTAGGAACGGCTTCAAATGCAATTGAACCATCTTAACCAGTTCAAAAAATGATTGCAATAAGAGAAAGGAGGTGGAGTTTCATAGAAAAGGGAGGATGATTTAAAGATTATGGTCACTCAGGTTTGCTGTGTAGAAGCATCAATGAAACTAACAGTGAAAGCAGCACCTGTGCAGAAGAAAATAGGTCAAAAAAAGAAAAACATCTTGCTAATATCTTGATTTTGCCTTGTTTTAAGCTGCGAAATTTTGACATTGATTGGTAGAGAAGAGATTACTCTTTCTGGTTATTTCAAAAACTCAAAAAAATTGAGTCTCTCAAACCAAGTTAATATTTCAGTCAATTACAGAAAATCCTAATCTGTGACTTTGTGTGCTGTGTTATTCAAAGCCAGTAATGTCGTAATGCTTTGAGGAAAAATTCTGTTTGGGACGTTTGAGCAGAATATGCGTACTTGGCACGCCGTCAACTGACTTTTGCGGGGAAATGTGGCACATAGAGAGTTAATGACCCGTGTTTAGATTTTTTGTACTCTTCTGAAAAAAAAAAATATAAGGAAATAAATATGAATATCTCTTGTTCAACATGAATGAAGTCAGAAGTGTCTCTAAACTTAATACTTTCTTGCCATGTGTCATGTTTCTGTCACCAATCGTCTACCTTCCTCGATTTCAGGAAGATTACTTGAGGAGTCTGAGGTAACCCACAGGTAAGCATCAATCATATCGTCGAGGCACCGGCATATAAATCTAATGAATGGTCGTATATCGCCCATGTTAGCCTGTTTGATTGTCTCGTAGTACTCCTGCCTCTGAGAGAGTTTGATGATGACGGGCGGGTAGCCCCCCTTGAGGAGGATAAGGTTCATGAGCAACCGTGAAGTCCTTCCATTCCCGTCCAGGAACGGGTGGATGAAGATGAATTTGTAGTGCGCCACCGCTGCAAACTCCACAGGATGCAGCGCCGAGGCCTCCTCCGAGTTCAACCACGTGATGTACTCCTCCATCAGGTCTTCAACCTCACTGGAGGGTGGCGGCACGTAGCCGCCAACGAACACCTGCGTGGTGCGCAGCGTGCCCGAGTCAATGGGGTCCACAAAGCCGAGGACCCGGCGGTGGATGTTGAGGATGTCGTCCAGCGAGATGGCGCCGAAGCGGTGCATGAGGGTGTCGTTGATGTATCGCAGGGCAGCGTTCATCCCCAGCACCTCATTGTGCTCCAAGACGCTCTTCCCGCCAACAGCGAACCCAGTTTCCAGGATGCTGCGCATCTGCTCCAGTGACAGGGTGTTGCCCTCGATGGCCGTCGTGTGGTAGATCTGCAGGTAGTAGAACTCGGCCCGGGCCCGCTGGAGAGCGCGACTGTGCTCCGGCATCTGTTGGCCAAGCAACTCTCGTTTCTCGTCGACGCGGGCAAACAAACGTTTGTCGTTTTCAGCAACAGCTGCAGATGTCCTTTCCCTGCAGAATTATGTCACAGATAAAAAAAAAATGAAGATTTATACACTGTATACCAATTCATAAAGTGCAGGACTCTATTGCTTTAATAGTGCTGCAAGAGCTCCTGGTGAACGACTTAAGCGAAGAGATGTGGTGTAAGTCGATTCTTGAATCATGCTACAGGTTCAGAAATTCCTGATTTCTAACAATAAAATCATTCCACAGTTTTAAGGCTGCACAGGCAAAAGCTTGAATTTGAAAAGTGATAAGTACTGTAAATTCAGACATTTTCACTTGCATCTTAATGTCACAAGTTTTGCAAAAGACAAGACTTGCAAAATTAAAATGCATATGAAAAATTCTTGTCTACACTACAATTATGTGCATTGAATAACAGTGGCAATGTGCAAAAATGTCATTCCACTAACAAGACCATTTGCTCCAATTTGCAAAAATTTCACAGAGACTCCAACCCCAAGCACCTTCTGATCTGGAGATTCTCCCGCCCGAAACCCCTAGCAAACGGGAGACTCCAAGTTGATGTGTGCGAAGCGCGAAGTTCTATAGGGTTCTAGATGTTCTCTGGTGCTATCTAAGGCTTATCTTTTCAACATACGATAGTAATAAGTAGGAAATCCTTTCCACCGGGAGACACGGAGCCAGGGCGGGAGAAATCAAATCTCAAACGGGAGAACGGGAGATTTTGCAAAAATGTGCTTTCGGCGGGAGATCTCCCGTCGAAAACGGGAGAGTTAGAGTCTCTGCTTTCATGCAGGGAAAATTTCTTACTTTACACATGGTTGTGGGATTTAACTTGTAGTCTGATTAATATGTGCCTTGCCAATCTGCAAAATCTATTTATGATATATTTGTGGACAGTTACAGTGTAGAAGAAAGTGCAGATCTCTGGAGGAGGAATGATCCTCAAAAACCTGGATCTACTAAAGACCAGACTAGTTCCCGCATTCATAAACAAACCAGCTGACTTGTACCACACAGCTTGGCAAGTGTACACATGTATTCAGTGAAGACAGACTCTGAAAGAAGACATTACAATGGCTTCAGGAATCAAAGTCATCAATGTTGATCTTTGCATTATAATGGATCACAAAATTGTAGTTTGAGAAAAAGTAATGAATCCACAATACAAGCTCACTAATAAGATTTATAATTTCTGAACACAAGAATTTCAGAGAGAGAGAGAGAGAGAAATGTACATGTGATTTATGTAGTAGGTATGGCAGACATCAATCATAACTGATGCATTAATGGGTAAAGAAACTGTATCTTTAATCTACAGGTGTCTAATGGATTCTGGAATACAGCTGACTGTAAAGCAATGTTCATAGTAATTAAGTGAAAATTGTGACTTCCTAGTGGGGACTAAAAAAGCACGGAAGAAAGAAGAAAAAAAAAAAGAGAAACGACAGACTGACAAAATTCAGTGCATAGAAAAATAAGGAATAGAACAAGTTACAGATATAAGTATAAATTGGATGTTGCAAGAATTTACTTGTTCATGAGAGCCCTGGAGTGCGATTCGTTGACGACCAGTGCGCAAGAGTAGAGGTGGTTTGCGTGCACGATGTCGTCCTCTTCCACAAAC
Source organism: Diadema antillarum (assembly GCF_040938485.1). Taxonomy (NCBI): domain Eukaryota; kingdom Metazoa; phylum Echinodermata; class Echinoidea; order Diadematoida; family Diadematidae; genus Diadema; species Diadema antillarum. Next base: position 849,352 of record NW_027271039.1, read on the forward strand.
TCTCCGTACTCATTGAGGGCATCGGCGTGGTGTGGGTCCAGTGCCAGAGCATGCTGGAAGAGTTTTTGGGCTTTGGCCCTCTTTCCTTGGTACTTGGCTTCCAGTGCTTGGTGGACTGCTGCCTGCACTTCGCCTACTAGATCTATAAGTACCAGTGTAAAATGCACAACAAATTTTACAGTATATTGAGCACAAGTGGATGAGATTCATGTAATGAATGCTTCAAACAAACAAATAAACTTTACTATGCATGCCCCTGATACCAAATATCACCTAGCTTTAAAAAACACAAAACAAAACAAATCACAGTTTTTACCTCAGTTTTGTCTTTGATTTCGTTTTAGTGTTTTTGAACTTTCTTTGACTTTGTAGACTATATTTGATTAGAAATGGAACCAAGGTTTTGCTTTTAATAGTTAACTTTAGAACTTTAGAAGCATTTTACCCACTTTGTTTGCTTTTTGTTAACAATATTGAACTCTTGCATGGCAAAGAGAGAGAATAGAACTTCAGAAAAAAAGGCAATGTAAATTGTAATAAATTAATAGAATTTAGTTTTAACTGTAAAGTAGACCGTAGTTCACTTATCACAAAAATAAATTTCATTGACATATATCATATGAGGTTAATTCAATAAGGCCTAAAAAAAGAAAGAAAAAGAAAAATGATACAAGACTCCTCCGGGATCTGGGCAGAGGATTTTTCTGTCTAAATCACTCTAATATAAACGTTACTGTAAATTCATCTGGAGAGTTAAGAGCGACACTAACTGCGACAGCCGCCACACTACAGCGACACCAACCCGTACTGTTACTGGTTACAGCGCCCCGCGCCGGGGTTACTGGATGGAGAGTGATCTGAGTGTAACTTTAACGTAAACATTTAATTCACTACGGCTAAAGGTAAAAAAAAAAAAAAAATAATAGGGTCTAATATAATCAACCTCCTCCTAATCCTCGCACTGTCGCAGTCAATTAATTGCCGTAAATTCTATGTCAGTATGTATAAGAATGGATCTAATGAAGGGATTACCACACCCCCCTTTCTAATTCCCTTACCTTGTGAAAGAGATGTTTTCTGTGAAGGAGATGACACTGTCACTGGCCAGTTTCGAATTCCATAATCAAATTTTTGCACTTCAGAGTTCGGCAATTTCGACAACTCAGTGGTCCCACTAATAAAGTTTCGCGTTGGAAATATCACCTCCAAGTTGGAAACCAATATTGCACTAACGATTCCACCGAATAGGAAGAAAATCACACCAAACGCGCTCGGAGTTACGTGGATAGTCAGAACTGCATCCTTCCGTCCTTTGTCCCCACTGTCATCCATGCTGTTTTAATCATCACGTATCTAAACACACGACATAATCTTTCACAGGGTACTGCATTCGGTCTTCAACTTCACTTGACACTGACAGCTGACGATTTGGGAGATACGGCCGAGAGAACGACGTTTGCGATCTTACGCAATACTGTATCATATTTGTCACAGCGTGATTGGATGATATCATATGACGTCATTAAGCAAAATGGCAGCGCCCTTGTAGCTCATAAACACGCGTGGTCCGCTGTTTTCTTGGTTCAAGTCGATTGTCGATGATGTCATTATTCACTGTCAACAGGTAATCTTATCCCTCTCATTTCCGGTCATGTTATCAGTAAGATTACACAATTTGTAAAGCAAGTTTGTTATAATGTCAACCAGCACTAAAAAACTGACAATGTTGGGGATTCTGCTTCTGTCTTCATCAGTCATGCACGCGTGGTATTATACATCCTCGTAGTCCCATACGTTATGTATTGCGTCAAGAAGCTCTCTCTCTCTCTCTGAGTCTTAGCTGATCCCTCCACTATTTTGGAGATTCCTGGAATCCAGATATGCAAATCCAGCAAGATAAGATAATGGTATTAAACATAAGTAGAACGGCAAGTATGGATTTTATGAAGAAAGAAGAGGGATAGAAGAAGCAGGCTATTTTGGATTACTACAGTCTGACAGTCACAGATCAGTCCGGGAAACCCGCTCATGAGGACCGCTCCCGCGTACGAGGACTGCCCCGCCTCATGAGGACCGCCCTCACGCCTCATGAGGCCCCCTATTCACTTCTTATTCATCTCACATCTAATGTATAAATTGTCGCAACTTTGCATGGTGATTTTTTGTTACACACACATGTCCACTATCCATGATGAAAAGAAGAAAATATCCTGTTCGTTTTTTTTTTTCTTCAAAAATCGAGTTTTAATCAACCGATGCAGAGCACCCATCAAAACACGGGCGCCAGGTGTTCGCAATGCAAGAGCGTAGCGGTGATCCCAAAAAATCACCGTGCAAAGTTGCGACAATTCATATGTTAGATGTGAGATGAATAGAGGGGTAGAAGTGAATAGGGGGCCTCATGAGGCGTGGGGGCGGTCCTCATGAGGCGGGGCAGTCCTCGTACGCGGGAGCGGTCCTCATGAGCGGGTTTCCCGGACTGAGATGGCAGGCAATGTTGAAAGGTTAATAAGGTAGCATGAGAAAATTGCAGTGGGTAATCAGTGTCATACAAGTCCAGACAGTTCGGGTGATCAACAAGACATTCCTTGACTCTGCATATGAACTCTTGACGGAGATGAACAAGACTGGGACAAGATCCAACAAAGTGTTCCACTGTCTCATCCTCAGATTCACATAGGGGGCAAGTACATATGGAAGACTTTCTAAATGTATGTAGAGACGACGTTGTGTCAAGTACAGTATGTGGATGACAGAAGTTGGGCTCTAATCATTAAAGCATGACGGATGATAGGAGACGGGGGGTTCTTCAGATAAGGAGATTAGCAGAGGGTGGAACGTTATCTATCCAGAACTTGAGAGACGACTTGGAGCGGATTCTTTGTATGGTAAGATGTCTTACAGCCTGATAGACTCTGTATTTAATCAACCTCTTCCAAGTTGAATACGGGAGTGGTGTAGAGACAATGCTATGTAGATCTGGAAGATTATATTTCAACACAGTCTCTTGTAGGACTTGAACCGTAGGTGTACAAGCTTTGAGAGCGGCTAAAAATGTTCTGAACTCATAACGGCTATGGTCAAGGCTGGCGAGTTGGCCTAGAAGCAACAATCTGTCAAGATCTATCTGGGCAGAGAGAGGCAAGAGGTTGGTGAGCAGATAGACTATCTCGTCAGCAGCTGATTTTGGCACTCCAAGTATGGTACTTGCTTGAAGAGATGGGACTGTGCCCCATCCAACTTCTGCAGCATCAATTTTGTGAATTTAGTGGTCGATGAGCCATGCAACATTCTCGGGATACAAAAAATCCTCCATAACTGGGATACAAGTGTAGGAATAAGCCCTCCCATATGCTCCAGAGCCAGTCAAGGCATAAAAAGTACGGAGACCAGTTCCAATTATGTTGTCTGTAGGATCATACCGTGAGCCTGATTTAATGACCCCAAGATGAGGATGACTGGATTTCTCCTCAACAGTGAATCCATTGACACACCAAGATGATCTCGTAGGTTGCTTAGCATTGTTGATAGCAATCACTGCACTTCTGGAGGGATTAATTTTGTAATGCCAATACTCCGCGTAGTTGAAGGTGACCTCTAACATCTGTTGCAGCTGATCTGGAGAGTTAGCGATGAGTGCTACATCATCAGCAAGAACTACCACACCCGAGAAACGGCCGTCTATTGAGCATCCAAGATTCTTCTCTCTTAGCTCCTTTATCAAGTCATCAACGAATGTAGTGTAGAGTAATGGAGACAAGACCCCGCCTTGTCTTACACCTTGCGTGACAGGGGTCGGGTTGCTGACCTTACCCTTCCACTGTTCCAGAATACTTTGCTTTCTAAGCCATTGTACATTGATTGCAACATATCCAGAATACACGGTTCTAGCTTCGAAGACTTCAGCTTACAAAAAAGACCCCTATGCCAGACAGTGTCGAAAGCCTTTTCCGCATCGAGAAGAGCTATTACTGTATGTTGGTTGTTTACGAATGGTATTCAATTCAATAACAAGCTCGAGTGAAATGGATGTGAGAGAGCGAGAGAATCCTTTCCTAAATCCAAACTGAAGTTCATCTGGGATGTTGCTAATATAGAGCTGACGTTCAATATGAGGCTTAAGAGACAGCTCAAGGAGCTTACATAGGACAGATGTCAAAGTTATGCCTCTATAGTTCCGTGGATCGTGCGGGTCTTTCCCTTTCCCTTTATGTAGAGGGAGTATGAGCCCTTCCTTGAATGTTTTGAGGCAGTGTGCATGACGCAAGATGGCATTGTACAGGGCAAAATGAGTCGACGAGAAGTCTCACCCAGATGCTTAAGATGTTCTGCAGAAACATTATCAGCACCAGCCGCCTTACCCGTCTTCAGTCGCTTGATAGCTTCATCAATATCTACTGACGTATTAAAGATGGATACTGCTGCAAGATTCCAATCCTAGGGCACTAGAAAGATCTCGAGAAGAACTGCACTCCATACTTTGCCTGCACTCAGAGTCATCATGAAGAGTACCGGGTATCCTGTCAGTACCAGCAGAGGATAGAGCTGCGAAGTAGAGCTGCCAACCGTGAAGCATGTCATCACCTTCATACGTATGATCTCCAAAAGAGATTTTGTCCACTTCAGCACGAGCAGTGTCTGAACCACGATTCATTTTCACAATGCGAAAGAATAATTTGCTGTTGGAGGATGAAGCAGTCTCGATTTTAGACAGAAGGTTATTTCTCAGTTGTGCTCTAGACTGCCGTAAACTTCTCCTGAAAGCTTTCTTAGCATTGACGTGATCTTCATTAGCTTGATTTTTTTATCAGAGCTGGACAGGAGCCACGTCTTCCTGGCTTTCTTAGCTATATCATATGCCTGGCTAACATGAGCATTCCGTTCTGGCTTCCCTTTCCTAGATCCAGAGGGGAAGGTACACTGTATGTGGTAGTTCCAGTGAGTGTGATATCATGGAGTCAATCAGTGAAGAAAGCAGATTATCAACCTCTACTGGATGTATATCGTTGATACTCTGAAAAAGGTCACTTGACACCTTTTCCATAGGAATAGTATTTAAAAAGATTCCTTGATTGTGGCCTGGTCGAGACATTGCCATTTCACTTTGAGTCTTTTGATACCAACAGCGTAGACCGATTGTTGATAGGCTTGCCTTAGGCTTAGCCTGGCTTAAAAATAGAATGTACCTTTTCGATATCTCAAATTCAGTAAGCCTGATGTCCACGAAAATCACAGAAAGTACTTGATATTTAATTTTCAATTACTCACTCACATTTTTAACGAAATCGGCTGACAGGAATTATGGAAGCATTGATGATCACTTTAGTCTTTACACTGATAATTAAATATTAAAATTAGAATAATTTAATTCAAATTTTAGACCTCTCCTCTTGTAGAGCTAGTCTTGACTCTAGGTTCCAGTCATCAACAGTTCGAGTAAAGTTTGTGTTTCTAGTCGTTAGGGTCTAAGTGATTGATCAGTGGTGCTGGTGCTGTCGACTTTCTCGTGTTGCTCTGTAAATTTAGTTAGGCCCCCTAAACTTATATTTCCAGACAAGCTATAAAAATAGTGTAATACAATAACATTTATTTCACATTGATTTACATGTAAAAGTACTGGAGCTGGAAACAGCTCACTCTTTTCAAGCTGTGACAGTGAATTCTGACCTCACAATCTGCCATTATTTAGCTGTTAAATTATCAGATAAATTAAACAGATTGTTATTGAAATTTATGCCACATGAATATATCTTTTTCATGTGACCAGGAGCAGGATAGGACATTGACAAAAAGTATACAAGTTTTACAATCATGGATGGCACGTGGAACTTGTCTTGTTTGAATGATTTCTGGGACATTCAAAGAAAAAGAATGTAAACTTTACCTGTACACTCCACATCTCCAGATTTTTTTTTTCTTTTTCACTTTTATTCAGGTACCTTGGGGACTCTTCCCCACAGGCCAGTGAGCAGTCTGCCCAGACCATCCTTGACAGGCTAAATGCTAGGGCAAGGAGCAGAGAAAAACAGCGTCTGTCTGATGCTGCTACACCGAAGACTGCACTTCATTTGAAAGAGAAAAGGAAGAAGCCCGTAGAGACAGACAGCCATAATGTATCTAAGGAAAAAGAGAGGAATAATGCTACCAACGATTTCTCCGCTATAACAGACAGACCAGACACTAAGTCCTCCAAGAAATCTGTGAAGAGGAAAGCCAAAGATGGCGAGGGGGCGCAAGCTTTCTCCCTTTCAAAAAAGAAAGGGAAGGTTTTAAAGGGTGACACTAGCAATGGAAGCAAAGAAGTGCCATGTCCAACAGATGACAAGAAAGAAGTGATGTCCGTCAAAGAAGATGCAAATGTTGAAAAATCCAATGCGCATAGCTTGAGGACTTCAGGAGCAGATGCTACCGTGAAAAAGAAAGACAAAAAGAAAAAGAAAATGAAGAAAAGGAAAGATTTGTCAGTGACTGTGGACAGCAACTCTGTGACCGACTCCACCCAGGAGAACAATGAATTGACAAGAACGTTGCAAGGCAGCGGCAGAGAAATGCAGCGCAGTGGAAATAAGGATGTGGATGGGACATCAGATGTTGGAAATGAGGTGGAAATGGCTGGTGATGATGATGTAGAGAGACTAAAGGACGAACAGGAAGAAGATGAAAGTGTAGAAGATGAAACTGTCAGTTCTTCTGGAAGTGAAGCAGAAGATGACATCGAAGGAACAAGCTTTCCCGTGCTGGGAGAGTACGAACGGAGAAATCAAAAGCGGGTAAGTGGCTCAAGAAATCAACATCCTCTCATCTGTTTTTTCCTGTGGGCTTTTTTCCTGCAAGGCTGCTTCACCAGGGTGGATACACCTCTGCTGTCCTTGCAATCTGTGATTAAAGCTGTCCATGCTTTCCCTGCTGTAGCTGCTTTCAACTCCTTGTTTATTTTGCACCTCTACCTCCCTCTGTCACCCCCATCCTCCTTACCATATTCACCCTTTCTGTTCTCACCTCTTGGCCGAGCCACACAAGCCATTTTCTTTTTTTCCGCATCAGCTTCTGTTGAGGTTCTCCCACATTGATTCATTAGGGAGCTTTAGATTTTGACTCGCAGACGTTTGAGACGACGCTTGCGGTGGACGTTCTCCTCTCCCCTGCATCGTGCTGAAAAGTAGCTTTAGATTACGCTTGGACGCAACGTATAAAAAATAAAATGGCGCCCCCGTATGATCAGTGCATGACGTAGTTCTCTACGTCGCAAACTGTGCGGACGTAAAAATAGCCTAGTATGCGTAGTTAAAAAGTCAGGCGACGCGGGCTAAAAATGGATTGACTTTACGCGCGCTTCTGCGCAAGCTCAGAACATTTTTTTTTTTCCTCTGAACGTCCCCGTCGCGAAAATCTAAAGCTCCCTATTGTTCCCTTCCCAGTTCAGTCTTGTGCATTTCATCAGATACAAAATGTTTTTGATCCCGCTCATAGATGGATTACATTGTAGATATCGAGATACTCAAGATGTACAAGAAACATTTGAAGCATCAATTGTTGACTGCAGGTCAGGCTTTTTGACACTTGTTTCAGAGGAAAGTAAACCAAACATACAAACTGGAAACCTGTTGAGGATGAGTCCCGAGTATACTAGGGCAGGGGTCTATGGAAAATTTGTGTTGTAGCAAAATCAGTCCATCCTCAACGGGTTAAGATTGTTGTCATCATGCAGTATGTAACATAACAAAAAGATCAACCCGTTGAGGACAATTCCTGAGTATATTCTGGCAAGTTTCTATGGAAAGTGTGTGTTATAGCAAAATCAAAGCATCCTCAACTTGTTAAAGCAGAAATTTGGAATTTACAAGTATCTGCAATTGTTATGCCTTTATACAATGTATGTATGTTAATTCTTCCCAGCCTGTCCTCAGTGCTTTTTCTCATTTTTTCTTTAGTCTTTCGCATTTCCTTGTCTTGACTTTTAGAAAGTGCGAGAAAGTCTCCCACACTGGCTTGCCAACCCCTTGGTCATCGAGAGAAACCTGGCAGAGAACAGTATAAATGTGATTGAAGTTGAAGGACTGGATAAGAGACTAGTATCAACCCTTTCGTCGCTGAGAATAGAAAAGTTATTTCCAGGTCAGTTCAGTTGTGTCAAACATCATTTGCATCATATCTTTTCACTTATATTTGTATTCATGCATTTACTCATGTAGCCATTGTTTGTGTAATTTCTTAACTAATTTCCCTGATCATTTTGTCATTTTTATGTAATTTTTATAGAATACAGTCCCCAAAACTGTATTCCTCGAAATCAGTAGATGTCTGTCCGTAGATCATAAGCAGCGTTTACTTCACCCCAAAATATACAAGCGAATGATTATACAGAGTGCCAGTGAAAGTGCCTCTGTTTGCTTGTTTATTTGGTTTTCTCTCTTTCTCTCTATCTGATAGTGTGACAAAGCTAATGGTGTGATTTGCAGTTCATTACCCCATGGTCAATATATGAAGATTTGTATGAAATAAAAAAGCTAGAAGATCATCCTAATTGATTCCAATTGAAATAATGTGGAGAAAATTTGTTATTTGCATTGATACCCCTTTCCCTATTTGACATGCAACGTGTGTGCATTCTCTTCAAATATTGTTTTCGCTTGATGGATAGTCTAATGTGAGATATTTTGTGTTTCTGCACCAGTCACATTTAGTATAAGATTAAATGATTAAATGTGACCGTGCATCACAAAACAAACAAAAAGTCGCGCCGCTTGATTTTACGTGAGGACTCGAAAAAGGTGAAATGGGTCAACTGAGTCAATCTTGACTTTTTCATATTTTCTGAAAGAGCTATCCATCTTCTACATTATTCTTTAATTTGGGATCATAACATGAATGGGAAAGTGTATTTTCGGCAGTTTTTCTACAACCCATTTTTTTTTTTTTGGGGGGGGGGGAGGGAGAATAGAATGATCAGGTATGTTTTGGAGTCCCCTTTTCATTCCTTGAAAGCCTTTTACACACTTCTCACTTTCAAGTCTAATAACTTTTGAAAGGATAATGCTGCTGCTTTACAAGTTGGCAGTAATCATGGACAGAACATGCTCAATTTCAGCTTAATCTGATAATCCCTTCATTGTTATTGCTTGGATGGTTTACATCCTGTGTTTTGTCCCTTTCATTGCACAGCTAGCAGGGCTTGGTAAAGATTAAGTGTTTGAATAGACACTGTACTTCAGAGCCTCTTTTCTCAGTTCACACTTTTCCAGAGTGTGTGCTTTCTTTCCAATATTTAGAAAGGTTAGGGGAGTCCATTTGAATTGAGTTACACATCATTTTAAAGCTTAGAGTCTGCTCTATTAGAATCTGCTCTTAACTAAAAATCCTTGTCTGGTGACTTTTTGTTGGTTTTGTGGTGCAGGGTCACAAATGGTGACAAGCTGAACGTTATGAAAGCATACTACACCGTGTATTTGTATACAAATGTATGTACACAGTGTACATTGTATATATATTTTTTTCAGGATTTAAGATTTTCAATATTTTTCTTATTAATACATGCATTCAACTTTGTAGCAAGTAAAACAAAAAATCAGATATTGTTATTTCTCTTTGGTTGTAATATTTTCGTGTTCTCTTAGTCCAACACCATGTCATACCAGTGATTTTGGAGACCCTGAAGTACGGCCTTCATGCGGGATGTGCGGGGTTCAGACCGCGAGACGTGTGTGTCTCCGCACCAACAGGGAGTGGGAAGACACTGGCATACGCGATTCCCATTGTTCAGGTAATGGAACTGTCTGCTGCCAACTTCCCTTTTTACCTTTGTGAGCATATTTCAGGATAAGTTTTCAGAACATATTTGTGGTATACATTCCTTCCTTGTCAAATGACCTCATGCTTTGGTGTAGGGGATGAGATAAGCATATCTGCCAACTGTTCAGTTTTAATCTGAATATTCAGATTATTCACTGAAAGAAAACTCATTAATTTCAGTGTGTTCTGATTTTTAGGAAATATCTGTTAATAGTATTTACTATATGAAATTTCAGATTTTTAAATAATTTTTCTTTGTTTGTTTTAGATTAATTAAGTCTCAGGGTTGGCAGGTACGGTAAAAGTGAAATCAGACAAAAATTTCATGTGCCTTTTTCTAATGCAAATACTTCTTGTACTTGATGAAAAATTTTGTTCTGTCGATGCAGTGATCCATGTCAGTAGATTTATGTGTTTTTTTTTTTTCAATAGGCTTAATTCTGCACGACTTTTATGATTTCTGGCTTGTTGCTCTGCAAATGTAGAAGGAAAAAACGAAACAGAACACCTCCAGCACATACATTACGTGTATATAGAGTATACAGTGTACCCACATACATGTATCACTGGCTTCATGAGAATGTGATTGATTTAACCCTAAAAAGACTGGGCTATTTTGGTAGCTCAAAAAACTAGGGGGGGGGGGGGGGGGGGGGGCTAAAGGGCCCCCCCCCCCTTAAGATCTCAGTCGTGGATCACGCGATCGCCACGGAAATTTGCACAATGGTAGTGGGCGATGTAATCTACAAGATCGTATATTTAAATTTTCCAAAATAGTGTTTCTTTATTTTATGTTGATTAATTATGCTAGTTTATTCGAGAAATCAGACTCTTTAGGTGCTAATCTAAATCATTAAATAAAGCTCCAAAAGTGCTCATTTTTGGTCTAATTATTCTTTGTGGCATTCTTAGCAAATGTACTTGAAAAAAGTTTGGTATCAAAATCATTTTTTTATTTATTTTATTGTTTTATGAATTTCTTATGTATTTCCCTGTTTTTTCGACCTTTTGTTTTTGATGTTTTTTAACAAAATTTGTGGCAGACACTTTTTGAAGCATAAAACTCCTAAAACAAATTGATTTTAGCCATTGAGAGTAAAAATACAAAGTTTGTAAGCATATTACACCATGTGAAAAAACTCAATTTGCATTGACTTTGTACACAAAATCACACTTTTGAGCCATTTTCGGTATCACGTGCATGTACAAAAAGTTATGAAACTTTAGAACCATACCCCCGGGCGTCACAAATTTAGTGTCAAAATGTGTGGGAAACTCGAAAGAAAAAAGTCATAGAGCATTGCGGCGAGAGCATTGCGTGTTGCAGAGTAATCACGCGAAATGTCGAGGGGGGGGGGGGCTAAAAGGCCCCCCCCCCCAGACTTTTTAGGGTTAAGGGGACTGTAGCATGGGGAGACATTTTGTTGCAAAGATTGGCCTGACGCAGAATATATTTCAAAATTCCACGCCCATAATGATTTTGAAAAACGCTCACTCAGCATGTTCTTGCAAGCAACCTGGTATGGAACTGAGTATTGTACGGTTGCAGACATTATCGGTCCAAATTCTTAGTCTTTGTGGCAGGATTTGATCACAATTCTCTTCGGTGGACTTATATGCTAACAAGCAATCACTCAGCAGGCCTGTGCTCATCATTCGTGTTAAATGTACCACATGGTTGGCATTTGAACAGAAGTTGATTTAACGAGAGAGCCATCATATCTGCTGATTCGTTTTCTCAAATACTGCGCTTTGCCTGGAATTTTATGCTGCATTTTTTTTTCTCTCATATATACACACCCTGTGTTTTCCATTGCCTGGTCTAACATATAGGCCCTGCTTGACCGGGTTGTTCCACAAGTCCGTGCTCTGATTGTGCTGCCGACCCGCGACCTCGCGACCCAAGTCCACAAGGTCATGGCATCCCTTTGTCAGAACACGTCGCTGAAGTCGGTTCTCATTGGAGGGACCAAAACCTTTGCCCACGAGCAGAGTCTGTTGGTAAAGGAGAGGTAAGATGTACACAGAGGGTGTAAATTTGAGGCCAAAGGTGTATTTAAGGGAAGGTCCAGTGTAGATGCGTGGCAGGTGTTCAGTATATGGTGTACGTGTACACACTAGATGTAGGTGTAGCTGATGCAGTGTAAGTTCAGGTGCTACAATTTGCCTGTATATTTGGGTTGCCGAGGTGCTCAGTTCTGAAGAATTGTGAGAAAAAGACGTCAAAAATTTTCTGTAGCTGACTAGTATTAAAGAATTTCCAAATAAGTTAAAATTCTTGTGAATAGTATCTACTTCTATAAGTCTTTTGATATAGAGATCATCCATTTGCTAACTTTACTCTGCTATGTTCGCCAATTAACCTGTTCCACACTGAATTGTGAAATCCCCATAGACTTACACGGGTCACCAGGTTCCTGTAGGAAACGGGTTAACATATCTGCTAGAATGCTTTCTTCATTGATAGGCACAAATATCTCAAAATCAATTGCAGGTGGATATTACCCAATCCTCTGTATAATATCTCATAATGGATCACTATGGCCTTGCTGTTGGAAGGAAGTACAACTGTATGCATTGTTCTTATGCTTTAGTGGCTTAGGTAACATACTATCACATCAGGTTTGGATGATTTCACTGAATGCTATTAAATGAGAAAGCATAATATCAAGTGACAGCAAACTGTCATGGCATGTGAAGGGTTGAATATGACTTAATCTTCCCTCTTTCTTTTTGTTGTCTGTGTCTGTGTCTGTGTCTGTCTGTCTATCTGTCTATCTTATTTGTATGTCTGTGTGTAATCTCTCTCTCTCTCCTTGTATCATGGAATTTGTTCTGACAGTGATGGTGAGTTGCGTTCAGCCGCTGACATTGTAGTCGCCACGCCCGGAAGACTCGTCGACAATCTCAACCAGACGCCTGGCTTCTCACTGAAGCATCTCAGATTCCTTGTAAGCGAATTAATCTGTTGAGGATGGGCTGATTTTGCTACGACATGCATTTCTCTAGGACTCATCCTCAAGGGGTCAAATATGTGTGCTCTTTGTTACAAATTTTGTAGTACCAACTTACATTACATGAACATATGTGACCCTCAACCTACCTGCATCACAAAACAAAGAGAAAGTCTCCAGACATGTATGAAATTTTAGTTAAGAGCATATTCTGAAAGAGCAGACTTTAAGCTTTAAAATGATGTATAACTCAAAGCAAATGGACTCTCCTAACCTGGAAAGAAGGCACACACTCAGGAAAAGTGTGAACTGAGAAAAGAGGCTCTGAAGTACAGTGTCTGTTCAAGCGCTTAATCTTTACCAAGCAGTGCTGGCTGTTCAATGAATGGGACAAAACACAGGATGTAAACCACAGGAGTAACAACAGTGAAGGGATTATCAGATTAAACTGACATTGAGCATGCCTTATTTACACATTCTGTCCATAACTAATACCGACTTTCAAAGCAGTAGCATCATGCTTTCAAAAGTTATTAGAGTTGAAAGTGAAGGGTGTGTACAAGGTTTTCAAGAAATAATAAGGGGACTCTAAAGACACACCTAATCACACTATTCTACCGAAAAATGTTGGAGATAAACTGCTAAAAAACACACTTTCCTGCCCGTTTTATGATCCCAAATTCTAGCATAATCTTGAAGAAGACTTGCTCTTTCAGAAAATATGAAAAAGTCAAGATCGGTTAGGTTGGCCTATTTCACCTATTTTCAATCCTCACACAAAATCAGTGTGTGCAACTTTTTGTTCGTTTTGTGATGCACGGTCACATATATGTGTTGTCTATTGTCCAACTGGGAAATGCTAACATCTTGAATAAGACCCAGTATAGTAGAGAAGGTTTAACCAATTGAATCTGTCTTCATTTGCTACCTGACATAGTGTATTAAAAAACCATGAGTAGCACAGGCCTGCTGCTTAGAACAGAATTACCGGTCACCGAATATGTGCATCAAAGTGTGTGCTCATTGGCAGTGCTTAGCTCCAGTCAAGAGCCTTTGGCTGTGTGTGTACTTACATAGAGATCAATGATAAATTTGCACACCATTTATTGCTACAGGGATTCCCACAACCGAGTCGAGCCAGCCTTTGCATACTCATGCTGGGTCTTGTAGGGAAGCAAGGGGTTGAATTGCACTAAGGGGAAAAAAAAAAACGCGAAAAGAGTATCTGAATTTTGAATCTTTGACTACATGCTGAAATCCCAATGTGTCAGATTTAATTAGTTTGCCCATTGGATATACATGGTGACTTTTAAGGATGTGAAAAGTAATGTATAGTTTGAAGCCTTTTTAGGAAGATGTGAAATGGGTTTTTTTTTTCTTCCAAAATTTCCTTAGATTTAATGTCAAATGGTTTTTACATGAATTTCTTTATTTCATAATTTTTTTTAAAATTTAATTTTGAGAGCACTTGGTAATTGTTCTGCAATTCTTGTATAGGTGATCGATGAGGCTGATCGGATGATGGACCACATTTCCCAGGACTGGATCGCACAGGTGGAGAAGTCTGCCTACGGGGGAGACACCCCTGCCTCCCATAATGGAATGATCCACTCTAGGCATGCTGGCCACAGAGTGTGGCCAGGTCCACTGACTGTTGAGAGGTGAGACCATAGTAGGTGGGCACTTGTGAGGGATCAACAATAAATGACAACAAAATGTTGGATTGCTCTTTCAAATAGTGCATTCTGGTTTATTACCTTTAACCCGTTGAGGATGAGTCCCAAGTATACTCGGGCAGGTGTCTATGGGAAATGCGTGTTGTAGCAAAATCAAATCGTCCTCAACGAGTCAAAAGGGACCTGAGCTTTCTATGCTAGCAGAATCTTTGTCAGAGGCAAAATGACAAACAGGCAGGGAAAGCAATCACATAATAAAGACTTCACACAACAAGAACGGTCAGGGACCGGCTAGGAACACAGAACAAAGAAAACAGAAGAGGAGGGTAGGAGATCATGAAGGATAAGGGTGAATAGGGAGGCAACATCAAACAAGATAAGGAGCAAAAAAAGGAAAAGAGTGAATAGCAATAGCATGGGGATGAGGGGTGGGGGGGGGGGGGGGGGGCTGAGCAAGCAGCGAGCCCTGTAAAATTGAAACATTGTAGTTAACCTGTTGAAGACGGACCAATTTTGCTACAACCTGCATTTCCCATCGACATAGTATACTCGGGACTCGTCCTCAATGGGTTAAGAGAACAAAATGTGACCCACTACAACAAAAGGATCCAAAAGTCGGGGGAGGACAATTTTCTAAAAATGACATGGGGGGGGGGCCTTTTTGGCCCACCCCCCCCCCCCCCCCTTTTCAGATCTCGGTCGTGGATCGCGCGAACCTCGCGAAAATTGTAGTCTACAAGACTGTATAGTTAGATTTTTCCAATTTTGATGTATGTATTTTATATTGATTAATTTATGCTAATTTATGCTAAATAATCTTTTTGCCTATAAATCAAAAAATAAAGCTCCAAGACTTCTAATTTTTGGTGAACATATTCTTTTCAATATCCTCAACAATAACATTGAAGCAAAAATTCGGCTTCATAATTATTTCTTATGTATTTCCTTGTTTTTTTCTTATTGTTTTTTTTTTTCATCAATATTTGTCGCACAACTTTTTTAAAGCATAATCAGGCTAAAATAAATCATTATCAGCCATTGAAAGTAAAAATATTTGTTTTTATATGAATTAATTGCAAAAACACATTCAATTTAAATTTGGATTTGTACACAAAATCACGTTTTTGAGCAATTTTTGGGCCGATAAATTTTTTTTAAAGGGGCGTGGCTTCAAAACGGTATGCCCGGGAGTGACAAATTTGGTCTCAAAAGTTGCGCGATACTTGAAAGAAAAAAGTCACAAAATGTCGCGGCGAGAGCATCACGCGTTGCGGAATAATCACGCGAAACGTCGAGGGGGGGGGCCAAATGCGCCCCCCCCCCCCCCCCCCCCCCCCCCCCCCCCCCCCCCCCCCGGTGGGAATAGGGTTAAATGGAGTTGTGGTGATGTTGAACCTTCTCAATTAAAACTCCTCAACATAATGCCACAGTTGTATCTTATGCAGAGTACAATGGTTGTAAAATTAAAGATGTTCATGACGGTTATGTGTATAACAATTTAAACTACCCTGTCTTGTGTTATTCTTTTCAACAGATCGTCATTACACCAGCTACCTGTGAGTATTTCTATGGACAGTTAATTTAAATTTCACCTTGGAAATAACGTAGTGTAGTTGAACGTAATACCTGCAAGTTGCAGTTTGTACTCAGCCCTTTTGTTATTGTTGTTTGTTTGTTTGTTTTTTTAAAGATATTAATCTTTACTCATTCAAAAGCAAGAACAAAACTCTTGACACATACAGGGAACTTTTAGAAAGATCAATTCAGCTGTAAGAGTGTCTTCTGTATGTCAATATCCCCCCCCCCCAATTCTTCACAACTATGATGCTTATGATTGTGGACTTGTAATGATTTGCACAGTTTGTCATGCCAAAGTCTTATTTCTGTTTACATTAATGCATGTTAATGGTTTGAAGGATGGCTATTTGCAGGTATTGCGCAAAGCAATGCATTTTACTAATTCCAAGATGTCCTCACTATACCCAGTTTCCCTTTGCCGCCGTTGGTTCATTTCTTCTTATTTTTTTTTTTTTTGACTTTGTGTAAGAAGTATCCTGCTCTGAAGTTTACATATTTCAGTATTCAAAGGATAATTTACTTAAATAATGATAATATTTAGTGTATACTTCTATAGCGCAACAATCCATCAAAAAGATGCTCATTGCGCTTTTAGTCTTTAAAGTTAGGAAATGAAAAAAAAAATAAAGAAAGAAGAAGAGGAAGAAGAAGAAGAAGAAAAGGAAATAATGACATGTTCACTTTTTTGTATCCTACAACATATTAATGTTGTACGCCCATGATTTTTTATCATGGCTACTACTAAAACACTGATCAATTCAGTGCTCATTTACGTCGATGTAGGGCAGTTTTGTCTATCAGTTGCAACATATTAATGTCGTTATGAAAATATTTTCTCTCTCGTATACAGCTGCAGAAGCTGCTGTTCTCTGCCACGCTGTCACAGAACCCAGAGAAGCTGACCCAGCTGCGACTCTTCCAGCCGAGGCTCATCACCACCAGGGAAGGCTCGGGACTCCGTCCCCTTTACGGTCTCCCTGGCAACCAGCAGGGGGCGGGGACAGGTGTGGAAAACACGGAAGTTCCTGATGACAAGGAGGAGTTTGCAGAGGGAGAAGCAGACTTTGTTGGGAAGTACACTACTCCAGTTGGCTTGTCTGTGAGTGTACTCAAATGTTTTTGTTTTGTTCATTTTCCATCTGAGATGACAGCTGGATATCCCTCATTCAACTACACTAAGCTGGCCTTCTGTGGGGTCCTAGTGAGCTGGGAGCACTTCACTGGGTTAACCCTAAAGGGGCCGGGCTTTTTTGGCTATGCTCAGACCGGGGGGATGGATTCCGCCCCCCCCCCCCCCGAGATCTCGGCCATCGGTGGTGCGATCATGATGAAATTTTGCATGCGTGAAACCCGCGTCATAATCTACAAGATTGTGTCATAAGATTTTTTAAACAATCAATTTTTAATTTTAATTAATTCATTATGCAAATTAAGCTCAAGGTGATATTTTAGCATAATTAAGAGCATTGAGAGTGTAATTTTTGATCTGTAAATCTGTTTTAGCATATGCAACAATTGGACATCACAAAAACTTCCAAAACTCATTTCAATTCTTATGTATTTTATTGTTTTCAGAATTTCTTATGTATTTCTCTGTTTTTCAACTTCTGTTTTTTCTTTGTTTTTTCATTGGAAATTGTCAGTGACCACTTTTCTACCATAATTAGCACAAAATTAATCAATGAAAGTGATTTATTGTAAAAATAATCAGGTTTTTATGACTTTCATGACAGAGCACTTTTTTCCACAGGAAATGTACACAAAATTGTGCCCGTTTTGGGGCAACATTCCGTTACAAAAATGGGCGTGGCTTCACAGAAGTATGCGTGGACGTTGCAAATTTGGTCTCAAAAGTTGCGCGAGACTTGAACAAAGAAAGTCAAGAAGCCTCGCGACGAGGCCTTCTTGCGCTACAGAATTATAGCGCGAGACGTCAACACTTAGGATCATTTTGTGTCTGAAGTAGCTGCAGTTAAGATGCAAGTGTAAAAAAATTGTTTTTGATCAAACTGTAATGACCAGTTGAAGATGGGCTGATTTTCCCATAACACACATTTCCATAGACAGTTGCCCAAGTATGATCGGGAATAGTAAGCCTTCATCAGGTGGAACAAAATTAGAAATTTTCAGCATGCCTGACTTCAAAATTAACAGTTTAGAGTCTCAAGTGGGTTAGTTATTTTTTGATGAACAAAAACCCGTCCGCATTCAAAAGGTTTTGAGAACTGAGCTGTCATTTCTCAAAATGGCTGTGGAAAAAAAAAGCAACAACAAAACACAAACAATCACAATGCTCATGGACCGATTTTGCATGTATGTTTTTAACACTACTCTCGGCTGAAAACAAAGGACAAGAAATAGAATCACAGACCAATCAGTCCTTAACCATTTATGAGCCATGGCGTAAACCCCCTGTGTGCCACATTATTCTGAGACTGCAATCTAGTCATTTTTTAGCAAAGCGTTCTGTTTTTCATATTTGTGTAGTTTTTACAGATTTTTGTTACTTAGGACATGTAATGAGCAAAGTTGTAGAAAAATGCCCTGCTTTGTTCTGATGTGGATTATATGACAAAGCTATGATTGTTTTTCTTTCAAAGGACCAGTAGCTAGATTGTTGTAGAGGCATGACTTTTGCACACAAAACAGTGACAAGAACCTAGAATTTACTTGCAAATCCAGTAGGGAACCTTCCTTGATAGTCATCAATCACCCGATAAAATGAAAGCTACCTGTGACAGGAATGGAATTGCAAGAAACACTTTTATTGTACATACTGTCGCATTTGGCAATTTATCGATCGGTTTGGGCGGGTTTGTGCATTTGAGCGGAATATGCGAAGTTGGCACGCTGTTGACTGAGTTGGGCATGCAAACGAGACACAAAGAGTTAAATCATTAAGATCAATTATTTTTTTATTTTTGAAGCAACATTTTTTTTTTTTCAGACAATATCAAGACATTGCTCACAGGTAGGACCATGCAGCTCAAGCTTTTTTCACAAACTTCAAATGTTGCCAATTTGCCAGTTTCACTGATTGGTTCTCTGGTGCTTTCCTCCCTGACCCAGGAATACTTCGTCCAGTGCACTGCGGGGGACAAACCTCTGGTGCTTTGTCATCTTCTTCTCCATCTGTACTTCAAACAGGTCTTGTGCTTCACCAACACAGTGGAGGCCACTCACAGGTGATCCATTAACCCTTTATGTGCCATGGTACTTAGCTTTGATAACTTGTCATTAAAGGGACTGTACAGTACTGGATGAGGTGGGGATTCATGTTTTGAACATTCCTAAGTGAGTTAATGAGAAACCTCTTTTAATATGAAATATGAAAGAGCATGTAATTTTAAGAAGGATTCAACGTTTATTTGATGAAAATTGGTTTTCAAATGGCTGAGATATCCAAAAAAGTGATAATAATGAAAGGCGACAGGCCGCGCCTTTTAAATTAGGATCTCTTTTTTTTTTCACCTTGTTTTTGGATATCTCAGCCATTTCAAAACCAATTTTCATCAAATAAACTTTTGATACCCCTTAGAATTGCATGCTCTTTGACATCTCATAGAGTGGTTTCTGAATATCTCGCAAAACGTTGGAAGCTAAATCCTCACGTCAACCAGAACTGTACACACCCTTTAAGCTCTTTCATCAGTATTCAGTATTCTCTTCAAACTTGACTGAGTTGTAAAAGGTCACAAGCCTATAGGCCCTCTTGCTGTACAAACGGGCAACCAAATCGAGTCCAGCCGAGTGCTACAGCATGAGGGCCTTTTGACATGTGCCTCACTCATTATTATTTGAAGGGGTCGGTGTAATATAGTGCTAACCCACACTTTTGTCAAAATTGAGTTACATGCATTTTCATAATCCTTATCCTTCACTCTAACCTCCGTGAAAATATCATATATGAATTCAACCAATAAGATGGTAAAAAATGCATGCATTCATGTTTTACTATTAAATGTACAATGTATGGACTTTCCACAGATTCAACAGCGATTATCTCAAAATGACTATTGTGTGGGTTAGCACTTTATTGCACCGACCCCTTCATTTATGACCCATGAACCCTAATGATAGTCATATTAATGGGTTAGGGTCCATCAATGGAATGGCGTGCTCCCAACATCCTTCGTCTTGGCGTTGTCCAGCCTGTTCGCATGCATCACTGACCACCACCGGAGGTCCGTAGCATGCATTCCTTGTGTGCAAATTGGGCATCTGCAGACAGACACATCGATTGGTCGAATTTTACTCCAGAAATCAGGTAGCAAAAGTCGGTAGTTCAAAGGGCTAACAAAAGAATGTGAAGTAGATCTCAAAAGGCCCTCGTGCACCCCCACTCAGCCGAGCTGTCTTCATCATACAGCGAGAGGGCCTTGACAAGAGGCTATGCAGCAATTTCGCTCAGTTCAAGGAAGAGGCAATAATATGTGGTCATTTTGATACTTATATGAATATCAGACAACTTGCTAAATTAACATGAAATGAAGCCACTTTGCAAAATTTTGCATATCTTGGTGTACAAGAAATGATTTAGTGTGCATGTGTGTGTATGTAAACGTATGTACATTGTATGTACGGATGTATATATCTATGTATGACATATATTATTTTTATTGATTTTTTTTTCTTCCTCTTCTTTTTGTCTGCAGGTTATACTTGCTTCTGAAATTGATGGATTCTGTGGATGTTGCAGAGTTTTCGTCTAACCTCGGTCACGCTGAGCGGCAGGACATCCTGAAACGATTCAAGGCTGGGAAGATTCAAATGTAAGTCTACAAGTTTTAGCAGAATTTATCAGTGCTTCCTAAGAAAAAGAAAATGAAAATGACAAACCTTGCCACTTGATTAGATCTAGGAGGATTTACAGGATCCATACATTTTGATGTTAGTTTGATTTTCTGTCCATATATCATTCTATCTTTCTTTGTAAAGTTATAATTTGTGGTCATAAGCAGATAGTTTTCAAAGTCTTCATGAAAAAAGAAAAAGAAATACTTGGCAGTTACTATGACTTTTAGTCCTTGTTTATTTCATTTTTTTTTTCTTCATTGAGGATGGATGAGTAGCAAAGATACACTATCATAATCTTAAGAATTTGAGTGAGTGAATGTTGCAGATTCAGTTATCAAAATCACCAAGTAGGCTTGGATTATAGTCCATAGCTTTTGAAGAGTATATTTTTTCTGTTCATTTTGAATATTAAACTTGTCTTTATAAATTTTACTTCAAATATTAATTTGGGGCTCAAATGGCGACCAGTATTAGCAGGGCTCTCTGGTAGAGCAATGGCAACACTGAAAAAGCTACCCTGGACAGCAAAGACAGTATTATTTGTATTTTTTTAAACTTATTGTTGTTATTATTGTTGTTATTATCGTTATTGTTGTTTTTATTGGTTTTATAATTATTATTATTATTATTATCATCATCATTATTATTATCATCATTATTGTTATTATCATCATTATTATTATCATCGTCGTCATCACCATCATCGTCATCATTATTATTATCAATATTTAGTGTACCCTAGTGCAGGGCTGCACTCAAACAGATGAACCCCTTTTTCTACTGGTCCAACCTGTCTGGCGGACCACTTGTTACTGTCATGTGTACCCGTGCTCCAGTGAAGATCACTTGTGTTGTTGTCAATGTGTTCCTGTGTATAAATTACTGAAATCATAGTGGGAAATGTGGAATTACTGTTGTTGTTTTTTTTATGAAATATTTTCAGTCTTGTCTGCTCTGATGCCATGGCGCGAGGGATGGACATTGAGAATGTTAAGTGCGTCATATCATACGACCTGCCACCTCACCTCCGCACGTACATCCACAGGGTGGGCAGAACCGCCAGGGCGGGACGTGGAGGTACAGCATTCTCTTTCGTCGGCAAGAAGGAGGTAAGTTGAGAATGGCGTTTTTTCAACATCGCTGTTATCCCTTCCTATTAGACTCTGTTTAATACTAAACTTTTGTGGAACATCTCCATTATTACAGCATCAAAGAAAATTTATTAACCAGCACATTCCGCCCCCCCCCCCCCCCCCCCCCGAGATCTCGGCCATCGGTGGTGCGATCGTGATGAAATTTTGCATGCGTGAGAACCGTGTCATAATCTACAAGATTATGTTATAAGATTTTTTTGAAACAATCAATTTCTAATTTTAATTAATTAATTATGCAAATTAAGCTCAAGATCATATTTTGCCCTAATTAAAAGCATTGAGAGTCTAATTTTTTGATCTGTAAATCTGTTTTAGCATACATTCAACAATTGTACATCACAAAAACTTCCAAAACTCATTTCAATTCTGATGTATTTTATTGTTTTCAGAATTTCTTATGTATTTCTCTGTTTTTCAACTTTTGTTTTTTTCTTTGTTTTTTCATTGGAAATTGTCACTGACCACTTTTCTACAATAATTAGCAGAAAATTAATCAATGAAAGTGATTAATTGTAAAAATAATCAGGTTTTTATGACTTTCATGACAGAGCACTGTTTTCCATAGGAAATGTACACAAAATTGCCCCCGTTTTGGGGCGACATTCCGTTACAAAAGTGGGCGTGGCTTCGCAAAAGTATGCGCGGACGTTGCAAATTTGGTCTCAAAAGTCAAAAGTTGCGCGAGACTTGAACAAACAAAGTTGTGAAGCCTCGTGGCGAGGCCTTTTCGCGTTACAGAATTATAGCGCGAAACATCAAGGGGGGCGGATTCTGCCCCCCCCCCCCCCCCCCTTTAGGGTTAAAGGGGATTGTAATGTCCAGTGCTTGAAGACAGTGTCTTGAATAAAGTGTTAGGTGCATTCAGTCAGAAAAGGTTCACTAAAAGCTCACTATTGTATCCTCAGGGAATAATAGTCAGCTGAGAGCCAGAAGGGGGTTACTGCAATTCATAGGGGTTTTGAGTTATTGGTATCATATTGTAGACCTCAACTACATGGTGTTGTCAAGTTCAAATATATGTAGTTTTATCTCCAGTTAAATGTTAAAGATGAAAAAAAAAATCGGTTTCATGGAATTGATTGCTTCATTTTCATTATGCTCAAATCTTAGAAGGCAAAAGAATCCTTCTGGTTCTTTGCAATAGCTAATGGTTCAATTTTTAGGTTTACCCGTTAAGGGCGAACTGATTTTGCTACAACATGCATTTCCCATAGACACTTGCCCGAGTATACTCGGAACTCATCCTCAACGGGTTAGTGAACCTGTTATTTGGAGCCTACTGGATGTGTTTCCTCATTGATTGGGAGAAAAATCCTGCTATTCTTTGTAGCGAAAAATGCTGAAGAATAATTATGCAATTGACACTAGTGATGAAAATTATGTTGAAATTTCGGGATATATTTCTTCCGAGGAGCTACTAAGAAATTGTGCCATCCACCTCTTCATAGTAAGAGCATCTTAACAATTAGAACAATTTTGCATGCTTTAATTTTTGCTATGTCAAGCAAGCCTCAGGTGAGGTTTCTGGTTTTCACAGAATGTTTGTAACAGATTATAAGCATAAAATTTGAGCACACGTATATCTGTAAGCTTGTGCAATTCATTATTAACCCGTTGAGGACGACTCTTGAGTATACTCGGGCAGGTGTCTATGGGAAATGCGCGTTGTAGCAAAATCAGTCCATCCTCAAAGGGTTAACTTAAGTAGATAAACAATTGTAGATCGAACAGCACAAGAGAAAGCCATTCATGTGAAATTTATTGAATTTTTTGTCAGACGTAAAGAGAGAGAGAGAGAGAGAGATGCCAATGTTACTACTTACTCAAAATTATTGGATTTCTGTTTGTCGCCCTCTTCAGGTGACAAAGTTCAAGCAGATGCTGAGGAATGCTGGGAAGGAGAAAATCAAGCGACACCACGTGTCAGCTGACCACCTGGAGTCCCTGGTGCCGTCCTTCACGTCGGCGCTCTCAGAGCTTCCCTCCCTCCTCAAGGTAAAGTACACCATATATTTAGCGAGTCTAAATTTTCGCGAATCGGGAATTCCCGATGATTTCGCAAGTGGTTAAATTTGCAATCGGGGAGTACTGTTGTACTTAACGGAGAAATGTATATGTGACCCGCTACAACAAAAAGGTCCTAAAGTCGCGCACGGTCGAAGCCGTGAAAATCGAGTTTGAAGTCAGAGCATTAAAATTGGTCAAAACTTACGATTTTCTGATTTTGATATATTATTAAAGTCTAACATGTCTTCTATCTTCTGTCGAAATTTTGAAGCAAAATGATCAAAGGAAAGAAAAGAAAATAGCATTTTTCTGAGCCATGTTTTTTGGCGTTTCAACGAAGCAGAAACGGGTTCTAAAATTTGGATTGAGCGCCACAGAAAGGTTCCGCCCCTAACAACGACCAGAGTGATCTCATTGGTCAGTTTGCTGCTTGCTGCTAACTGAAGCGTGAAGCTCGCACACTGCCCAGTCGACTGGTGCGTGCGGGCGGGGTGCGCTATGCTCAGCCGCTTCTCACATCCTGGTCACTGATTGGTTGGTGAGGAGACCGCCGACGCTTATGTGCTTGAATGAACTCTTCGGGGGTTGCTAGGGCTTACCTTCTATTGTCCAGAGATGAAAACTGACTGAAAGGAAGACTTATAGGGCGCTTTTCTCAAAACAGTGATTTTCCAGACGTCTCGACATGCTCTCTTTTAAACATCGATATCTCCGCAGCCGATTATTTCTATAAAATGTGTTATATATCAATTTAAAGCAGAAAGATTAAGGGATTATATCAGGCAATTTTCAACCTCGCCCGACTTTAGGATCATTTTGTTGTAGCGGGTCACATATGCATGTCCATGTAGGTCACATTCATATCGGGATCAGAGTCATGATTTTCGCCCGTCCTTAAATTCATGTTTTTTGTGTGAAAACTTTCGATTTAAGGCCAATTTTGCAAAATCTCCTTTTCTTCCACTTTAGCTGTGTGTCTCCCACTTGAGATGTCCCCCCCCCCCCCCTTGCTGGAGAGATTTTTCCAGTACAGTCCACCAATAAGGTGTATTATCATACTTTTGGTTTATATGTTTTATGCGATGTGCTGTGCAATTGCATCATAAAAAACTAACTACGTGTGATTGAAAAAAATTATGCATCCTAGTAATGGAGCTAAACCTTTTACAACTCCTCTTTGAATTGTTTGCAGGGGTGCAAATGGTCGAACTGCCTTTCTCTCAACCAACTTTAGTTTTGTTATACACTTTATATTAACTGTAATCAGGCCTCGTTTTTTTTTTTGTTTTTTTTGGCTTTGTTATTAAACCGGAGGAGAAGGGAATTTTTCAAAATGCACCCTATTCCCTCTATAGTATAAAACAAAAGAAAAATCTTATGCAATACATGTAGTTA
Source organism: Diadema antillarum (assembly GCF_040938485.1). Classification (NCBI taxonomy): domain Eukaryota; kingdom Metazoa; phylum Echinodermata; class Echinoidea; order Diadematoida; family Diadematidae; genus Diadema; species Diadema antillarum. The sequence continues at coordinate 874,702 of NW_027271039.1, forward strand.
ATTGCTACTATCTCTGTGCAGAACTTTGCAAATTTAGGTGAAATCACAATGCTTGATGTTCACTGGGCTTTTCAATACACCATCATTTTGTATGCTGGTATCTATACTCATGCTTATTTGTTTGTTTCTTTTTTCCACAGGAAGAAAAGGCACACCAGTACTAGCATCCTGGATAAAGTCAGTCAAGGAGATGTGAAGCCGAAGGCAAAGGGCCAGCTACAAGTTTGATTCCCATCAGTGAAAGGACTTTAGCGGCTACTTCAGCAAGATATCGTGTGATAGTGCCTAAAACTATTTCTTGGGTCATGTGATGCGATATTTGCATTTTTTTTTTTACCTGTCACGCAGAGTTTCTCCTGTAGGCTGCGAGCTGGCTTGCCCACACGTATTGCCCCCCCCCCCCCCCCCCAACAGTTTTTGCCCCTCAGCATGGGTTATTAATGTCATTGGAACCTCATCGATAACAACACAATTTTACAGGCCCCATTCCAATTACATTTTCTTATTTTCTTTTTTTTTCAATTATCTCTAATACGTGTACATACACAACAAGACAATTTCAATATTCCCAAGCAGCTCCTTTTAACCCATATCTGCCGATCTATGGGATATCCATTAGCACGCGCAAACACTGGGAACGCCGATCTACGGGATAAGCCGTGGCAGAAATGGCTATGAATATTTTTCATTAGCGGTTTCTTTTGAATTACTTTCTATTTCATATAGTTTTCCACAGTTTTCTTTTTATGAGTATCGGTGACATCACCTTGAATTTGAGATGGCACAGCTTAGTGAACGTACACGTGAAATAGCCTTTGGCAGCAACAGCCTTAGATTGCATTACGTGATCGGCAGATATGGGTTAATAAGGTTCCAGGTATACTACGTGAGCATACATGTACCTCTACATTGATTGTCTTTGTTATTAGACAAGCATCTGAATTTGGAATAAAGAGAAAATTATTTATCTGCAAATATTACCTTCACTCTGTTTTATTCATCTCCTCTTTTCTTTGTGTGCTTGGCTCATTCATTTCTAACTGTTTATACATGTAGGACAAGTCCACCTTCATAGACATGTGGATTGAGTGAATGCAGCAATATTTGTAGAACACATTAGTGAAAGTTTGAGGAAAATTGGACAATCCATTCAAAAGTTATGATTTTTTTTAAGTATCTACACAATCACTGCTGGATGAGAAGAATACTACAGTGCATGATGTCACATGTGTACAACTATATATTAACGGAAAATAAAAAGAATTTCACAAACTTTATTTTTTTAATAATAGTCCACATTTCTTCCACTTGTTACTGATTTAAAAGGGTAATATTATTCCCCTTGCCTTATGAATGAGAGAAGTCAAGTGTTTTTTTGTTATGTGAGAAAAGTGAAAATATGTTCAATTTTCTTTTATACTTACTTCATATAGTTGTACACATGTGACATCACAAGCTATAGTAGTCTTCTCTTCCAGCCGTGACTGAGCAGAAACTTCAAAAATTCATAACTTTTGGATGCAGTGTCCAATTTTCCTCAAACTCTCACTGACGTGTTCTACTAATACTGCTGCATTCACTCAACCCACATGTCTATGAAGGTGAACTTGTCCTTTAAGAGTATAGAATGTACATGCCTTTTGTTGTATGAATACATAACGAACACTGTATAAGCCATTATTTTCAAGAGCATTTAATTTCCTGAATCACTGTTGGACTGTAAATTTATTAAGAAAGCATGTAAATTGTTGCCATGCACAAGGGTAATAGAGCAGGTACGATACCCCTGGTGGCAATTTGCGAAAACAACATCTCGCAAAAATGTCCATGACCTCCCCATTTGCAAAAGAATATCTGTATGCAAAAATAACAGCTCTTACAATGCTCATCACACTATACACATGCCAAATAATAGTCATTAAAGTGTAAAAATATCCTGGAAAAAAATGTTGCTCCCTTTTTACTTTTATTTTAATAATTTTTTTTTTTATTTAGTCAAAATGGGAGATACAGTTCTGTACAAAGCACTTGCTCTGAGAGCAAATTGATGAAATTTCATGAAGTTTTGCCAGGTGACAATGATTGTGTTAATATCTAAATTCATAAAACATCAAATGACAAGGATCTATTTTAGGTGTTATATAAAACAAATAATTAATGTTTTTCCGTTGTGCAACGGACAGAATATTTCATTCAGTGAAAGATGAGATTATTGATCCATTCAACGAGGCGCAGATCATTTCATCTTTCACCTCATGAAATATTGTCCATTGCACTCAAACATTCATTACAATATTTGTATGCCGAATGATATGCAGCCTCCTCATATAAACAACACCACACACAGAAACTAGTGTTAAACTTTTTATCTCAATACAAGTTACTGTACCCCCATAATAACCAGCTGTTAATGGTACATCCTACCGTAAACAGCTGAAAATTCCAGAGGGAAATATCTTGTATTGAGATCAAAATTAAGTTTAACACCAATTTCAGATGAATTTCCAATAGAGATGAGCTTCTACTCTAACACCACACAAACATACAGACACCAACAAACTGAAATCTACCATTGTATATTAACACTCGCTCATACACATTACATAAACTGGGCACATTTATTACTTTCGAAACATTAATGTGTCTTTATCACAGGTACAATCTATAATTTCATCTGTGTCCATTATGAACATAATACCTTTGTACGAACATCACTTCATTAAACCCGAACCACTCATGAAGTGCCTAGACGATATACTGTACTCTGCAAAGTCTGTTGTACATGCACACTTGCAGGTTGACAGTAAACTGTTCACGAAATAGTTTTAAAAATAAGTTCAACGGAATGTTCACTATAAAGGATACTTTTCTCATGAGTTGTTCACTGTGAAACTAAGTTAAGTAGGAATTCCTGTTTAGAGATCGTAGAGCATTTACCCCAGTGAAAACTATTCCTCAGCATGCTTGGGCAGGTGTGTACAGTACAACAATGTACTGTAGATGGGAAATGCATGTTACTGGAGAAGTTGCTTGTCTTGAACAGGTTATTAGAGAAACAAGGTGTCAAGATATCAAACATAAAGAAACAAACAAGCGAACAAACAGACAAACAAAAACATGCCCAAGAAATGAAAAATAATACCTGTAATCACACCTGGTCAGGTGACATGATCTGTAAACATTGAAAAGGATAGGACATGCTGTATTTCCCAGAAGAAAATCAGTGCTACAACACCTCAGCCAATCTGAATATGGGTATAAATCTGCTACAGTGGGACCTTGCTAATACAAGAACTAAAAACATGACATTTACTGTCTTACAAGTATTTATCACATTTTGCACTATATCAGGGTCCAAAAACATAGAAATATGAAGAGCTTTGTCCTTCAAAACAACCATTGTTATTGGGTTATATAGTACCTGACCTCTTTATAACCATGTTCCCACCCTACACTGAAATTGAGCAGGGTGCTACAAATACATTGTAGACTCACCAAACTGTCTTGGGTGATTACATTATGTAATAAAACAAACTGCTTTATTTGGTCGTGTATAATGATGTATGTATGTGGGTCAGAACAGAATATTTAGCTATGAAGATTACATCATCAAGCACATCCTTTCAGTGAATTCAGTTCTCAAAAATTGGCTCATTATTTGGGAAATAATGAAAGACTGAATATAGATACAAGTGTAAAAGCTTTGTCTTTTTCTTCTTTCTTTTTTTTTGAACCAAAACCCATATTACCCACTTCTCTATGATTGACAACATCTCTAACAGATGAGCAAAGTTAGGACACTTGCAAATCTATCTATTCCCCCATAGTGTGCAAAACATTCTTTTTGTAATATCTGGGGTTAGTGTACATTAATCATGGGGATAATAACATGTATATAATGGTCAAAAACTAGGAAGGCCTTCAGTGTAATAGTAAGTTGAACTGCCCCTTCACTAAGCCGCATCAATGTCAGGAATTATAGTGTGCAAAACATTCTCTATGTAATATACGGTCCATTAATCATGGGAACAATAACATGTTGGTAGATGGCCGACTTTACCTACAGTAGGAAGACCTTCAGTGTAGTAATAGTAAAGTTGCACTGCCCCTTCACTATAAGCTGTATCAATGACAGGAAACTTTTTACTGGAACTTACTGTATCAGATGCATTGGTCAAGAGGGACATCATCTTGTCCACGGTACAAAACTATACTGTAAGCCATCTTGTCTGACCTCGTAGTAGACAAGATTTCACTGATCAATGCACTTCGCATTTCCTGCAACCGTCTTGTTAAATATATGGATATTGCAAAACAACATTCTCAGAACATCTTAATATTCACCTGTAATATGAAGGTTCTAATACACATCAACTTCACTCCAAAGTGTTGAATCCTGACTCCAAGTTAAAACTCTGTACTGACTGATACACCATTATTTATAGCAAAGTTTTGTCACTGTCAAACTTTTTTCTTTCTCTGAGAATTTAGAATTGACAATAAAAAATCAATATGTTTCGAAAGTGCAGAGTAATTTGGAATAGATGTTATGGATTTATATAAAAGGATGATGGTAATTTGCCAGATGCAGCACATTGACCTAATATACACATACAAATAGCTATATTACAATGTAATTATTCTTTTACAGCATTTATGTAAATCTTATTTTTTGTTGGAGGAAATATGAGAAATATCTCAATTTGTAACACTTGCTCTACTTGATATGAAACAATTTTTATTATGCCTAGCTTCATATAAAGTTCAACTGGTCTTATCAATTCCCAATATTATCTCTTCTATAGCATCTATTCATCAATAAATAGCATAAATAGTTATGCAGTCTCAATTTCAGTGTCATGTTCAATGAGTTCGGGACTGTCTCTGGTCAGCACTCGAAACTTAAGGCCACAGCAGAGGGCAAGCGCTAAGAGAGCGGAGCAAATGATGAAAATGTGTCTCGTGCCGGCCTTGGTGGGATCGTCGTGGAGCACCATGAGGCCAATGCAGGCGATTAGATTGAGCGGCACGCGGAACCAGTTCATGATCCCGGCTCGGTGCGACTCGGGGAGGATCTTCCCCCGCAGGAAGCCCATGGCAGGGAAGTAGATACCGCAGGCGAGCTCCAGCGAAAGGAAGGCCACGTACGACACGGTCGGGTGCTCGTGCAGCGGCTTTGTGGAGCCCACGCAGATGAGCGTCGACACGAGGGCGATGACGATGGCCACATTGACCAGGACCGCGGCCGACTGGCGGAAGGCAGTGAGGATCTGGTAGACGGCCGAGCCAATCATGATGCAGAGCATGAAATTTGAAAAGATGACCCCCAGCGGGAGGCGGAAGGGATCGAGGACGGGCGTCCAGATGAAGATGAAAATGTACATGACGCTCTCGTACAGCGACTGCATGGCCCCAATGAGCAACATGCGGCGGCTGCTGAGAATATGCCTCATACCCTCTCCGCAAGTCTTTGAGCAGCTGACGCGCTGACTGCTGTAGTTCTCTTGCCAACCCGTGGCAACGAGGGCGCCAGCTACCATCAGGAGGGGAATGGAGAGAAGAAACGGAGCGACGGGGCCGAATCCGAAAAAGCTCGCAAATACATTGGCGATGATTCCTGCCGCGACCGCGAGCACGCCGTTCCAGAGGGTGGCCTTTGAGAATGTGACCGAGAGCCACTCTTTGGGGAAGTCATGGGTTTCCAGGTGTTCGTGGGCATACCACGCCTCAAAGGCGGTGAAGAGAAGGGATGTGGAAATTCCGCCCAGAATCCTGCCTATAATCAGGAGCCCATAGCTCCGCGAGAGCTTCATGAAACACGACACCGAGTACACGATGCAAAAAGTGATGCAGAGTTTTTTCCGGCCAAAGCGGTCAGCCAGTGTACTGGTCATGCCACCAAAGATGACGCTGGCTGCGAATCCACAGACATAGAGCACAGTGATCTGCGACTCAAGGAAGCCATAATGGCTGTACAACTTGTAGAGGTACGGCCCCTGAAGCCAGTCGGCAGCGAGAGCCAGAAAGTATGCCATGAAGTACTTCCTCTGAAATTGCACAAATGTTGGATTGTTTCCAGTATTCTGTTGCTGGACCCCGAGGCGTTTAGCGACGACTGTCAGCGCCACACAAAGTGTTACCAGGCAGCCAAAGCTGCTATACACCACAAAGTGTAGGTATGCCATTCTCTAAGTTCTCATAGCTTGCTAAATACGCTGACAATCCTGACACACTGGCTGTCCAAAACCTGCAGTAAGGAAATTAAAGGAAAAAAGACAAGAATTAAAAAGTTCCAAAAAAACCTTGGATTACAAAATCTCTCCTGTAGGTCTATTAAACTGTAAAAATACCCTTTTCTATATACAGAAGAGATCCTAACAGTCGAACTCGGTCTCGGTATGTGCATTATCGCAACGTTCTTACATCATCCATACGTTTAGCCAAAAGAATGCATTTTTCAAAGCAATTTATCAAGTATAAAAATGACATCAAGAGTACGTGGAAGGTGATAAATGAAGCGCTGAACACTAAAAAGAACATTGAACCCCCTAGGCATATTATCTATAATGATAAGTATATTGAAGATCAAGCTGATGTGGCAGAAGTATTCAATGAATACTTTGTAAGCATAGGACCTAATCTTGCCAGCAGTATTCCACACTCAAACACTGATTTCTATTACTTCTTAAAAGACCAGAATCAGCAGTCTCTTTTTTTCGAACCAGCATTGAAGAAGAAATCAAAGATATCGTGCAAAATTTGAACAATAAGAAAAGCTCTGGATGTGACGGAATCACCAATTTCCTCCTTAAAAACATCATTAATGAAGTAGTTACACCATTAACACACATTTCTAATTTATCGTTATCTAACCTGGCATAGTTCCACAAAAAATGAAACTAGCTAAAGTTGTACCAATTTTTAAAAAAAGGACAAAAAGAATCTGTGATAAATTATCGCCCTATCTTTGTTAACTTCATTTTCAAAACTTCTTGAAAGGTTGGTACAATTGTATATACGCGCACACACAAATTTCTCGAAAAGTGTGGAGTTTTTTGTAACTCCCAGTTTGGTTTTAGGAAAAACCACAGTACGACCCATGCCTTACTTTCTTTTATCCATAAAGTTGCTCATGCTATAGATGATGTCTCCCACACTATTGGGAGTTTTTCTTGATTTTTCGAAGGCCTTCGACACAATTGACCATGATATTTTGATTTACAAGCTACGACATTATGGTATACGTGGGAAGGCTTTGGACTGGTTTCGAGATTATTCATCAAACAGAAAACAATTTGTGAGTATAAATGGTTGTGATTCTCAGTTAAAGTTAATTTCATGTGGTGTTCCACAGGGCTCCTTACTAGGCCCACTATTGTTAATTTTGTACATTAACGATCTTCCACGTTCCTCGCCAATTCTTTCCTTTATATGTTTTGCTGACGACGCCATGATCTGTTTTTTTACACACAGAGATCCTTATACTCTTGTTAACACAATGAATAAAGAACTTAAATCTGTGCAATCTTGGATATACGCCAATAAATTGTCACTTAATATTGATAAAACTCACTGTATGCTTTTTAGCAACAGTCTTAAAACCCTTCTTGTAACATTAAGTTTAATGAAACTGAATTAAATCAAGTTGGTAGTATAAAATTTCTAGGGCTTTTTATTGACAGTGATTTGTCTTGGAAATCTCACGTCAGTTATTTAAGTAATATTCTTTCCAAAAATATGGGCGTTCTTAATAAACTGAAGAACGTTTTTCCAAGTCAAATCCTGCTTAATCTTTATTCTGCTTTGATTACACCGTACCTTAATTATGGTATTCTTGTTTGGGGGAATGCACCTAGAAATCTTCTTGACATACTGTTCCGTGTTCAAAAACGCGCCATCAGAAATATCAACCATGTTGGATATTTGTCCCACACGAATGATTTATTTTTCAAAAATAGGATACTGAAAACATCAGATTTATTTGTTTACAACGTCGGCATCAATTTTCTGCCAAGGAGTTACCGGATGTTTTCACTCGCATGTTCAGGAAAAACTATTTGATTCATAATTATCCTACCCGCCAAAGTCACACATTTCACCTTCCACGTACTCGAACAATTTTCGCTAAAAAAACGATAATGTATACCGGCCCTAGGTATTGGCATGACCTCTCCCCCGAAATAACAAGCTGCTCGTCCTTATATTCCTTTAAACGCAGATTAAAAGAGTTTTTACTGAGTGCATATCTTGCAGAAACTGAATGATTGTAATGTCTTATGTAATACTGTGGTATGTTATTGTCCGATCAAACATTCTTGTCAACACGCTGCGGATTCCATTTTGGGTCTTGATGTCTCCGAATTTATCATTATCAATTCCACATTCTACTTCGCTTCCCTCTTTCCTTCTTTCTCTCTCTAACTTTCTACATAGAGCTTGACGGCGGACACCAAATGGCTTGAAAGCTGCACATGTTACTTCTTGTGTCTTACTGATGATATCCTAGCGATAGCTTTAATGCAACAACAGTTTATAGTGTATATACCAAAGTAGGTTTTATGATTATGCAACACATGTTGTACTCCTGAAACCAATGATAGCTCAGTCACAGTAATAGTTCACATTTAGTTTGTTTGTTTGTTTGTTTGTTTGTTTGTTTGTTTTTTCTTATTTGGCACCCTTACATCATCTGGTCTTACCTACTATCCGTTCTCCATTTCTTTTTCACAAACACATATTACTCGGGGCTTACAGCCAAACAAGCTTGCTTTCATGTAGGTCCCGCCATACTTTTCTTTGATCAACCCCATCTCAATTTCAAATTTGACCAGTTATTACATATTATAATTACTGTCTTATTACCATGTATATTGTTGTGTTTTGCACGTTGTTTACAAGGTGAAAGAACTTGTTTGATTTCTGTTATAATGTCCATAAATGAGAAGTATATGGAAATAAAATGAATTGAATTGAAATTGAAATTGAATTTGATGCAAATACCCGTGTAAAAGTTCAACTTCCCCATTGTTACTGCACATGAACAATCTGTAGAGTACAGGTATGTAGATCATACTCCAACAAGACCATAATACAGACCGCACTGTACATGGAAAGTCACCATGTCCAGCATATGGAACGTAATTTTTTTTTTATTTTTTTTTTTTTTTTGGGGGGGGGGGGGGGTATTCATGTTCGTTCATTTTTTTTTCTCAAATTCGGCACAAACTGCACAAAAATCATTTCAAAAATATGAAATAACAAATAACTTAATCATTCACATAAATTTGAATCTTAACCGAGACTAGAGCGAGAAGCAGAGATATTGTCAGTATTGAATTTGGCTTTCATAATTCATGTTGTTTGTCGAAACAACTCATTCTTCGCAGTGATCATTACAAACATGGCCTCTAAAATCTGCAAATAGGAAACCAAGTTTACTGTGTAAAGTTAGCCATCTATCACATATCTTTGACTTTAGTTTTTAAAATTAATCAAGACTACAAGATCAAGAGCTATACATCAGTCCGGGAAACCCGCTCATGAGGACCGCTCCCACGTACGAGGACTGCCCCGCCTCATGAGGACCGCCCCCACGCCTCATGAGGCCCCCTATTCACTTCTTATTCATCTCACATCTGACGTATAAATTGTCGCAACTTTGCACGGTGATTTTTTTTTTTAACACACACATGTCCACTATCCATGATGAAAAGAAGAAAAAATCCTGTCTGTTTTTTTTTTTTTTCAAAAATCTAGTTTTAATCAACCGATGCGGAGCGCCCATCAAAACACGGGCGCCAGCGTGTTCGCACAATGCAAGACTGTTACACCTACAATGTAGCGGCCTGATCCGACTAGTCGGATCAGGCCGCTGTAGGTAGGCATGGTAGGTGCGGCAGTCTTACATTGTGCGAACACGCTGGCGCCCGTGTTTTGATGGGCGCTCTGCATCGGTTGATTAAAACTCAATTAAAAAAAAAAAAAAAAACAGACAGGATTTTTTCTTCTTTTCATCATGGATAGTGGACATGTGTGTGTAACAAAAAATCACCGTGCAAAGTTGCGACAATTTATACGTCAGATGTGAGATGATCGATGAATAAGAAGTGAACACACATTGGTGAATAGGGGGCTTCATGAGGCGTGGGGGCGGGCCTCATGAGGCGTGGGGGCGGTCCTCATGAGGCGGGGCAGTCCTCGTACGCGGGAGCGGTCCTCATGAGCGGGTTTCCCGGACTGACATGGTCAATATTTATGGCAGGTTGCAATGTTCAAAGTCAGTTGCGAAATGCAGTTCCTCAAACTCACATGAATACATGAACACACACACTGCACAGATAGAGACAGAACAGACACACACACACAACACAGCATAGGACCTTCACAAAAATGTCAAGAATTCACAATTTCTGAAATTTGCATCATGATGGATATTGCTTAATATTGGTTATGGTAATTGACGATGAAAAACACGTGATGATTATTATTAATATTATCCCCGATGATTATTTTGACTCTATCTATTTCTCGAGTCCAGGCGGCCTAGATAGAATATGAATGGATCTAGCAAATACCGTTGGTCCGTACCTGTCTACAGCTCGATGTACTATACAACCCTCTTTAACTTCATCAGCTTTGACAACATAAATTGTCCAGATCCATATCCAGCCAGCCAGCCGGCAGCCATAGGCCCATGGCAAGTTACAGTTTAAATACCGGTACCTCTGTACAGGATCTGCTGGGGTAACATTATTATCAGTATGTGGGACCATACTAAAGAGATACAAACGATGGAAGCTGACAATTAATGCAGATAGGCCCTACTCAAACTGCTGCAGCTGCTGAGAACTACGATTGATAAATTAACTAGAAATACTGTAATACCTTCACCCACTCTGTCCAGCTATGTCTTCATAGTTTGAGATCAACATCGTTGGCAAGTGGAAATCGAAAATTTCATGTCGAAATCTTACTTTCCTTTCCAACCAAGGCAGGCAGAAGCCACGTCGTCATCAATAACACACTAGTTTTTTTTAGTTATTTATATAGCGCCCTCCTATGACCTCTTTTTCTTAGTATCAGTGGTTGCACTACACAAAACGGTGAGATGAACTCCTCAAAATCAATGAATATTGTTACAATCTTCCTCCCAACAGGGGAGAAACGTGTCAAAAATAAATGGAGTAATATTATTTCATGATTTGACAAGTAACATTTTGCCTTTACTGCTATAGTCAAAAGAAATTTTGACGTGTTTCCGTATACATAACAGTTGTACGAGTGACTGCTACAAACTCGGTATTGTACGTGCAAATGTGCATGTGTATTACTGCAGTCTTTAGTGCAGACGAGTGGGATTTTTAGTCACACATCAAATGGTACATTTAGTAACAAATATGGCAAATTTTCACTTTTATGTTTTGATTCTCAGTAGACCAGCAAGAGCTATATTTAGAAAGCTTACATGCAATAGCCTGATTTATGAACTACATGAGCATGTTCCACCTTCTACTGTAGCACTCCACTTGTCACTGGCACTGAGCTGAGCACAGACAATTCGCGCAACGCGCAACCTCAACTCGGGGTGTGCGAGATGTGGGGATGCATGTGACAGTTGGCTGGGCAGGTTGTACTTCTCTAGCCCTAACGTTAACAGTTGTTTAATAGACTGTCTTAAAGTTCCAGATTTTAAATTGCCAACCTTAACTGTTAGATTCTAGTATACAAATAGTGAACATATGGTGAATGATCATGACATGAGACTAGGGCTAGAGCAGTGCGATGGTGTGAAACTAACATGTTACATTGTTTGGGGATTTGTAGGGTTGGACCTTCTAACAGTTACTCATCGACTGCCTAAGGAGCTAATGTTTATTTGCTTGATAAGAATATTTAACACTGAAATTCACGTAAAAAACTTGACCTACGTGATTGAGAAAATCCAGCTCCATCAAATGCCGTTCCCTTTTCGATTCGAAGTTTCAGTGCAAAAATATCTCCGACGAACTTGCATAGCCTCGTTTCAGCTCCCCGCTGTAAATCGCGTTATTAGGATCGACCGCTGTTTTTGCATTGACAATGCACGCAAACCGAGTTGTATTGAACACCGTGTTGTAGAAAACGTCTACGAAGCTTTTTAGAAACTTCCATAGACATTACATTGTGCTGTCATAACGATTCGGTGAAAATATTCATTCGAAATTTTGTCCTTGATTAAAACCATTAATGAACGGTGAATTATCGCGTTTTCCCACACCATCCTCATCAACCATTCAAAGCCAATCCATTTTTCTGTGCTTTGCGCGCAGAGAAGTGCGTACTAAGTGTTCAGTGTGCGAATTATACGCGGTCGGTTTAAAAGATGGTGGTCAATATGTAGTAGGGCTACCATACTTCTCTAGCCCTATAACGTTAACAGTTGTTTAATAGACTGTCTTAGAGTTCCAGATTTTAAATTGCTAACCTTAACTGTTAGATTCTAGTATACAAATAGTGAACATATACAGTATGGTGAATGATCATGACATGAGACTAGAGTGCGATGGTGTGAAACTACATTGTGGCTAGGAGTATGAAGCGCTCTAGATCTATTCATCAAGGGGAATACACGCGGCGCGTAGGTAGGCCTAACGTTAGTATACAAATGATGCACAGGATAGAGTACATTAGTGGAGATGTAGCGCAGTCGAGGGTATTTACAATTGTGAAACATGCACGAGGCGAAGCCGAGTGCATGTTGCACTAGGTCTACATTGTAAATACCCGAGAGTGAGCTGCATCTCCACTAACGCCACGAAATAATCATGTGCATCATTTGTTATATAAAATGGGTCGAAAACTAACAGCATTTTTCATGTACCTTTGTGGATCAAGATGTCCGAAGATGTTCGTCCCAAACATTTACGCACTTCGCACTCGAAAATCCCGCACATATAAGTACTGTACGTATAAGAGTATACTGTACGTACGCCACACATGTTATGCACACAAGAAAGGCCGGCCGGCAGCCCGAACAAGAAGTTGTTTGCAGGATTGACAGCGCGTATAGTAGCGTGCGACGCACTTGTAACTTACTGATTGAGTGCGCACTGCTAGTGCAAACATTGTGACGTCGGCCGTGCATGTTAGTGAGAAATTAATACAAGCACACGTGACTCATTTCAGCGCTTCCAATTGGCTACATTCTTGAACCCATTTTATAATGCACCTTACAACTTATCTTTTGAAGTTTCAATATTCATTGAGTGCAAAATCTTGTTCCATTGAATTTTACTCTTGTGTTTGTAAGTTGTAACGTTGGAATATATTTAAAAACCTCAACATTCACAGAGTTTCTACAATGGAAGTAGCGCGATAATTTTGTTAGTTGAAAGAAAAAGGGAAAATGTTACATAAAGATCTAGGCCTACTCTAACTGGCCTTCCTGTACTAGATGTATATCGTCGCTGGGGCGATAAGACCTCGTATCTACAAAATGTCAAAAGCACTGTGGCGAATGGGATAGCCTTTCTTTTGACATGTCGTGGTGGCTTCATTTTTGGAGTAAGACAGTTGGGATTTGGACAGGACTTCACTTAACCCATTATTTGACCATTAATTAAAAAAAAACTCATTTTCACCAAAATTGCAGATACAAGGTCTTATCACCCCAGCGACGTATGCTTTTGTTTGTTTGTTTCTTTAGGGTTTCTCATACTCCCAACTTCCAACAAATCCAAGCAGCGTCCATGCAACACCTCCAGTTATAATACAAATATCTTTTAATGTTAAAGGTTCTACAACAAACCTAGATGAGCAATTTTGTATGTTATTGTTACTGTGCTTTTTGATGATCACACTGACAGTTTTATGTCATGATTTTACAGGATTAAATCTGCAGCCATTTGTTTTACAGCCAGCACATGGTCACTCCCATGGACTAAGGGTACTGTAGTGAAAATATATTATGATACAAAAACAAGTTACATGATTGATCTATTCCCATCATCATACAATCTGTTTTTGCCATCATTTGTTTTTAATTTTATGGGAATTTTTTTTTTTTTTTTTTTTTTGCAGAAAAGTTGAATGCCTCATCACATTGACTAACATGCACATCATGCAAGACCCTACTACTTACAGAACCATTTCTGTTCTATGCCTTCACATGTGACATTTGGTGTCCGTTTGTGATTTTTTTTTTCTTTTTTTGTATTGACATTGTAGCTGTGGTTGTAATTTTTGTATCATACAGTAGTTACATTAGTATCATTATTAATTTTGTCTGGTTACGCGACTGTCAATATTATGATCTCATTTACTAATGTGCATTCTAATTTAGTAATAATTTTCCCATTCCTCCAGGGGTTTTTGTGCTCCACTGATTCCAGACATCATGGGCGCGTACAAATATATGTCGGAAATATGGCGCAAGAAGCAGAGTGATGTCATGCGTTTCCTGATCCGCACCAGGACGTGGCAGCTGCGCCAGCTGTCGGCCATCCACCGGGCCACCCGCCCCATGAGGCCGGACAAGGCCCGCAGCATGGGCTACAGGGCCAAGCAAGGTGTGTGAAGCTTACTCTATTACTTTTTTTTTCTTCTTCTTCTTTTTCTTTTTTTCTTTCTCATTAGGTGTTGACAAAGTTGCCAACTAGTTTATTTTAATTGTAAAGATATGCAGGAATGCTTTTTCTTTATTTTCATAGTGTGCTTTTCAGTGTGTTTAAGATGCTTTTGATCGGCTGAGAGGTTTACAAGTAAGCGCAGATAGTTAATTATTGCATACAGTTGGTAAAGTTTCTGCCTTCAGTATCATGTTAATATGTTGAGATGAATGCAAACACTTTTGTTCATAAGCTTTCATGAGGCATTATGCCTAAGAATTGGTCCATTTGTTGTCCCCGCCGAACGAGTTCGAGCAGGGGACTATGAAACGGGCTCCGTACGTGTGTGTGTCTGTGTGTCCGTGTGTCCGTGTGTCCGTGTGTCCGTGTATCCGTCTGTCCGTGCGTCCGTGTGTGATAAAAATGTTCAAAATGCTACTCCTTCGCCATTTCTAACCCGATTTTGATTCTGTTTGCTTTATATGATAGCACTACATGGGAGCTTTGAAACTTGTATACAAAATTTCAGTTGTGACCTTTGACCTTGACCTTTGACCTATATTGTACATTTTGCTTCAAAATGCTACTCCTTCGCCATTTCTAACCCGATTTTGATTCCGTTTGCTTTATATGATGGCACTAGGTGAGGGCTTCAAAACTTCTACACAGAATTTTGACCTTTGACTTCTTTGACCTTTGACCTTGATTTTTGACCTATATTGTACATTGGCTACAAAATGCTACTCCTTCGCCATTTCTAACCCGATTTCGATTCCGTTTGCTTTATGTGATGGCACTAGGTGAGGGCTTCAAAACTTCTGGGCATTTCCGTGAGTTGTGCGACATGACCACCAAAATTTTACCTGCATATTTCAGGACAACTGATAATCTTACTTTGTTAGCCATAGTTTCAAGTGTGTGAAACCAACTTTACCTTTAAGAAAAGTTCCCTTTTGTGCATTTTTATACCTTTTGAAGCCAGAAAGCATTTTTTGACCTAAAAATCCCTAAAAATGCATTTTTGTTGCTCTTTGTGATTATTTTTTATATTTGAGGCTCAAATCAAACTTTGTTTGGTTTTACAAATCAAAAATATATTAATCTAACAGAAAATAAAGTGGAGACCTCGATATAAGATATGTACTTCGGACACCAGCGTGCTCCTACATAGCTCGAGAAGCTGCTGTAACGTGAGTTACCGAAACATGAACTTTTTAACCTAGCAATTTTACTATGCCCAACTGAGACATGGTATTTTGGATTATCAAATAACTATGCAGGACACATCCAAGAAATATGATGGGACTTATAGTCTTTGCTTCAAATTCTCATAACAGAGGTCTTAAAATTGTAACGTGAGTTACCATGTAACGTGAGTTACCACAATGTAACGTGAGTTACCGACATGATTTTTGTTTAATACCAAGAAATGATATGAAGGTTGTGATTGTAAGTAACCAATGAGTACATGATTACTGAACTCTTATATTAAGATTCTATTTCCAGTAGATTGTTATTCTCTTGGTCTCTCTCTATCACCAAACCAACTGGTCTACATGTACAATGTATTAATTACACATGTTCATCACATGTTAACTTCTGAAAGAAACTGTTCCATATTTACTATCTAATATTACAGTGCATGTATACTGATCTGTTACAAAAGTTGTTAAAAGACATTTCTTCTAAAGCTGCATGGACCTTGTTCCAGCAAATTATCAAAATTTTGTGATAACTATTAATAGCCTCCTGATTGGGATAATCACTGCATGATTACTCTTGAAAAGTTCTTGTTTTTGTAATTCAAGTGATTACTATTTGACATTTCATAGTTTATACCTACCTGTATAGACCAAAGCCATTGTTTATGAGGCTGAAACATTTACATGTATGAACAGAATTTTAAGATTGGAGCTCGCTCCCTGCTGTTTTTTCTGAGATTTTTGAGAACTGAACATTGTGAATTTGACACGCTTATGTATTTTATACTATTCTACTCTGAGGTTTTAGCTATATTGTTGCAAAATCCTACAATGAAACTTTTCCATGTTTACTATAATTTACTTTACATGCTGATCTATTACCAAAAACTTGTTGAATGTGAACCTCATTATCAGACATTTTCTTTAAGAGCTGGACAGTCATGTGCCTCAAAGCAAACTATGAACATTTTGTGATATTAATAGTTAGCCTCCTGATCACAAAATATCTACTATTCATGTTTTTCATTGGGATTTACTGCTTCAGTCTGCTTGATTACTCTAGAAAATACTGGTATATACTTTTTACATGTATATGGGTCAATCCACGTCAAATCATCCAATTTTCAGAAAAGTTGTCACCCGACCCCCTCCGATTTTCTTTAAAATCACACCAAATGTTCCCCAAAGTGTCTGACGGAAAATCCCAAAATATTTTGCCCCAAGGTCAAGTGGTTGCTAAGATACAGCCTCACATAGCAACTGGTGCGCATTCAGAAAAATCAGTTAAAAGAAATTTAGGCATTTTTGATTGATTGTGGTGGCATGGATATTTATGCAAAAGTGTTTATTTTCATGAAATTGAGAGAAATTTATAGTCTTTGCAAGAAAAACTGACTGTGACGCGAAATTGACTTTTCGTTAACGTGCACGAGGTCACCGAAAATGGTGTTAAATGTTAATTTCCAAAATTTTGATGCCAATTTAGAGGTTAACATCTTCCACATTTCATCACCTTAGGTTCTAAAATATTTTGCTGTTGAAGGCTTTGACTTGCTCAGTAATTTTGAAAAAAATTGGCGCATTCATGCCCACCGTTTTTACGGAGAGCGCCCTCAAAGTTGACAAAAATGAAAAATGTGCCAAATTCAAGGTCACGGATCACCCTTCGTCCCACCTAGGAATGGCACCAATTTTTGTGTATTGATAGACATTTGCCTATATTATCTTGGGTTACCAAAGAAATTTTGCTCCCGAAATGTTCAATGGCAAATTTACCCTAACAAAAATGGTCGTAAATGGCCAAATTCCCATGTAATATCACATATTGGGTTTAGAGGACATTTCAAATGTCCAGGCTTTCAAGATAAAAAGGCCTAGCCCTGTGATATTTGCAGTAGGGATAGTCTGGTATACATATTTTAGTAATATATACCACAAAACACTTTCATTACATGATAATGACCTTGAAATTTAATCCAAATTTTGATAAAAACAATAAATTGCTCCATTTTCCTCATTGCACTGCATACAATATTATGTAATACGTGTTTTGTAACACTTTTCACAGAGCAATATTTCAAGAATTATGAAAGCTGACAGCCTACCACATTAAGGTTCTAAAGTATTTGTGCTCTTCTTTAAGATTTTGTGTCAATTTGATCATGAATGTTATACCCTTGACCTTGAAGTGCTTCTAAAAATAGCTGTAAATTTGTTTGTGAAACCTACACATGTGACAGGTGTATTATGGCATGTTATACTTGTATATACTTGTGATTCTTTCACAAACACAAAAGCTTTTTATGGTGTAAATGTATATACTGGAATTAATCTATACATGCTTGCAAGATATGTTACAATCAATTACTTTGTTCTGATAATGACCCTTGATTTATGACCTTCAAAATCATGAGAAATGCCTATTCCTCTCCATAAAGACCTGTATTTAAGTACCTAATAATAGTTGATAATTATGGACATTGCGCCCAACATAATAAGACTCTTATTCTAGCCTGTGAAACGCACATTAAAAGGACTGAGAGTCTTCTTTTTGGGGGATTTGTTCTGTACCTTATGAAAACTTCCAAAATCATTTCAATTCTTATGTATTTTCTTGTTTTTGGAATTTCTTATGTATTTCTTTGTTTTTCTATTTTCTACATCATAACCATGCTTTTTTAATTGGAAATTGTCACAGCCCACTTCTCTAACATAACTACAATAGAATTAATCAATCAAAGTGATAGATAGTAAAAATGGTCAAGTTTTTATGAGTTTCACCACAAAGCACTGTTTTCCATAGGAAATGCACACAAAATCACAAGATATTACTGTCCCCTTTTTTTATTGAAATTGAGGGTCATTGTCGGAACAAAGTAATTAATTGTAACATATCTTGCAAGCATGTATAGATTAATTCCAGTATATACATTTACACCATAAAAAGCTTTTGTGTTTGTGAAAGAATCACAAGTATAGCATGCCATAATACACCTGTCATGTGTGTAGGTTTGTAGTTAACAAATTTACAGCTATTTTTAGAAGCACTTCAAGGTCAAGGGTATAACATTCATGATCAAATTGACACAAAATCTGAAAGAAGAGCACAAATACTTTAGAACCTTAATGTGGTAGGCTGTCAGCTTTCATAATTCTTGAAATATTGCTCTGTGAAAAGTGTTACAAAACAAGTATTACATAATATTGTATGCAGTGCAATGAGGAAAATGGAGCAATTTATTGTTTTTATCAAAATTTGGATTAAATTTCAAGGTCATTATCATGTAATGAAAGTGTTTTATGGTATATATTACTAAAATATGTATAACAGACTATCCCTACTGCAAATATCACAGGGCTAGGCCTTTTTATCTTGAAAGCCTGGACATTTGAAATGTCCTCTAAACCCAATATGTGATATTACATGGGAATTTGGCCATTTACGACCATTTTTGGTAGGGTAAATTTGCCATTGAACATTTCGGGAGCAAAATTTCTTTGGTAACCCAAGATAATATAGGTAAATGTCTATCAATACACAAAAATTGGTGCCATTCCTAGGTGGGACGAAGGGTGATCCATGACCTTGAATTTGGCACATTTTTCATTTTTGTCAACTTTGAGGGCGCTCTCCGTAAAAACGGTGGGCATGAATGCGCCGATTTTTTTCAAAATTACTGAGCAAGTCAAAGCCTTCAACAGCATAATATTTTAGAACCTAAGGTGATGAAATGTGGAAGATATTAGCCTCTAAATTGGCATCAAAATTTTGGAAATTAACATTTAACACCATTTTCGGTGACCTCGTGCACGTTAACGAAAAGTCAATATCGCGTCACAGTCAGTTTTTCTTGCAAAGACTATAAAGTTCTCTCAATTTCCATAAAATGAACGCTTTTGCATAAATACCCATGCCACCACAATCAATCAAAAATGCCTAATTTTCTTTTAACTAATTTTTCTGAATGCGCACCGGTTGCTATGTGAGGCTGTATCTTAGCAACCAATTGACCTTGGGGCAAAATATTTTGGGATTTTCCGTCAGACACTTTGGGGAACATTTGGTGCGATTTTAAAGAAAATCGGAGGGGGTCGGGTGACAAGCACTGGATGATTTGACATGGATTGACCCATATACAATTTAAATAATGGCTACTTGACATTTCATAGACCAAAGCCATTGTGTTTTAAGGCTAAAACATTTATGAACATGTTTTATTAAACTGATCAATCCTGGTAGCAGATAACTAATATTTATCTGCAGTTTCTGTAATTCAAGTCTAATTTCTGTACCAGTTTCGTATAAGAATTTGTAAACAAATCAAACATACAAGCAATTGATTATTGAGTACTTCAAACAATTATCAAATAATTGGAATATAAATTGCATTGTTTAAAAGTTAAAAGATTTATTGAAATATTTCATTTCTGAACCTTTAAACTCTCCACAGACTACATGTACAGGTCTCTAGTCTCGTGACTCAGTGTATTAAATGGAATAGTTTATGGATGACTTGTTTTATCTAGATAGCCTGAAATCCATTTAAATCTAGTAAAATAAAAAAAAACAATCAAATCAAATTCTCAATTAAATCCTCAATTTCTGATGCATTCGTTACTGGAAAAGAGTGTAATTTAATGAAATAGACTCTGTTTCATATCATTTTGTTGAATACAATTTTTGTCTCAGTACAAATGAAAGCTTGGAAAACGACTCAATTAAAAATGAAATTTATCTTCAAGTTGGTATTCTAAATGTAAAGTTTCCTGCCCTTTGGTAATCTCATGGATAAAATGGGATTAATTACTGTCAGATCGATGTTCAAATCAATTTAGATTCTTTATTCATGGAGTTTGTTTGTGAAAAAAAGTTGTCTTGGTAAGTTTTCTTTGGATTATTAAGACAAAAAAATCGTCTTGTGATCATGTGGACAAACTGTAACGTGAGTTACCGTAACGTGAGTTACCGCTTCACATGACAATACCTGGAGAATGTAAGACAATTTGAATTTTTACCATACTCGGTGATGCATGTTGTTAGTCCATGACTTTGACACAATAGACTTTAAAGTCTCTCTGTTTCTTGTTTGAGGAAACTTTTGAATATAAGACATGCCAAATTTTTGCATGTCCAAATTATGTAACGTGAGTTACCGACATTTGTAGTGTTTTTTCTCATAGTTCTCATAAGAGTCTGTGGATGTAATGTTGCTGTGAGGTAGGATGGAGGTGCATGATACTCATTCACATATAGTAACTCATATCACTAATTAGGTTTTAAGGATATTGATCTCAACAACCTAATTTTGAGTTCAGAATGTAACGTGAGTTACCGTGGAAATGCCCTTCTACACAGAATTTTGACCTTTGACTTCTTTGACCTTTGACCTTGATTTTTGACCTATATTTTACATTTTGCTACAAAATGCTACTCCTTCGCCATTTGTTACCCGATTTCAATTCCGTTTGCTTTAAGTGATGGCACTAAGTGAGGGCTTCAAAATTTCTACACAGAATTTTGACCTTTGACTTCTTTGACCTTTGACCTTGATTTTTGACCTGTATTGTACATTTTGCTACCAAATGCTACTCCTTCGCCATTTCTAACCCGATTTCGATTCCGTTTGCATTATGTGATGGCACTAGGTGAGGGCTTCAAAACTTCTACACAGAATTTTGACCTTTGACTTCTTTGACCTTGATTTTTTTTCCTATATTGTACATTGGCTACAAAATGCTACTCCTTCGCCATTTCTAACCCGATTTCGATTCCGTTTGCTTTATGTGATGGCACTAGGTGAGGGCTTCAAAACTTCTACATAGAATTTTGACCCTTGACTTCTTTCACCTTTGACCTTGATCTTTTTACCTATATTGTACATTTTGCTACTAAATGCTACTTCCGGCGGGGACATATTTTACGCACCGCGTAATTTCTACTTTTCCTTGTTGTTCATTTGTCCGTGCACTTCCCTGTTCCTCTTCCATATTCTTTTCTGTTTTTCCTTTTGTCCCCCCCCCCCCCCCCCCCCCCCAGCGTTATGTAGAGGTGATTTTTTATTGGAAATGATGAGTGCCAACTCGGGCAGATACTTTGCAAACTGATTTTACCTCGTTATAACAGGTACCTCGTTATAACGGGTTGTTATAACCGTACGCATCAAAAACAAACAAAACAAAAAAGAAAACATAAGCAAGACTTCATATACCCATCACTCAAATATAAGAACATCCTTTTCGTTGTTATTACGCAATTATGGATCGTTATTATTCAGAGAATAAAGGGCAATTATTTGTGAATTGATACAAAAAAAAAAAAGACTGGAAAAAATATGGGTTGAAATGCGTCAATTTATTTTTCATCTGAAAATCTTTTAGCATAATAGTTGCATGTTATGTTCTTTAAAAAAAAAGCCTACTCGGCGTTTTCTGAACACCAGCGCGGTTGTTGTTGTCAGTGGGATTGAGATGATTTCATGAATCATTTCGGCTGTGTTCCTTTACAGAGCATTGCGCCCCAAAGGGATTAAGAATGTTTTTTTTTTTTTTTCTTCCGAAAATCTCTTCGTGTTGTATACATCCGTTCTTGAAAAAACAAAAAACAAACATGCGAGCAGGGTTCAATTTCAAAGGTTGTGATCCTATTTACGCAAATCTGTACCTCATGGACTCTTTTGAGAGAAAGAAAAGTCTTCACTGTGAAATCCAGTCTTAAATGATAATGAACAAACCCAGATATTCAAACTGTTAAATGCATTTCTTTTTAATCTTTTTTTTTTTCTGAACACCAACTCAACTATGTAGATAAACCTGCATTATTCAACTACTTTACGCTACTGTCACCTGGCAGGATTGCGATGATTTCATTAATCATTTTGACTTTAATCATACACACTCATATTTACTAGCCAGCAAAACAACGAAGTCTAAACTAAAAATGGAAAGGATAATGATGAGTTGCACATATACATTCCAATTTTCCATTTTTGGCCACAAGTGTCGCTACCTGCTTCGGTTGCGGTGTGGTGTGACCTACTATCACACACCCGTATCTTTCGATAAAGAAAATCGAACAATTTTATTATATAACTTAGTAGTAGTAGGAACATCGAAAGATATTTTTGTGTCTTATCGCGTGGTTAGAAGAAAACATGGAAGGAACGGTACTTTTCAAAACGGGAAAGAGACATGGATAGTGTGAATTCGGTTTTCAATGTTTCTTTAATATGTCGGGTGTTTGAAAGCGGCAAGTCAAGAAATGAAACCTTGTTATATCTGAACAAATTTGCTATGTTTTTCTTTATCATGATGCACCAAAATTGTCCTCGTTATAATCGGAATCTAATTATTACAGGGTTTCACTGTATTATAATGTTCAAGACAACAGCAGAGTGTGTTGTCTGTTCATAGTCTTTTTTTGTTTTTTGTTTTTGCTAAGTTGATTGTTGTAGAGCCCTTACTCTGTTGACACCTTGCAGTCATAACCATAGATGTTTGTTGTTAAAAGTGTGTTTATAAAAGAAGGAAGAGATAACGTTTTCCATGGTTGTTGCACTCATTTGGCAGGCTATGTCGTCTACCGGATCCGCCTTCGCCGTGGAGGCCGCAAGAGGCCCGTGCCCAAGGGAGCCACATATGGAAAGCCCACCAACCAGGGAGTCAATCAGTTGAAATACCAAAAATCCCTGCAGGCCACAGCAGAGGAGCGCGTCGGTCGCCGGTGCGGCGCCCTCCGCGTCCTCAACAGCTACTGGATCTGCGAGGACTCCACCTACAAGTACTTTGAGGTCATCCTGGTCGACCCCATGCACAAGGCCATCCGCCGCAACCCAGACACCCAATGGATCACCAAGCCGGTGCACAAGCACCGCGAGTGCCGCGGCCTCACCAGTGCTAGTAAGTGCAAGTCTTCTTGCCGTTTTGTACTGTACAGAGTTGATTGATGTCAGGTAAAGTCTGATATAGCAAACACTTCCAAACACTCCCTATGGCAGGAAAAGATCATTTATTACCTCCACCAAGGGAGCAGGTTATGTCTTCATTACCATTGGTTTGTTTGTTTGTTCGTTAGTTAGTTAGTTATTTAGTTATTTAGTTAATTTGTCCGTGTGCAAAATAACTCAAAAAGTAGTTAACAGATGGGGATGAAACTTGCAGGAAAGGTTGAGAATGACACAAGTACCAAACGATAAACTTTTGGTAGTGATCCGAGAATTTTTGGGAATTTATGAAGGATTTTTGATATTTTGGCAGGTGGGGTTAATGAACTTGGTAGTTCAGGCTGCGCATATTTGAGGTTTGCATGCGTGCACCAAAGTGCGTGATCTAGTTTCTGCTAGGGCGAGGCGTGTGGTG
The DNA here is from genome assembly GCF_040938485.1 of Diadema antillarum. NCBI lineage: Eukaryota > Metazoa > Echinodermata > Echinoidea > Diadematoida > Diadematidae > Diadema > Diadema antillarum. The sequence continues at coordinate 898,844 of NW_027271039.1, forward strand.
CAGCTGAGGGTTTTTGTGACATAACAAAGGCTTCTATATTGGGATATTGGGCGACTTTCAGCACACAATGCTATAAATACGTATGGGTGGAAATCACTGATATCTCTATGGAAGAACAAGATCAGTGGTGGGGTGGTGGTTGAAATGAGCTGCATGCTTGGCGGAGTTCTGCACTCTCAGAGTGCTTTTCTAGTTATACCCCCGCCAAACGAAGTTTGAAGGGGGTATATAGGAATCAGCGGGCGGTCGGGTGGTCGGTCAGGCGGTCAGTCCGTTGCAAATCTTGCGTCGCGAACTACTTCCTCAGTTTTCAACCGATTCCCATAAAACTTGGCACAGATGTGTGCCTTGGGTTGTAGATGTGCAAGATGTATTTTTTGACAGTACCCAAAAGTACGTTGCCATGGTAACGGCATTATGGGCAAAAATGGGTACAAATCTTGCGTCGCGAACTCCTCCCACAGTTTTTGATCAATTTTTATGAAATTAGGTACAGATATTCATCTGAATATGTTAATGTGCAAGACACATATTTCCGCAGTGGCAAAAAGTGCGTTGCCATGGTAACGGCATGTTATTGGTAAAATATAGGGCAAAATGCTTCATGGCAAAACTGCTTCATCAGTGTTCTTCCAATTCTCATGGAATTCATATTGAATGTTTGTCTTAGGATATAGGTCAGCATGACACATTTCTTGACAGTGACAAAAAAGTATGTTGCCATGGTAACAGCTCACATATTATGAGCCAAAATGATGGAAAATTTTGTGTTGCAAACTATTTCCTTAGTTTTTGCCCAATTTCCATGAAACTTGGTACAGATGTGTGCCTTTGGTTGTAGATGTGCAAGACACATTTGGGCAAGTCCAAGATAAGGTCCCCTCAGAAGGCAAAATTTCATCTTTGCTCAATATTGACATGTTTGGTATCATTTTGAAGCTTATGAGTTGAAGTTTTGATTTCCATGGAGGAAAAAATTATATTATGTAAATTTATGCAAATTTCAGGGGCTTCATTTGCATAAATGTGAAACACAGCGTTACGTATGGGACATTTATAAAAATTCATATTAATTCAAAGGAAAGCAAATGATATTTGATTAATATGTGGACATAAGAAGTTCATCAAATAGTTTAACTTGGTATGAAAATTTAGGGATTATGCAAATGATTATGCAAATTAGCTCGTGTCCTATCATGAGATGTCCCATACGTAACAAATTGAGGTCATTTTTTTAGGTTTTTTCTGAAATTGCTAAGGTTATTTTAATTCCCTTTTGGAAAGTTCTAATTTATTGTTTAGAGAAATTAAATACCATAGAAAAAAGAAAAAACAGCACAAGGAATATTTTTTATGAGGCATTGAAATAATGTTACGTATGGGACAAATGCGTTACGTATGGGACATCCTCATACATAATGCATGTGAATGCATGTAGCTAGCTGGGAAGGTCTCTCAGTACACAAATGGTCAACCATCCTGAAGAAAGCATCCCAACATTGTAACAACTTTTTGAGTTATAGACACTTTAAACAACACATGTACTTGACTGAACAATTTTCAGAAAGGGGGAGTGGAAAATGGCAAAATACACAATGAAAAATCAGCATTAAAGGGATGGTATAATTTTTGGTAGAAATGGGGATTCAGTTTTCAACATTTGATGAGATGATTGGAAACCAATCATATGAATTACTAAAGAGCATACAATCCTAAGACAAGAGGAATTCAAAGTTTAGTGATGGAGATCCAATTTGAAATGGTTGTGATATAAATATAAAAAAAAAATATAAAGTAAAATGATTTTTTTTTATTGCAAGTGATACAAAAATTTTCCTTATTCAGGTTTCAATAATAGCCATGACAAAATTCATGGGTATACATATTGAGGTGTGACTCGAATCAATGACCTGACTGCTAGACAGACATCATATATCTACTCGATCACTGAGGTTCCATGCAGCAGGTATTGCTTATTTATAAAAATTAATATTTCTTGTGTCAAGTTTTTTTTTATTGAAACGAAATGGCAAACTGGCCATCATCAATGGAAGTAAACACTTTAAACTATTCAATTTTTCAGTAGTAACTATCCTGATAGAAATAGGGCATACACGTGTACATACTCCGGTTAGTCATAAAAATATAGAATATGATTGAATATGATTATGATGGTAAATATTTGGGGAATATTGTTCCCTTGTCAATCTGAATCAGTATTTGAGTAGTTTCAACTGATTCCATTTCAATAATTATGCAAAAAAAAAATTTATATGGGTATTTTGCAAAATTATTTTGCAAAATACCCATAAACATGTCTCTCCACACACTAAACGAATGGGGGACAAAGGGCATGCATACTCAGGTTGGTCATAAAAATACAAAAATATGATTGAATATGATTAGGATGGTGAATATTTGGGGAATATTGTTTCCTTGACAATCTGGATCAGTATTTGAGTAGTTTCAACTGATTTTACTTCAATAATTATGCAAAATACCCATAAACATGGTTCTTCACACACTAAATGAATGGGGGACAAACTGTCCCATACGTAACTGTCCCATACGTAACACGTCATGTCTGTCTTTAATTAGATCCTATAATTAGAGCTTTTTACCTAATGACACGAAACTTACCTGTGATAATCTTGAGTGTTGTGACTTTCATCACAGTGAGTTACAAGTTGTAGAATGAAATACTTTCAGAGAGTTTTGAGGTTGAAAAAAATGTTCAAAAAAACAAAAATTTTCTGGTCCCATACGTAACGGCACTTATTTTCTCTTCTAGAATATAATTGTGAGGGTCATTTTTCTCAATTTTTTGCATGATTATACTTCTCCTAGATATCAATCACCATGATAAAGTTTAATATGATCAAAAGCCATTAACACTATTTTTCAGGTCATAAAAGTCTCTGAATGTCCCATACGTAACGCGCGTGTTATCTTGGACTTGCCCATTTTTCGACAGTACCCGAAAGTACGTTGCCATGGTAATGGCATATTAATGGCAGAAGATCAAGGAAAGATCTTGCGGATTTAACTACTTCCTCAGTTTTTTGACCAAAGCTTATGAAATGTTGTTTGGCGGGGGTATAACCAGTCGCTGTAGCGACATTTCTAGTTTGCACCTGTTGTTATACTGTATGGCCAAAATTTTACAGTTTTTACAACATCCATGCCTAGGCTACCGTAACATCGCATCATGTTGTGGTAAAGGCTGTATGATCTGCAGAGATTTGGTGCATATTAGGGATTTTATCCCAAATATCTACAATGTAGGGGACAGTTTTTGTCAAAGTTTTACATCATACAGTTTTTATTTTGCAAGTGATTATACCCCCGCCAAGCGAAGTTTGAAGGGGGTATAGGAATCAGCGGACGGTCGGTCGGGCGGTCGGTCGGGCGGTCGGGCGGTCGGTCCGTTGCAAATCTTGCGTCGCGAACTACTTCCTCAGTTTTCAACCGATTCCCATAAAACTTGGCACAGATGTGTGCCTTGGGTTGTAGATGTGCAAGACGTATTTTTTGACAGTACCCAAAAGTACGTTGCCATGGTAACGGCATATTATGGGCAAAAATGGGTACAAATCTTGCGTCGCGAACTCCTCCCACAGTTTTTGATCAATTTTTATGAAATTAGGTACAGATGTTCATCTGAATATGTTAATGTGCAAGACACATATTTCCGCAGTGGCAAAAAGTGCGTTGCCATGGTAACGGCATGTTATTGGTAAAATATAGGGCAAAATGCTTCATGGCAAAACTGCTTCATCAGTGTTCTTCCAATTCTCATGGAATTCATATTGAATGTTTGTCTTTAATAGGATATAGGTCAGCATGACACATTTCTTGACAGTGACAAAAAGTATGTTGCCATGGTAACAGCTCACATATGAGCCAAAATGATGGAAAATTTTGTGTTGCAAACTACTTCCTCAGTTTTTGCCCAATTTCCATAAAACTTGGTACAGATGTGTGCCTTTGGTTGTAGATGTGCAAGACGTATTTTTTGACAGGACCCAAAAGTACGTTGCCATGGTAACGGCATATTGTGGGCAAAAATGGGTACAAATCTTGCGTCGCGAACTCCTCCCACAGTTTTTGATCAATTTTTATGAAATTAGGTACAGATATTCATCTGAATATGTTAATGTGCAAGACACATATTTCCGCAGTGGCAAAAAGTGCGTTGCCATGGTAACGGCATGTTATTGGTAAAATATAGGGCAAAATGCTTCATGGCAAAACTGCTTCATCAGTGTTCTTCCAATTCTCATGGAATTCATATTGAATGTTTGTCTTAGGATATAGGTCAGCATGACACATTTCTTGACAGTGACAAAAAGTATGTTGCCATGGTAACAGCTCACATATTATGAGCCAAAATGATGGAAAATTTTGTGTTGCAAACTATTTCCTTAGTTTTTGCCCAATTTCCATAAAACTTGGTACAGATGTGTGCCTTTGGTTGTAGATGTGCAAGACGTATTTTTTGACAGTACCCAAAAGTACGTTGCCATGGTAATGGCATATTAATGGCAGAAGATCAAGGAAAGATCTTGCGGATTTAACTACTTCCTCAGTTTTTTGACCAAAGCTTATGAAATGTTGTTTGGCGGGGGTATAACCAGTCGCTGTAGCGACATTTCTAGTTTGCACCTGTTGTTATACTGTATGGCCAAAATTTTACAGTTTTTACAACATCCATGCCTAGGCTACCGTAACATCGCATCATGTTGTGGTAAAGGCTGTATGATCTGCAGAGATTTGGTGCATATTAGGGATTTTATCCCAAATATCTACAATGTAGGGGACAGTCTTTGTCAAAGTTTTACATCATACAGTTTTTATTTTGCAAGTGATTATACCCCCGCCAAACGAAGTTTGAAGGGGGTATATAGGAATCAGCGGACGGTCGGTCGGGCGGTCGGGCGGTCGGTCGGGCGGTCGGGCGGTCGGTCCGTTGCAAATCTTGCGTCGCGAACTACTTCCTCAGTTTTCAACCGATTCCCATAAAACTTGGCACAGATGTGTGCCTTGGGTTGTAGATGTGCAAGACGTTTTTTTTTACAGTACCCAAAAGTACGTTGCCATGGTAACGGCATATTATGGGCAAAAATGGGTACAAATCTTGCGTCGCGAACTCCTCCCACAGTTTTTGATCAATTTTTATGAAATTAGGTACAGATGTTCATCTGAATATGTTAATGTGCAAGACACATATTTCCGCAGTGGCAAAAAGTGCGTTGCCATGGTAACGGCATGTTATTGGTAAAATATAGGGCAAAATGCTTCATGGCAAAACTGCTTCATCAGTGTTCTTCCAATTCTCATGGAATTCATATTGAATGTTTGTCTTAGGATATAGGTCAGCATGACACATTTCTTGACAGTGACAAAAAGTATGTTGCCATGGTAACAGCTCACATATTATGAGCCAAAATGATGGAAAATTTTGTGTTGCAAACTACTTCCTCAGTTTTTGCCCAATTTCCATGAAACTTGGTACAGATGTGTGCCTTTGGTTGTAGATGTGCAAGACGCATTTTTTGACAGTACCCGAAAGTACGTTGCCATGGTAACGGCATATTAATGGCAGAAGATCAAGGAAAGATCTTGCGGATTTAACTACTTCCTCAGTTTTTTGACCAAAGCTTATGAAATGTGGCACACACAATAGTCTTGGTGGGAAGATGTGGAAGACATATTTTTCGGACGTGTCGGAGGCTGCGTTGCCATGGTAACGGCATATAAATGGCAGAAGATCAAGGAAAGATCTTGCAGATTGAACTACTTCCTCTGTATTCGACTGAAGCTCATGAAATGTGGCACACACACTGGTCTTGGTGGGAAGATGTGCAAGACATATTTTTTGGACGTGTCAGAAGCTGCGTTGCCATGGTAACGGCATATTAATGGCGGAAGATCAAGGAAAGATCTTGTGGATTGAACTACTTCCTCAGTTTTTGACAAAAGCTTATGAAATGTGGCACACACAATAGTCTTGGTGGGAAGATGTGCAAGACATATTTTTCGGACGTGTCGGAAGCTGCGTTGCCATGGTAACGGCATTTAAATGGCAGAAGATCAAGGAAAGATCATTCCTTGGGTAAGACTGTCGTCACGGGGCGGGGGTATTAATCACCTTAAGTGATATTTCTAGTTGTGACTGTGCCTGCTATACCTCTTTTAAGATTATAATCTTTATTGCATTGTCCTGTATTAAAAGTAAAACCTGGTCCAGATCCTTTTAATAGGTGCAAACTTGTCAGCGTCTCCATCATAGTACCATGTGACAGAATGAAATCCCATTTTTTGCTCTTAATTTGTACATTCTTTCCCTCATTATATTGTGTGTTACGTTCCATTTATTTCATTTTCTTTTATCTTCCATCTAGATGATATAATTGCTACTACACATGGTATGTGCCAACATTTCCTGCTGGAATACAGATAAAATGGTTGCTGTTAACATCTTTGGCATTCTTTCTTTTCAGGCAAAAAGAGCCGAGGACTGGGAAAGGGCCACCTCTACAAGCAGACCACCGGAGGGTCCAGACGGGCCTCCTGGAAACGCCGCAACCTGCTGCGCCTCAGGCGGTACCGTTAGTCACCACCATAGTGTCTGTACATATTCAATCAGCTGGAACTTTGCTGTACCCTTGGAAACTCGCTGGCACCATCACAGTGACTTCGCTTTCTCTCCACATCACCTGCCAATCTCTTCCTGGTACTGTGGAATCCTGGCAGGATTCACAATGCAGTTGGACTTACAACTAAGTTCAGAAGACGTCCAGACTATGTCGTTTGGTTCTGCACACCACTATGATACTGGAAAACAAACGCTAAATGTGTCATTCAATAAAAGGCAACTTAGATCCTTGTAATTACTGTGCATAACTTGTGTTTTCTTCGTGATATGTATGCCAGTCTTGGAAGAGGGTGAAAAAGCGAGGTGTGAACAATGTTTGTCATCATGGTTTTCATGAAGGCTTAATATCCAGTTTTAATGATGTCAGTTGCAAGCCAGTTCCAAGAGAAGGTCTGCCATGACATTTGTCTGCACATGCTCAGATTTTAACTGTGAAATAGTTTCTTTGTTGCTCTTCACACATGCCCCCACCCACAAAAAAAAAAGAAAATCTCAAAAACATTTTGGGCATTTAACAAAGCACTGTTGATGATGTCCAAACTACACATGTAAGCAGTGAAAAGGGGTACGACTCAGGGCACCCTCAAGCCTAGTCTACGTGTAGATCTTGGACTCTTTTTCTTTGAGCAGCTAAACCTGTACGCATCAATTTAAGTCATGTCACCATCCCAAGAAATGTGGTAAAAGGAATTCAGGCCCATTGCGCTCTGCTGATGTCTTCCTCAGAATTTGGAGGGAGTGTACATCTCTCAGTCAACCACAGAGGTCGAAAGTTTACGCCCTTATAATTCACATCATGTGAATTACTAGTGCATAAACTTTCGACCTCTGGGCCCCATTTCATAAAAGATGTTAGGATGACAACTCTTGCTGGAATGACAACTTCCCACAGCAAACAGCCAATCAGGAAGCTGTATTCTTGTTGTTACCATGACAATTGTCATTCCAGCAAAGAGTTGTCATCAAATCAACTCTTTATGAAATGGGGCCCTGGAGTTGACTGAGAGCAATATCAGTCTGGATCTTGTTCTTTCTTTCTTTCTGTTGTGTGTGTGTTTGTGTGTGTGTGTGTCCAGTTCTTGGGATTGCGCCATCACTTGACTTGACGAGTAGAGGTTTAGCGTCTTGAATAAAGATACAGGCAACCTTGCTTAAGTAGACATCGCATAAGTTGAATAATTGCCTTTAAAGTCAAAAGGTCTTTTCAAATCCTCTCCTCTTGCTATATTATATTTATTTTTTTTTTTTTAATACAGTGTACCTCATGAGTCAAAGCTCTTTCTTCAGTCCAAATACATGTACAATATTTGTCTTTGGCAAGGTTTACAATTACATCATAAGAAGAGTCCAGAATCTAGACTAATTCAACCCTGGGCTGAGTGCTGTTAGTTGGATTATGGGATTGAGAAAGTTGATTTCTTGTTTGCATTGCATATGTATACACTCACTGCACAGGTCAGATTATTGGCAAAGGCTTTTTCATAAAGAAATCAAGATGGACTGATGCTGCTTTGTGATGTGGATTGCAGTTGCTACTCATTTGTGTGAGTGTGTGTGTGTGTGTGTGTGTGTGTGAGGGTGGCCTGTGTGTGTGTGTGTGAGGGTGGCCTGTGTGTGTGTGTGTGTGAGGGTGGCCTGTGTGTGTGTGTGTGTGTGAGGGTGGTCTGTGAGTGTGTGCACACGTAGGTAATTACACATAATATCTGGTTTCACATTGTGAAGCAAATAGTGATTTCAAATAGCAGTCAGGTCTTTATAGCATGCAATTTAATTGATAGAAACAGCAAAGCATCTATGCATATTAAGTTCTTAAAACATACCTGTTATAGTCAAATATAAAGCTGGACAGAGCTCTCAAACCCTCATTAAACAAGAATGGGAAACTACTCGGCCCAAAACACTAACAATGGCAACCCTTGGAGCTCAGTCACCCAAGGATTACAGAAACATTAGCTTATACATGTACCTACAACTGATAACAGACATACAAAATGCAATGACATGTAAGAATCGGTTAAATGTACTAATTCACGCATAATGTACTAGGCAAAGTAAAAAAGTGTTTCTTATCTAATTGCAATCGGAAACTGGGTAAACTACACTATGTTTAACGCGATGAACAAGTGCCGATGTTTTGCTAATTAATGTTCTTTCCAGGGGTCACAGGTGGAAGGTGGGTTCCACCTCCCTGTTCATTCTTACGAAGTTCCTTGTGTATGCTGACATCTACAAAAAAAAAAAAAAAAAAAAAAAAAAAAAAAAAAGCCAGGCAAAGAAACAAACAAAAACATAACAAAACAAAAAACGCTTTTATCGACACGGTTTCTTGGTTTCAACTGGGCAGAATCCTAGTTATTGAAATGGACATGCTGCTGAATAGGCAGAAATGATGCAAACGGAGAGATATAATACAAAAATGGAGCATGATAAAGTCTATACACCTGTACATAAACCAATTTTATGATTATATAGAGGTGTTTGAGGAAGTAGGGACGAAAAGAAATGCATATAGCACATGTATAATTCTACATGGCAAAGAGGTCGACGTTCGTTGCCCTTGATTAGACAATGTCACTCGAACAACATCAACAACAACACACACATAAAACAACAACAAAAACACGCACACACACACACACACACGCTCGCACACACACCGTCACGCACGTCAACGAGTGATCACGAAAGGTGTACAAATTACGAGGAAATGTCGTTTGTCAGGCCCTAATACTAATGAAGTAATTTGCGGTTTGCGGGCACCTTCAGCAGCCACAATAGACTGACACTGATGACAAATGCAGTAAAATTGATGATGAAAAATGATAATTTCGCGAATGCCAACATGCCTTTCATTTTTTCTGCATAATTTCTTCTCGTTGCTTCCGTTTGGCTTTTTGCCTCATCTTCCGTATCGTCAGATCTCAGCCGCTACCGATTTTGTTCAATGGGGGAGAAAATTCCAGTCTCATGCCTTAACTCATTATCAATGTATCCATTTCATTTTTTTTTTTCGTTTCTTTTAAATATTATGTTCTCCAGGCGCGAATGATAAATCTTGGAACTAAATGATCAGAGCATTCGCTCCCTTCGCAAATCTATATAGCGGAAAATTGCGGGATAACCTACATAATTTAAAAAAATAGATCGAGTGTTAATTGACTGTTTGCAGCTCTAGTTATTAGCTTTGTCTGCAGGCTGCTTCCCCTCTCGGATTCTGTACAGAAAAGTCTCTCTCCCTCAGGCCTCCCCCGCCATGTCTTTGTGCGTACAAAAGGAGAGAAAAAGAAACGTGTGATGTTGATATAGAAATATGATTTGGTTCAAGTTGTTGTCTACTTGTTTATTTTTTACCCTGTCTACTGAATTAGATGTTACTCTGAGTTATTATATCTTTTGGCAAAATACACCAAGTTCGGAGACACAATCACATAAGTTAGGCGCGGACATATCAATCTGCTGCGATTGTAGTAAGTTGCTCCTTTAGTAATGTTTTGGCCTAGGTCTAAGTTGTCAGAATATCATCTAATACATGATGTATTGCTAATGATTAGATTATTGTCTATAAAGTAAGCTTCTCCCCTATAACCATGGGGGTGTTTCATCAACGTTTGTCAGCGCTGACAACTTGAATCACCATGGTAACAGTCAGTGACCAGAGCATCTCAGCCAATCAAAACCAAGGATTTTGCTGAAATTGTCAGCACTGACAGTTGTCAGCGCTGATAAACGTTGATGAACCCCCCCCCCCCCCCCCGAGTCAGTTGGTGACTGCACATCGTATAACGCTGCATGAATGAAACATTGAACAAAATTGGAGTAGGCTATTTAGTATACGGCAGAAGTATAGGGCTCAGCCAGTCAGTTGCAGAATCATTATACAAACCATGTAATATTGTCATTTACAACAATCAAATAGTTTAACCAGACAATGGTTATCCTTGGTAAGTTGAGATTATTGCGAATAAAAATTCAAGTAAAAGGGGCCAAAAGAAGAAATTATTTTATATTTTTAATCATAACTTTGAAAGTATTCCCTTTTGCCAGTTAAGTTTAGTTCAAATCTTTTTACTATGTTCTATGTCATGATGTATAATAGTTATAAACTTTAAAATATTTCATGGCGCTCAGCCCGTTTGCGATCAAACTTCAGTTGGTAAATATTTCATAGAACATGTTTCAAATAATCATGCCGTCTAACAAGTCTAAAGGGTTGTATGGTAATTCGTTAGGCCCAGTGCCGTATATAAGGATATACACATGGGTAGACCTATAAATTCAACGAAGGTTCAGAGTGGGAATCTGAAGCGGACAATTACTAGTAATACTGATGCTTTAATATGTTAATGAAAAGGTTATGAATTCAAATTAATGTTTCTGATCAAAAGCAGCAGATGTTCATAGACTGTTTCAATTCATAAAGGTCCAATTAAGACATAGAAATTGAGTCGAAATAATTTAATTGTTCATATTTCAACTTCAACTGAATCACTCATCATAAATGTTACAAAAAGATGAAAAATGAGCGGGATTGGTAAAACGTGTCGACTTCATTACTGCCCACAATTGCATGCCACTTGATCAATCCGAAGGTAGTAATTTCGGTGGGATTTTTATTTCAAACTAGAGAGGGAGGGGGAGAGAGAGGGGGAGAGAGAGATAGAGAGAGTACGTTGGAGAGAGGGAAATATTTTCGACATTCCTTCGAGTTGCCTTTAGATATATCATTTCATTGTTATATCTAATGGACTTCAAAGCTCCACCCCACCCCCCCCCCCCGTCAAAGCGAAAGATTTACAATAGCCTGATATCAATCATAACTTCGTGTATGTTTTCATGTAATTCCTGACACTTCCATTGTTCAGCTGTGTCTCTAGATAAATGGACTCCAAAATCCAATTTCTACGGTCCATAAAAGCTAAAAACATTCACACACATGAGTTAAAGGAGAGAAAGAGATAGATCAATGAACTGATGAGAGAGAGAGAAAAAAAAAGACGGAGAGATATAGAGGAAGAGAGGTACAAAGAGAGGGGGGGGGGGCTTAGAAGTTGTAATGTTTTTACTGCAATTTTCTGTCAATGTCCAGCATTTTGGGTTTTTTATTATTATCATTTGTTTAACACTTTAATGCGGAAGCGTCAATGGGTATAAGTATAGAGATCAGTCCCACAGGGTCACTCAAAGTCTCGGAAGCCTTCCTCCAAGCTTGCATCTGCGATCCTAGTTACCACTGCTCGATTCCTTTTGGTGAAGTGTATAACTTGCAGCATGGACTTGGCTGAAAACTCATCGAAAAAGGTAATCGTTGCTTACTTATGGGGGTGATACACAGTCTTACCCTGCAAGTGCAATACACTTGCACGTTTGTTATAATTTTGTTTATCTATGTGTGTCTGCGTGTGTGTGTGTGTGTGTGTGTGTGTGTGTGTGTGTGTGTGTGTATTTGTGTGTGTGTGTGTGTGTTCTCTTAATAAGAGGCTTCATTATGGGGATATTCTTGTGTTTCACTTTGCAGGCGACCTGCGGGGGGGGGGGGGCTACTAATTATCACACCCGTTGGAACAGTACAAAATATGCCCTTGTTTGATGTACAACAAAATGAAGCTCCCCAGGATAAGAGTATTAGTACACGTAATGCACTTTGTTCAATCTATTGTCAAATCCTATAGTCACGATCAGGTAAATACTGGGTTGCTTCATTTTTTATTTTGTTTATATAGGTCCTAACTTTGGATGCATTTCGTGCATACTTCAAAAACCCGAACAAACAAGCAAAAGCAGAAACAAACAAACAAAAAAGGACAAGTACTAATAAATTAGTTGCTTCTTTTCATTCTTCTTCTACATCATTTTTTTTTCTAATCAACAACATTATTATGTAGACTACATAATTATTTCTTAATATCATAAATATAGCTAATTTAAATTATCATCAGTATTAGTTAATGTTAAAAGTGTTGATAGCTCAAGCTGCATTTATCTCACCATCCCCATCAACATCAACGCCATCATTATCATCGCTGAGACATTAACTGTAATTCTTATCCTACTTAAGTCTGAATTGCATTGTCATATATAAAATTATATAACTCTTTCCCACAGTTTTCGCAGCAAACTACTCCACCTCGTCACAGTGAGATGGAAGTAGCTGCGCAAGCGCCAAAAACCCGCTGTCTCGTCGCCGTCTGTATCACGTGCCTTCTCACGACTTCCCTGATTGGAGCGTTTGTCATTGGGACCACGCTGATCGTACAGCGCGGTTCCTGCCCGGCGGATTGCTCAGCGTGGTTAAGCGAAGCAACGACCAGTTCCAAAATCATGGACGCTGATTCGGTAGGTTGCTATAAAAGGTTGATGCTCGAGTTGCTCTGAAAAGAAAAATAAAAGCAAAGTTTTCCGAGCTCAATAGCGTAAATGTCATCAAAATTGGACAAAAATTAGGAAAATTGTGAAATTGTAAAGTGATAATAACACTATCATATATTGTATGTATGCAGGTACCAGTGTCAAAAAAAAAAGAAGAAAATGGTAAAGCATACAGATGTTGATGACAAAAATAGTCAAAATATTAAAGACAACAATAGCACTGATGATGTACAGTTCAGTTTTTCTTTTTTTCACCATAGCGACATTATCAATAACATAACATGCACAGGGTAGGCCTACTTGAAAGTAAGGAATTCCAACATTTAGGTGTGAGTTTCTTCAATTTGTCTCCCTCTTTATACGAATCAAAATAATTATGTTCAGATCGCAACTGCTAATCTGTAAATTAACAAACATGTCGGAGAGGGAGACATTGAAAAAAAAACAACTCACCCCTCTGAATAATATCTGTCTTTCAATGGCAACATTGTTGTAAAGGAATTTCAATTGGTGTTGTAAAAGGGATGGTACAGTTTTGGTTGAGATGAGGATTCAGCTTTTAATTTTTTTGCGACATACATAGAAACGCCATTATGTAATGTTGAAGAGCATTCATTTCTAAGAGGAATTCAAATTTTATTTAATGAAAATCGGTTGTAAAATGACTGAGATGTCCAAAAACAAATTAACACAAAGCCATATCTCGGCCATTTCAAAACCAATTTTCTTCAAATAAACCTCGAATTCCCCTTAGAATTATAAACTCTTAAAAAAAAGTCAGCATTAAATAGAGTTGGAAACATAAAGCCTCATCTCAACCGGAACTATACCATGATTTTAATGAGCACGATACTATTAAATAATCAAGGTAACGAATTAATGATGATGATATCAGTTTTATCAGCCTTGTAGTAGTTTATACCTATTGCGAGTCAAGCCTTCCAGACTTATGAAACTAGAATAATTCCGTTTCGTGTCAAAAACTTATCTTTTTGTGATAGTTACATTGAATGGGACGTTTTCATAATGTCTGGAACAGAAATTAATCTGCTTGATAAACAAACGCTCAGAAACGCAAGCGTATATACCGAACTATGAAAAAAGTATATAAATTATACGGTAATTACGCAACTTATGTGATGCATCATCGATAAAATCATAATGTCAGGGAAATACTTGTTGTTGTTTTCTGATAGCAGATATTAAGTCACCATTTGCTAACCCTTTAAGTAGAATGTATAATTTGCCAACTTTGATAGGAAAAATAAACACTTAATCAATAAAAATACAAGTTATAAAGGCCAATGTGATTCTTTATTGTCAAAGTCAGCTTTACGCGCATCTTTCTATTTATCGATAATAATCTGCGACTTAATACGGCTAAAGTATTTGACGCATCACGTTTTTCTGTCTAAAAAGGCATCTTTTGTTTTGTTTTGTTTTGTTTTTTGCTTCGAATATTTTTTCCATTTTCACTTTAATCTTTATTCAGTCCATGGAGATAATGAAAATCAGAGAGGACGGACAAATGATGATGGAAAGAATGGAATACATGGCAGAGTCCAACACTGTTCTCATCGAGTCTCCGGGGAACTTCAGCGGTTCCTTCCCCGCAACTTTCGCTGTCGACTTCGATCGGGTGAGTTATTTCCCCTCCACGGCTCTGTCTTTGTTCTTTATATTTCTTGTGCAGCACACGAATGAGATAGATATAGGTTGCCTTTACCAACTTTTTTTTTTTTTTTTTCAGAAACAGGTTTTCCATACGACTTTCAGGGATTTTTTTTTTTTTTTTTTTTTTTTTTTTGGTGAGATGATAAATGCAAAGCTGTTTTGATTATGGAGTTCGGAAAGCTTTTTTTGAAAACAGCAAATGTGTGCTTTCCGAAGCAGGTTTCAGCCAAAAACGTGTTTCTAGTAGGGAGAGAAACAAAAAGCTGTTTTAATTGAAACGACTTTGTACTGCGCTATATGATAATTATGACTGCTTGTTCTTGGGTCAAACAGCGCAATGCAGCTGCATAGTGACAAAGCCAGTTTTCGCGTTGGTGGTGGGTTGATACACGCAACTTATTTTGGAAGGTGTTTCTAAAGGTCTTTGGAAACGACTTATGATAGTGGGTAATATGGAAAGCTTGGGGAAAGATGATAAACGCAGCCATAGAGAGAGCAAGGCATAAAGTCGTTATGGAATGGAGAGTTGAGAGAAGCAGAGACAACGTTTAACCCTTTATGTGCCAATGCTGCCCTACTTTGGCAAAAGGAAGCAAGTGACATCGAGTACAAACGCTACTTAATGAAGAAAATATGTTTTGGGTAGGCCCTTCAACACCAAAATTTGTGAAGAGAAATGATGTCGGTATTCGTGCAAGTCATATGGTGATGCATTTGTGACAATGCGAAAATTTTCGATATTCCCATATTATAGAAACTCATTATCATGTAATTTGCTTCCTTTTGTCAAAGTATTATAGACTTGTAGCAAACATGAGAAATCTGGCAAAAGGAAGCATGTGACAAACATATCATGAGAATGTCACTTGCTTCCTTTTGCCAAAGTATTTTAGATTGTGTGTAAATATAAATGATTTGGCAAAGGGAAGCAAGTGACAATCATAATGAGGTTGTAACTTCCTTTCTTTTGCTATTTTTTTGCATGCAATTTTGTGCACTTGCTTCCATTTGCCACCCAAATGTCTCAGGAAAGGGCACAAATTGTATCTTTTGGATTTTCAGTTAAATAGAGCATGCCTCAAATATGCCAAATCAATAAAAAAGTCAATATCCATAAAAAAAAGTCACTTGCTTCCTTTTGCCAATGTAGGGCAGATTGAGTAAAATGTGCAAAAATTTCACACACAAACCTATGGACATGAAATCTATGTGGCGTGCAGAGGGTTAATGACGAATGGAGGAAAGGCAAGTGGAGGGGCATAGGCAGAGGCAGAGATAAATAGAGATAATTGTATTTATATATACGTAAAAGAGAGAAAAAGAGAAAGAAGAAGACGAAGGGGGAAATGTGGTGAGATAATAATGGAGCGGGAAAGATGGTATTATGCTATCAAAAGAAGATAATTTCTTATAACTTTAGAAATACCGTTAACATTTTTATGAAAGTTAAAATCCTAATATCATACGTTGTTGTCGTTTTATAGTAATCTACATGTATGTGATTCATTACTTATTCCACATACTTGACATTCTAAAATGAGGCATCACTTTAACATATTACGTTGGCGTGTGTCACAACATTTATATACAAGTTACAGCTATAACTACGAAAAAAGTGGAGTAATTCCCTCCCCCATAACTTCCCTATATGATTTTTTTTTAAAGATATCTAAAACGACTATGCCATATTACAGTCAAGAGACTCTCAGTATGCAATGTGTAATGCTGCCATCTGCGATCAACTTTGCAAGCAGTAGTCATGAAGTACTGCATGCGCCGAATGTTTCGCGAGGGTTTTATAAGCCAGTTTACAGTTTCACTTTGCGCATGAGCAGAAAAAGGACATTTGTACAATCAGGCGTGTTTGTCTTTGAATTCACTGAGATAAACATTCCTGGTGTAATGATTATTCATGTAACCCTTGTAAAACAGTGCTTACTAGCACATCCACCTGACAGCAAGCCTAGTATTTAGCAGTGTTGGTATAAAGAAAGACTTTGTTTATGCATTCAACACGAAACTATGAAATGAATACCTGCCGAGGTGTCAATTGACAGACCATTCTTGTCACCTGCTCTGTCAAGTTCATTCTTTGTTTGAACGTGAATTCCATTAAAAAAAAAAAAATGTGGGCATGCTTATGCATCATATTGCTTTGAAAACGAGTGAAGTGCCTAACCAATTGAGAAAAAAGAAAGGTCATTTGTACCAATGTGCCCATGAGCTAACTGTGAACTGGCTTATTATCGCGAATTTCACAAGTCGAGTGCTATCTGCAAATTTAAAAACACGCGAAAATATTAACTTTGATCCCGACATGAATGTGGTGTGCACGCATGCATTTCTCCTTTCTGTACTATTGCTCCACTATCGCGAATTAACCACTCACAAAATTGTCGCGAAGTCCCTTTACGTTAAAAAAAAAGAATGCACTCGTTTATGGCGTATAGAACAAACATCTTACAGCTTTAAGAGACGATACAAAAGACAATTTTGATAACAATGAAAGTAATGATAGCGATGTTAATAATCATACGCAAATAAAGTTTTATGTGATAGGGCTGTAAATAATGCAAAATGATGATAACGAATATGATACCTATCTAGTACAAACTTATACTGATTTTGATAAAATCAATAATGATATTGGTTATGATAATGTCGAAACAAAAACAAGGGCATTAAAGACAAAAACGGAAAAAAGAGAAACCATCAAAACGTTCGGACAAGAGCTCTCAACATATTATATAATAATATCAACATTAAAAGGCAAAGCAAAACCTTGTCATTAAGCTGACACGTTCATCTTCTGACCAATGAACTAAACGAATTTAAAATCAATTAGATTCCTAATGTCTGCATTGTCATTTCTGGTAGAGTTCATCAATATCACTGTAATCAATAAAGATATTGCAGTTAAGTGTAAAGTTTAACCTTGATTTGCATTATCATAATTATATCATTTTTTATTTTCTTGATGTTTTCATAGGATGTTGTCTTTGTAAATATTCACGATGACAACTCGTGTGTTGGCTTCGCACTGAGACAGAATTTTGCGACTTCCATCAAATCTTTTCTACGAGGTGACAGTGGCGAGGTATTTCAATAATTTCTTCATTCTTTATTTCGACTATGTTGGTTGCTGATAGGCTTGTTAAGCAACGCTTGCATATTGATGTAATAAGCTGTCCCTGGATATATGTATATATATATATATATATATATATATATATATATATATATATACATATATATATATATATATATATACATATATTAGTAAGCATTCAAGATAATCGGTGCCTAAAGTGGCTTCCTTCCCCGTTTGTTTTGATTTGTTTGTAGTGATGTGATATTACTATTCTATGCATAATATTATATTTTGGTATTCTTCCAAGTTTACTTTATTGAAAAAAGCATTCAAACGAACAAAAACCAAACGGAGTGCAATGAGAAGGACTCAAACTCTAGCCCGTAGTATTATAGCATTATTTACCACTTGCAAATGAAACAAAGACCGAGCTTTAGTGCTTCAAAATAATTATAAAATGTAAGTTAGGGATAGAAACAACCAACATAACTATAAATGTTAATCAGTATACAAAATATGAACAATAGTGCTAATTCAATTCAATTCAATTCATTTATTTTCATTCTTCCTTTTTCAACAAAACATAACGCATAATGAATTTGGAATAACATCATAAACATAAACATCCGACTTTGTTAAAGATAAATGATACAGATAAACAAAAGAATGCATACTGGCAAAAAAAGTACAAAGTTATGCTGACAAAAAAGTACAAGGTTATGCTTCAGTTGAGAAAAAGAGAACTGAGAGGTCCACTGAAAAGCAAGCTTGTATGTTGAGAACCACTCAAAAAATGAACAAACTTATGAATTACTTATTTACAAATACTTATCACCGATATATATAATTTACGATAGATTGGAACAAGACAGGAGAAATACAAAAGACATGACACGACTTGACAAAAAAGACGGAAAAATGGAATTGCTTGTAGAATAAACCGTCTACAATATGATGGCTTATATATTGAGAAAAATAGTGATATCTCCTAATATTTAGGCTTTATTGCGAAATTTGTATATGATAAGTTTTTTTTTTGTCATACAACTAAACACACATATGCATCACTAATGTGATAATTCGAAAATTCTTTAAATCACTGCTGTCAATGGTAAACAATGCCTTTAAAAATGAATGTGAGTATTAGCCCACAACACATTTCCTTACGCTCTCATTCACAGGTTATGGTCGTTTCTTCGCAAGTTCTGACCGAGACGTACGTGTATGCAGGCAGCATTCCATGCGGGTACTTGCAAAATGCCAATGGACCAATCACAAGTGGGCTGTGTTCCGGGAAGGATGCTGGTTGGCTGGAATTCGACGCCGAGGGAACACGCCGCCTGGGGCAGCGGAGTTGCTTCAATATGAAAATGTGCGCACTGAAAATGTGTGGTTCCTTCACCAAATGCGAATAATCAGAAAAAGTCATGCCGAAAGGTTTTTCCTTTTAGAAGTTGTTAATCTTATAAACACAAAGTATAGCTGCTAAAAGAATCAAAATGTTCCACCTTTGATATGATACTCAGAACTGTACACTCATACGCGGATCTTGTTTCAAGAAGGTATATTTCATATCATTTTATTAAGGAGGGTGATGGTGGTGGTGGTGGTGGGAGGGGGTGATGGCTTGCGTTGCCTTAAAAGGACTGTACAGTACTGGTTTAGGTAAGGATTCATGTTTTGAACATTCCTAAGTGAGATAATGAAAACACATCTCATTAATGCTTAAAATGCCAGGAATTTTATAAAGGCATGCTGATACCCACAAGTTCAAGTTACGCCTATTTCGCACATTCTACAATCCATTATGTGCAACATGTTTGACTTTGAATGTGATTCAGGCTGTTGTCAAAGTTTGAATTGAATTGAATTGATTTGAAAAGAAAACAGCCTACCTTTAAGAATTATTAGGACTGACATGCAAGTATGTATTTCGGTCTTTAGTGTATATATCAATTATTGTCAACTTGAAGTGCAGATAATGTATTTTGTGCAAAACACACTAACAAGGAGCGAAAGTAGAGAAAAATAGAACATTCTATCCAGATTGCGTGTTCAAGACAGTGAGGGACCACTTGTCGTTTCGTTTCGTTTCCTTTAGTTTCGTTTAGTTTCGTTTTGTTTTGTTTTGGTGTTTTTCCCACAAGAGCCATACCCGTGGCTTCAACCTGACTGCATATCCAGAAAATCTAGGACTATATACAAAGTAATTGGAAACTCACGCAACTGACCTGAAAAGATACTCATAGTCGGATAACTGATATCGTTAATTGCTTTCGTTGAAAACATGAACTACAAACAATGCCATCCGATATTTCCTAATCAATATTTTTGTTATGACTAAGGCGATTTCATCTTTCACCGAAGTGGACCGGGTACATTAAAGAGAGGAAGAAATTGAAGCAGAATTATTTGACAAATCGCAAGTTACGTCACCAGTTTGTCACCTGTTTACCAACATCACATAGGCTTTTGTTTCTTTTCTTCATTCCTTTTGACCTTATGATCAGATATCAAAGCAGAATTGCACCAATGTAGATGTGGGGGTCCTGTAATGTTTTACACATCGTTGATTTGTGGATATGCTTCCCTCTTGTTGAAAGACAAATACTTCACAGTATTTTCTAATGCAAGGTCTACTGCTTCCAAATTAAACTGGATCGACAAGATTGTTTTCATAAGGGTTTTGGGGATTTTAAATCAATGCAATCTCCGCAAATATACTTCGTGCACATCCTTTCTTCATGAAATTAATGTGAATGATTAGAAAAAAGAAAAGCGTGACAGGTAGAGCTGTTAACAAATTCTGTACAATTTGGAAAGATAAGTTATGGCGTACTCATATTAGTCACCTAGCTTCATATTGTTCCCATTGTTTTTACTGAACACGTTAAAGTACATGGACCATGTACTTTAACGTGTTCAATAAAGTGACCATTGCTCACTTTATTCTGTCAGTGTCTAGTATAAAAGATAGGAGAAAAAGAGATTCAGTGATTAAAATACCTCATCCAAAGGTCACCACCATTACTGCTTCATTTATTAAGATGTTTGTGTGATCTAATTTGAATAAGTCGTATATGGTTTTCTGAATTTAGCTAAGACGTATTTGCAAATCAAAGGAAGGCAGAAACGATGGTCTCATGGTATGCTCTTATAATTATGTGCTTGGAATTTTGACCAATATATTCCAAAAGCCCGCATGGGAAGTGACACAATTTTGATAAAAGTTTTTATTCTAGTTCAATTCTAACGCAAACATGTCGCCTTTTTAAGTTAAATTACTTTGGATTATCTCTTTCACATTCAAGTCGATCAAGGTTTATAAATATGGAATTTGTCATTGTAAGTATGTATTTTCTGTATCGTATAAAATGTATGTATGTATGTATGTAAAATGTATGTATGTATATAAGTGTGCATGTAGATATCAATGTGCGTATGAATAATGTATTTACGTATGTGAGTGTGTGTGTATATATATATATATATATATATATATATATATATATATATATGTGTGTGTGTGTGTGTGTGTGTGTGTGTGTGTGTGTGTGTGTGTGAAGAGCCGTGTGCATATAACGCAGAATACACTAAGACTGGGACACTATCCACCACTTATACGCTAAATTACGCATGCAGTGCGACGAAAACCGATGTTCACAATTAAGTTCAATTCAAGTCAGTCAAACGTGGGAATATGTAGGCCATACAAAATTTCCTTTCCAACATAACATAAAAGAACAAAGATGACACCCTCATGCACATAAACACACACGCACACTCACACACACACGAGCAATCTGATCTAAGATTTGAAAAAAAAACTTACAGAAAGCACGAATTCATTTGGATAATGAATAGTATAACATGAATGATATTACAATAAATGACAATAACAAAGACAATAATGTCAGTGACTATTCCCCCTGCTCATGACGGGCTGATAAAATTATAGTTGGAAAAGAATAACAGATATCAACATAAACCCTGTTACCAAAAGATATTGTCACATGATACTTGAAAATTTCCTGTCGTGGCCAAGTCTTCTGTTTTCTTTCTCCTGGCGCCACCCTCGACATTGTACGCCTAGGTTTGTTGACAGTTAAATTGTTATGTTATGCTCTTTTCATTGCATCTGATGTTTCGCTTGAAGTTTGGCAGCGGTTCAACTGAAAGCCCCGAGAGAGTCAAATCGTCGCAATGCCTATTGAGATGAGACTCGTCCAGTCAATCGATGGTTAGCTGCAGCAAAGCTTAACCTTTTGCTAAACAATCGACATCGTACAACGTCATCGCACCTCAGGCCAAATCCCAGGTCAACTCTATACCGTAGTATTTTCCATTACAATTACTGCTAGACAACTAAAACCGTACGCCACGCAGGCATTGTTGTACCTGACTAGGCCCTACTTGTTTTTATTTTTGTCGACGAGTGTGCAAACAGCTTTGATAGTCTGAAATGATGGCGGCTTCTATACGAGGTCACCTGGCCGTGATCGCTCCCGTGTTCGTCGTTGTCTTCGTGGTGGCAGGTGTAACGGCCCAAATCGACGAGGATCCGACAACGATCTCGGTTGTCCCCTCCGATAGCCAATGTAACTGCCAGGAGGGGGTCGTGGTTTTCCGGCCGCATATTCAGGTGAGACTTGTCGGTTAGAAACAACAGAAACAAAGTAGAACGCAATTGTCAATGCGCTTGGCTATGACAAATTACTGCCATATCAGCTGGCAGGATCTAACGTTGGCTTTCTTTATGAATCCAATATGTATCATTCATTTAATGATATATTTTTATCAACAAGTCAAATACGATGTGGATAAGAAATAAATAATGATGAAAAATGATAACAACAGTAATAGAACTATACAGAAAAATAGTTTTCCTTATGATATGTCTCCAACTGCAATCGCCCTTAAGCGAGGTTGTTGCCTAAAGAACGTTAAATGACATTGGCCCGAAATCACGAAGGTGGTCGGTGCAATCTTGTCCTTGTCCATGGTCTAAACCATGGACAAAGATCGATTTTTTTTTTAATGGGGCGCCAAGTGTCGAACGGCCTACTTCGTTACGAAATTTGTCATTTCACCGAAGAAATGACTGATTTTGTAACGAAACAGGCCAGGCGACACTTGCGCCCCATAAAAACTACGGACTTTGTCCATGGTTTAAAACATTATTATTTGTCTTTGGTCAAATACAGGAAAATTAATCTTAACAACCTTAAGCAATAAATTCAGGAAAGATCAGAAATGTATCGTTGTAGGCAACGAATATGGATTATGTTCCCTAAATCTTTCACTAGAACTTTCTGTAAAGTTGTCCTACATATTATCTTCGGCAGTAGTTTCCTCAAAGGCTGTTTTGAGAGTGAAAAAAGAAGAAGAGAGCCTCATATAGCTCAAAACATCAAAGTTTGTGTTAAAGCGTTCCCAGCCGGAAATGGGAAGGCGCGGGGGGGGGGGGGGAGCATATTGAATCATTGAAAACATTTATACACATATAGATGTTCATATATTATTATAAACATAATTGCTGAATGGACTTTCACATTTCCTCAAGCTTTTAATCGAATCCACATGATAGTATCATGTCTGTGGATACACCGCTTCCTTGGCCAGTCATGTGGTGCATTGGAATCTAAATCCAACATGGTTCAAGGCATAATCTCACCATATTATACCCATTTCAATGGATGGTCATTTCAAATGAACACTACAAAACATTGCAACACTTGTCTTCCAATCGGGTTTTTTCCTGAATTTATTTCCAGATTTGCGGAAATCTTATGTATTTATTAGATTTTATGAAATATTTATCCGAAATGTGTCCATATGCAGGGATATCAGATAAGTCAATTAGGAGACAATGACGGGATAACAAATCCTACGCTGCAAAATTAACCCGCCGACTTGATGGGTGAAAACGATATAACATGTACCTGATATGCATGTATATCTTTGTGCATATAAGTATTACTTCACACTGAATCATTTTCGGTACGTTGACAGATTCGAGCTAGAAGTCCTGAACGCTCGAGTCTGCTTTCTCAGGTTCCCGTGGCGGTGAATGCGTGTCGTGCCTCCCTCGTCACATCGGAGACTCAGCTGCGATTCAGCCAGAGTGTCTTGGATGACGTCTCGGACTTAAACCGGCAGCGGTCCGTGCGGACGGTCCCCGTCGACGCGTGCCCGCGAAGACCGGAAGTGATGACCCGTGAACTCCGGCCAATCGATTGTGCCGATGCCTTGTCCAAGGGGATGAGCGAAAGCGGCAGCTACGTGGTTTATCCGAATGACGGCAGGGATCCCATCATAGTCTTCTGTGATATGGAAACTGATGACGGTGGATGGACAGTAAGGCCACTCCCTTGGTGTTATTTTTGTTTTTTCATCATTTTTTTAGAGATATACTACTACCTGTAACTTTTTATTCTTTTATCTGCCTTTGTGCGTGCGTGTGTGTGTGTATGCTAGCCTTATAGCTTGAAAATGATAGTGTTTATAAATGTTATGATTACCATACCACATTAAACGATACTAATTACAATTGAAATGTTTTGGAGTCATGAGTAATTAACTTATCCTTTCATCCCCCGTCAACTTGCCGAGTTTTGATAGCTCCTCATCCCATACCCCTTTTTTTTTGCCCCTAAAGCAACGCTCATGTTACCTTTTTCCAACAACTCGCCTTCTTCAGTCTCCTATGAGGACTTGCTGAGTTGTAGTACCTCTTGTCATTTTTTTTTGGACAAATCCACTTGCATAGTTAAAAAAAGAATAGTCCTCTCACCGTTTCGTCTACAACCCTTAAAAAAAAAAATCTTACAGCATACTCTCATCCTTGATTAGCGGGCCTAGAATTAACTCGTAGAATTTATTGATATCTACAGTAAAGTTCACATGGGTCGGACCATGCATAAATCAATAATTGGTTAAGTCAAAGAAACTTTATATAATCAACTTAACCAATTCAATATCAGCTATGTCGGGTAGGTTGAAATTCATGTAAGTCGAAAGATTTCTGTAGTCCCTTTGGACTCGGCTTCCCTTTATCGTATTTCTCAAAGTTCAAAGTTCAAATTTATTTTCATTTCCATAAAAAAACAACAACAAAGAAATCATATACAATCGGATATATGCAGTCGAATATTTGCATTCCGTAAGCTATTCATTTTATTCGCTTCCTTAATGTAAACTCATGTGAACGTTTCCGTGTTATCGAAAATTTTCTAAAATTTCCCATTGGCACGTGACTTCGACCACAGGTGTTCCAAAGGCGCACGGACTCCAATTTGGACTTCAACCGCCAGTGGTTGGAATACAAGAACGGCTTTGGAAGCGTGCGTGAGTCTCACTGGCTGGGTCTGGAGAACGTCCGCCGCTTGGTGTCTGCCAGGCCCTCAATCCTCCGTGTGGACCTCCGCGATTTCGAAGGCGAAACGGCCTACGCCACCTATTATTCCTTCTACATTGGCCCGGAGAGCGACAAGTATCAGCTGTTTGTGTCCCGTTACGACGGCGATGCAGGTGAGTTGAACATGACGATCATCTCCTTTGTGTCTAGTAAAACTCTCTGACAGCATAGCCAAGCAGAGAGATTTGTCATTAAATAAAGCGACCCCCCTCCAAACAACAACAACAACACAACAACAACAAACAACAACAAACAAACAAAAAACAAAACTGTACAAAACCGCTTAATCTGTAAAACACACACGCATGAAGAAAACTGGACCATTGCAAAATATTTTTGCATGTTTTGCTTTCCGAGCAATTTCAGACAAGTTTAATATCAAATTGATGTTTGTCTTCAAAAATACACCACCACCTATCTTCTGACAATTAAGTACTTTCAAAGTGAGATATTATACTTCGTCTTTTTGTTTGGCATTTTGTTTGATTTTAATTTGTCTTGCTGAAATATGAAATTATAAAAACCTGAAAGTAGGAAAAATGTAAATTGAAAATATTGAGAAAAAGAAAAACATAGGACCTAGATATTATGAAATCATGTTATCATTATCCTTGTGTTTTATGATGGTAAATTCTGTAAAGCATTCTTCTCTAATCCACGTCTGTTCAATATCCTTCCTCTGCAGGTGATTCGCTCAGCTACCACAATCGCATGTACTTTTCCACCGTAGACTCAGACAATGACCCGGTGGCCAATCGCAGCTGCGCCGCGCGGTACGAGTCCGGCTGGTGGTTCCACTCCTGTTTCGCCAGCAACCTCAACGGTCAATATCTCGAGAGTCCCAATAACATCGACTCTATGGGCATCTGCTGGACGAAGTGGAAGTTGAACTTCTACTCAATGAACAAAGTGGAAATGAAAATTAGGCCGCTATATTGATTCAAGAGCATAGCGGCAGTTTGAGAGGATATCGCCGAACTTTCCATACAATAACACTTGGCAACGCTTGCATAACAGACACTAGTCTTTAACTGCGATGTGCCAATTAGTATAGAGATTCTCTCTATTTCGATGATAACTGTCGATTGTTTCTAAGAAATGAAGTCCACTTACTCTCTAAAAAAAAAATCGAGTGAAAATATTCACTCTTGAAGGAGTGAATACAAAAAAAGAGTGATTTTAGAGTGAAATTGGAGTGAATTTCGAGTGAAAATGAACATTTTCACTAAAAGTTCACTCCAATTTCACTCTAAATTCACTCTTTTTTGTATTCACTCCTTAAAGAGTGAAAATTTTCACTCGATTTTTTTTTAGAGAGTATGGAAAGGGTACTACCTTCTCCTATTATGATAGTGAAATGACACTCGCTTAAAGATATTACTCAAAACAAAACGGAAAGAAAAAGAAAGCAATATAAAGACATTATTTTGATGAGTCGGGGTTTCAATGTTTTTCCAAGCTCCTTCCCTCTACATAACCAATGGCGGTGAACGTGTGTAAGATTTTGGTAACAGAGATGAACGCTTGAAATTTACAGCGCAAACCGTGATGAAAACGGCTCTGAAAATATAACCCAACTAGTTCACTTATTTTCGTTATTTTTTTCTTTTTACAATTCATCATAAGCTTCTTGAATGTGAATTTTAATTTCTGCCGTCATATTGACATTCTGATCAACATATCTATAATACAACTGCGTATAAACGACACTATAAAACAATCAACACTATATGGGAACCAAGGTACAAAAAGGAAGAAGTAAATCTGTCAATTTAACGGATTCTATTACATTAACTGAATCGAAAATAAACGAAGATTGGCGTCTGAATTTACAAAAGAAAATATTGACGCGAAATCTTATTTTGTTGTACACAGCTTTGCCATGTGTGTTTGTTCAATCATATTGGGAAGAATAAATAAACAAGCTTTTGATTTGTTTATGATTGACTTCTCTGATTTGTTTCTCCTTCAAGCTTTACTTGTAAATCAGTGCCTTGACTCGATATAACAATTAACGTTTTAAAGGCACATCACTTTAACCTAATAATCATGAATCATAAAACACTTTAAAAAGTGTCTAAAGTTGTTATTGTCCTCTGCCGTCTTGTAGCGCTTTTGTTAATTTCTTTTACAATCAATAAATGAAACAGAATTTACCGCTAAAATATGGGAATTGTCATTCAAGTTGATTATGAGTTGTGCCAGTTAATGACTTTTTTTAGATTGTTTGAGAAATACTGTAGTTCGTATGATGAATTCCAAATTTAAAACAGTGTTTAGTGTGATAAAAAGGATCAAAATATTCTTGAGATAATCACACTGTCTACACCACCGTCTTCTCATACACCGGGGGAATCTGAACCAGTATTGAGCTTGCGAATTCGTTTAGAAAGGCATTATTTGTAACGATGTGCAAACGAAGCACATTATCTTATGATGCTTTAACCTGAGATTGGCGAAACAAATTCGAATTTGAACTCGAACTTGAACTTGAACTTGAAACATTTTTTTTTTTTTAGATGTTCACTTTTTTTTTCTAAAATTCCCATGAGAACTCCGCTTTCAAACTTACTGAACCGGCCGCTTGTGGATGTGTTTGCATGTTTGTATTTGTATGTGTGATGCGTACAGTGTACGTGTGTGTTCTCGTAAGAGGCATTTCTTCTTTTTCACAGTATGTGGTATAGTGTCTACGAAACATCGCCAGGTTTATTATCATACGATTGTCTATTTTAAAATGCAATCACAATAAATGCACTCCGAACTTGTTTCTACAGTACATTGCAAAGATGGTGTGGACGTTATGGACTTTTCTGCTTAATATTTTTTTATTTTCTGACAACATAAAAGTCGTACTGCTCATTACCTCCCCCCCCCCCCGAAAAAAAGAACAAAACAACAACAACAACAATAACAACAACAACAACAACAACAACAACAACAAAAACGACAAGGAAGTGACATCGGAAGCAATTCCTTCGTGGACCTTCCTCTCTATGAATAGGATAAAATTCATCTTTTACCTGCATTTTTTTGTGTGTGAAAGAAACAAGAACTATATGAAATTAAAATCTTTTTCATCTATCTAAGTGTCCTGGCATTTTGGTTTGTTTTCTACGAAATGATAAGATAGTAATACATTGTATGTTTATTAGGACCACTTTGTTGAACTTTGTTTCTTGATACCTAAGTCGTTTCAAAACCGATTTCATTAAGAAAAAAATCCTCTTTCTTCTTTATGCTCTTTTATATTTCATATAAGTGGTTTCTATTATCTCATAAAAAGTTCAAACGTGAATCCCCATCTCAAGCAAAAATATACCATCCCTGATATATAATACTAGGCCTAGTAGTTCCTTGGCATAATCACCTTGTAAAAAATAGGTAACTATGAGCCTGACTATCTAATGTTGGATATGTTGTAAGGTTAGCTTTTCTCTCTTTTTTCTTCTTCAAATTTTACTTCTTTTCGACACGTTCCACACACACTCGCCTGCGAGGCTACTAGTGTAATTATCTGATGATGTAGGTGTACTTCGTCACCGTCTTTCCGTTACTCATACACATTAGAACTTTACACTCTAAAAAAATCCGGGTCAGAACTGACCCGGAACTGGTTCCGGGTCAAAAATGACTTAGAATTTGGTTATGAAGACCCGGAATGAGGTCAACCTAACCCAATTCATTCCTTGTCATTTCTGACCCGGAACGGTGTGTGACCCCAACGGACCCGGTTCCGGGTCAGTTCTGACCCGGATTTTTTTAGAGTGTAGAAGACAGTGTTTATCGCAGGATTTTCTGTCTTGAAACCAACCTCGTTGTTTGATTTGGTAACATAAAGCAAGGTTTACTCGGGACCAGTATCCTTACACAGGATGAAAATTGTTTTGACGCTTGATTACCACTAAGGCTTGGAAAGTACTATCATCATTTCTCAAACCCAAATTACAAGAAATAAGATGTGAAAAACAACAACAACAGCAGCAACAAAGCCAGTCCGGTGCATATTTCAGCCTAGGAGTTCATCCCTAGAGCTCTTATCGTTCAAATTTCTTCTACTTGTCAAAGCTGTGAACTAATCACATTCCATCATGAATACATGTACTTAGGGAAGGATGCCTTCGGGTCAAAGTGCAAATTTGAAAAATTAGTGCAGTTCCTTACAGAGTTTCTTTATTCTCCATTATCTCATATTCTTTCTTTTTTTTCTTTCTTTATTTCTCTTTTTTTTTTCTCTCTCTCTCTCTTCAATACACAGATTTGTCATTTCAAGCGGAAGTAGTGGATTGTTTTGTTTTGTTTTGCTTTTTTCACCAAAATGGACAAAATTTTATAGGAGCGAGAGAATGCAGCTGTTGCTGTATTACCACCGTTAAGGATGATGAGGAAATAATCTTCCATGCCCGGTACATACGACTTTCTGACTTCTTTAATCATGTGTTGTTTTAGAGTTTGAAAGATGAAAGAACACATAGATAATAAATTAGTGATTGAAAATGACAAATTAAAGAAAAACAAAAAAAAGAAAATAAAAGATTAAGCCTACTTAAATTACACACCTTTATTCATGCACACACCCATGTATATGTATATTCAACATGTCTAAATACAGTAGACCTACCATATACTCAAACTGAGACATGGATCGCAGACTAGTCACCCCATTGCAAGTATGGTATATTCTAAACCCCTGTATTCGGTGTCTACCTTAGTATAATTAGTGACAATTGAGATCCATGTTTGCACATACTGGGCAGTGATGTTATTACTGTATCCAGTAAACAGGCGAATTCAGAATCCCAGATGGATGATAAATCGTTCAATGCATCAGGTCAGCAGTCAAGAATACCACGCCACGAACAAAATGTGTTAAAGTGAGTATTTCTGAAAGAACATTGCATCTTTCACTGTATGAAACGCTTTCGAAAAGATCATCTCTATCTTATGCAAAGTAAACATTTCTTTGACCATCACTCAGACATAGTATAATGTGACCCTGCATCACAAAACCAACAAAAAGTTGCCAGATAGGGATTTCTAGTTACGGGCAGATTCTGAAAGAGCAGACTCTAAGCTTTAAATTGATTTATAACTCAATCTAAATGGACTTCCCTAACCTATTGAAATACTGGAAAGAAAGCACACACTCTGAAAAGTGTGAACTGAGAAAAGAGGCTCTTGAAGTACAGAGTCTATTCAAACTCTTAATCTTTACCAAGCCGCGCTATAGCTGTGTGATGAAAGGGACAAAACACAGGATTTAAACAACCGGAGCAACAACAATGAAAGGATAATCAGATTGAGCAGAAATTAAGCATGCTCTATCAACACCTTCTGTCCATGATTAATGCCAACTTTCAAAGCAGTAGCATTATCCTTTCCAAAGTTATAAGACTTAAAATTGAAGAGTGTGCAAAAGATTTCAATATATGACAAGAGCCCTCCCAGACAGACCTGATCATTCTACTCTTTCCCAAAACAGGGTTGTAGAAAAACTGTTCAGACACACTTTCTCGTTCGTGTTATGATCCCAAACTTTAGAGTAACGTAGAAGAAGGATAGCTCTTTCAGAAAATATATAAAAATCTCAAGATTGACTATGTAGACCCATTTCAGTTTTTTTTTTGACTCCTCACGTAAAATCAAGGGGTGCGACTTTTTGTTCTTTTTGTGATGCACGGTCACATAATTATGTCAAGCCGACTAGCTGCGTCTTAGAGAAGATCGGTGACGTGGTTATTCCGACGTCTCAGAAAACTGTGTTTGTGTTGTGTATGTGTGTGTGTGTGTGTGTGTGTGTGTGTGTGTGTGCTGTATGTGTATGTTTCGTAAAATTCCCTCTTGCTCTTGCGAAAATATTGCTCTGGTCTTATTCATCCAAGGCCTTTAATAGGATGAGAGTTAGGATAGTGAAAGGATTTTATATTTTGTTTTATGTGAGAATAAGGATGAGGATAAGGATTCGGGTAATGTTTGTGGTTAGAATTGATATTTGGCTTTTTAAAAGAGTCATATATTTCATGGGAGCAATTGTCGCAAGAGCAGATGTCATGGAATCATCATCTATACATCGATTTACTCCTGCGATATCACAAATTGTTGTAAGAAAGGATTTGTCCTATTTTTCAAAAAATAATACACCCTTGTACATTCAAATGATTGCATGGCTGATTTTAGAGTACTTGCTAAATCTACGATGGGCTGATTAAACTTCAAAAAGAATGGTCTAGTTTTACGTTTAGACATAATTTCAGGTTTCTAGCATTGTTTTTTTTTTGTGAGATAATGAGAAAATTAAATATATTATAGAGCATGTATTCCAATAAGGATTCAACGTTTAATTGGAGAAAAAATGCTCTTAAAATGGTTGAGGTATCAAAAACAGAGAAATCCTAACAAAAGGTGGAACCCATCTTTTTTATACGATCGCTTTGTTTTACTTTGTTTTTGGATGTCTCAATTATCTCAAAAAACGATTTTCATCTTAACAAACTTTAAATTCCTCTCAAAGTTGTATGTTATGCTTTATTTCCGAAAAGGTTTTTTTTTTTCGTATCTCACAAAAAGTTCCAATTCTCATCTCCACCAGTACTATACCATCTCTTTAATGAACAGAAACCGCTCATTAGTGAATGACTTCATTTGGAAGAACGTCTCTGTAAAAATGTTTCCATGGAAGAATGTTTTTATGCTTATGGAGAGGACAACAGCGATTTTTCCCCTAAATCCAGTTGACATTACGCATAAGGACCGTGTCATGCACACGCCATCACTTGATTATCAAATTAATGCCAAGCACAGGATGCGTTTCCGCGTCCAGTGACAAGTTCCGCCACAAATGATCAATTGGAACAACGCTGACCAATTACCCATCTTGCACATTTGCATAAGCCCCGCCCACAAAATTTTATCACATCGCCGAAGAATTCAACGTCAAACAAGGCAAGATGGAAAGCACGCCATACACGACTTTCACGTCGCATTCGAATCTTCGGAAACTTCTCACTGAGTTGGGCAATTAAAGAAACAACAACAAACTAAAGATAAGAGGAAACGTTGAGCAGGAAAATGTGTCAACGGTCAAGTACGATGTCGTCAGCCGTGTTTGCGGTGGTCGTTTTGGCCGGTGCTATAACGGGTACTTTCGCCAATGTCGACGCTATAGACGCCCCACAGACATCGTGTAATTGTCCGGCTGCCGCACGCATCACATTCTATCCCACATTTGAGGTGAGATTTTGTCTTCTGAAACGTAGCGCTTGTGTAAGTAGAGAAAAAAAAAACATCGTAATCTTGCGTGCTTTAGAATCTACTAGTACTTGTTGTTCTAATTTTATCATAACTGCTAAAATAAACTAACAAATGCAAAATAAAGCGCAGCATATACATTGTACCCGCTGCTGCTTTATTCAGCCTAAAATTCGCGAACGTGTGTCCGCTCTGCCCGATATTCCAAGTTCAATGTGTCCGTATTGGTGAAAATAAATTATGACGTGGGATATGTCCTCAAAACTGTTTTGAACACCTTAATAGGAATAGATTAGAAAATTTAAGAGCTTTTAAATTCCGTTAAGGATTTTGGACAAGAGTCTGCGTTTGCAATTAACGAAATATACTAAATACAATCCATCAAAACACTTGTATTCATGGGTGAGCACGTGTATTCACAAATCTTTTCTGAAGGGAGTCCAAGGTGAAGGTAAGAGCTATAGTCCTCTCCAATCTTCCTTAAGAGGTCAAGTCGTAGGGACTGTAAAAAAACAAAATGTGATTCGACCATAATTAAACAAGATTCTGGGAACACATCCCGGATTTTGTGTGAAGTTGACTGTAGTTTGCATTTAGACTTTGCCAAAACGACGAGTTTAATGAAAAACTTGAAATGCATTTACGAACGAGGCGCCATGGTGCCTGACCGCCAAATTGTTATGGGATGCTTCAAGCTCATATTTCTTATGCTTTAATGTCGAAGTGTTTATGTTTAAGATTCGTATGCGTGAGAGTGTTATATCTGTGCCTGTGGTTGTACATAAATGTTGTTATGCTTTGCAGTTCCGATGTCTCCTAGGTTTGTTTACGTGTACGTCATTACGATTCTCTCCCGGGTTGTTTTCATTTTTTTTTTCGAAAGACAGTCTCAACCACCATTGTTTAGCTTGATTCTCCACATAAACATCTTGGCAATACCCGGTACTCGGAAATATGACACGTAAAGAGAGATCGGATTGCCCAAACAAAAAGATCTACATTGACATCGATCCAATGGATGCTAAATCATGTGCTAATACCAACCAATCACGGATCAAATTCCTAACGCAATCGCCCCGCCCCCTAAAATTAATTTTCGCGAAGGAATAAACACTGTACAAGACAAACTCGAACCATAGCCATACGGCTTGCAGCATACAAATCCTATTCCAGAAAACCTAGCATCGAGTTAGTCAATTACAGATAAACAACAAAACAACGAAACAGAAGGGAAAAGCAGGGAAACCATGTTCCGACTGTTTTTCCTGATCTCGTCCGCCCTGCTCGCGGTTGCTTCTCTTTCGGATGCTACTTCGTGCAATTTCCCCGACGTCTCCGGTTATTATGACGTCGCCATAGGTGATCATACATTTCGCTGTAACTATCCGGCTCTGGGGGAAACTAGATTCGAGCCCATAATAGAGGTGAGAATATGTGACTAGTTGCTTTAAGCGTGCAATTCGGTGATCGTCTAAGTCCTGAGTAATTCTGAGTAATTCTCATCTTTGTCCTGTCAAACTAACAACACACGTCCTCTTGGACACATGATAAGAACGAGTAATGAAAAAACAAAACGGAATACATTGTCATTGATATGTCTCGATGTGTGTGAACATTTTCAGCAATTGACTTGTATGCAGTGCAGGATTTAAATAAGTTGGACGGACTCTCAAAAAAAAAACGTAAAAAAAGTCTCAGATTACAGGCATTGTTCAATTACGTTAGCGATGCAAGTTTGAATAATCTTGGATGGTATGATATCAAACATAAAATTCTTTTTATGCTTTACACGTTTATGAACATAGGATATATTCGAGTAAAAAATAACGATAAGTGCTATGAACAAAAATACCAATCTAAAATGTTTTTAATTACCGGATTTAATTTTACTCAATATTGCCCACAGACATGACATGTTGTGTTAAAAATGTGCCATTTATTTGTTTTTTTGAATATGTATACATATTAAATAATTAATTTATTTATTCATTAGTTTTTTTATCTTATACCATGGATCATATAGCCTTTCGATAAGTCTGTTGATAGTGAAAGCATAATGCCCTATTTTGTGCTCTGAGCTGTTTTGTATTCTTTGTATTTATTTCCATGTGAACAGTCAACAAAGGTAGACTTTTCTTTTTAGATGGGGCCACAAAAAAAAAATAATGAGGTTAGATGGATTTACCAATAGTGCCTGTCCGTGCGCATGCACGTACATAATTATGCTATAAGCATGCCAATGCTATTGGTGTTATCTCTTACAATATCAAGATTCAGCTTTATATGGAACAATGCATCGTTGTTTCTAACATCCTGTTGTACAATTCCAATAGTGTCTTGCTTTTCGTTCTATACCAATGCAGGTCTAAAAAGTACTACTTGATGACAATACATTATGTGACAAACCTATTACTGATGCGGCAACTGATCTTTTGCATGAAACATGATTTAATGCAAGAGCTACCAGTCATCAAGATGATGGGCATTGTTACCGAATTTCTTCCGATATGTTTAGAAAGTAAACCCTTGTATATACCGATGGTTTTTGCCGTTAAAATAATGATTATGTTGCCTAGGCCAAAATGTTAATAACTGATGATTGAAAATGAACAACCATTGATGAACTGGTCGATTACAAGAACAATATAGGTTGCTGTTACTGTTGTCTGTTTTGATTTATTTCTATCAATTCGTAATTCCACACATTTATCAATCGAATCCATTCTATAATAACCGACGCATGCACATTAAGGAATAGTTAATCACATTACTTATCTTCCTTTCATCCCCTTTCGGTGTAATTTCAAAAGAAGTCGATTTCTTCACTGGAGGTTCATTTATGCATATATAGATATTCATTATAACTGATGATTTATCATTCTTCAGAAATGTATTTGTATTAACTAGCTCTTGTTACCCATGGATATAGACGAGGTTCCGTGACGTCAAACGACGCGTTGCCTGAGGGGCAAAAACTAATCGCGTTTGTATTGCTCTAGCGCGCGGTTTTAGCGTATCGCGCCATACCCACACAGTCAGCACTGCCTATCATGGGATGTGAGATGTAACGCTTACTCGCTTGGCCACGTGTATATGCCCCCAAAACGCAGGTGTTTTTTCCCCCTCAGCATGGTTTGATGACGTCATTGGAACTTCCTCTATTCATCATCAATTATATTCTTGCAGATAATACCTGCTGAAGAGTCGGGCAATGGCATCGCGTCTCCTATCGACGTGGCAGAGATGGTCCAAAAATGTGGCGACGTCAAAAGTGCGACGGAAGAAAACCTGGGTCTCATTAATGACACGCAACACCAGGTGAGCACCTTCGTCCGCCAACCTCGCGCTCGTCGCGTTGAGGTGCCCTACTGCTCTGACGTCATCGACGCGCAGGGCGAAGAAGGGAGACCAATAGACTGTGATGACGCGCTCAGCAGAGGGTTCAACGTTAGCGGTCGCTATGTGATCGACCCCCTTGACGGTGGAGACCCGTTTGTGGTGTACTGTGATATGGACACAGATGGAGGTGGATGGACGGTAAGATTATCGTACACAATGTCTCACAGTTGCTTTCGGAGCCCCGGTCCGTATTTAGTGGCGGATCCAGGTGGGGGCGCATCGGGTGCCCCCTTTATGTCTTGTTGACACAAAAGAAATAAAAAGAAAAAAACATGCGGGGGGATATGCCCTCCCCTTTAATTTTGCAAAGCCACCCCCCCCCCCCCCCCCTTCCCCTTCAAAATTGTTGGATCCGTCCCTGGTATTCTTGAAGGTAATTTCAATAACAGTCATGGTTTTAGTTCACGGCAGTGGACTTAATTGAGTGTGAAATGGGAGTACATTGTTAGACCCAAATGAGCGAAGCTTTGTGGTATCATGACCGGATGTCTTTCGGTGTACGCTATTTGTCACTCTCATAACACCGGAGAAATCTGAATAAACCGCGGACTAGATTTAAACCGCCTTCGTGATTACGGAACCTGAATGGGTTCTCCAAAATTTATGACGATTTCAATATCCTGTCGGTTCTTATTCAATTCAAATCAAACTAGTAAAATCTTAGCATACACAATTACGTGGTAATCAATGACCAAAACCCGTAGCTCCATAAAACGTACACATTTCAAGGTTTGCTTGCATCCTACTTGCGATGCATATTATACAACAGTGATGTGAATATGTAATACTTAACTTTCTCCACACACGTGGGATTCATGGGTGCCCCATGTTTTGTAATGTGTCTTGTTTTTTTCTCAGCCTACCTGGGTACATTCGAAACCCACGCAGAGCTGGTCTGCGAACACGTGCATTGATGGGTACGATCATTGGTAGTGGTCGGCTGCCCATTCGAGATTTTTCGTCTGTGCGTGTACTATATAGATATCCAAGTGATACATCTTTACACATTCTTTTTTTTTTTTTTAAATAGGAATTCTCGAATATACCTGATCTGATCCCTCGCCATGAAAACCCACCCTACCGGGTCATCAAGAAATTTGCGATTTCTACTCGGTGACTTTAATACGCAGAGTAGACTAAATAAATTACAATTATGCTCGTCTTTGTATCTGAAACAGGTGCTACAACGCAGAGAGAATGGCGATGAGAATTTTGACCGCTCTTGGCTGGACTACAAGCACGGTTTTGGGAACCTGATGGGCGAGCACTGGCTGGGCTTGGAGAAAATGCATCGCATCTCCGCGTTCGCCGCCCTCAGAGTAGACTTGGAAGACTTCGAGGGCGCCAAGACGACATCCACTTACGAACTGTTCTTCATGCGCGGTGAGGCGCGCAACTACGAGATTAACATGCGGAACCCCGCTGGAGGTGGAGGTACGTGATCCTCGGTCTAGTACCACTCCTCTTCTCTTTGTTCGTCATTCACTGCTTTTCGGTCGGCTTCTTCCTCTTCCTATTTTTCTTCTTTGTCCGCTCTTTCATACAGCCTTCTCCTGTCAATAGGGAGCTTTAGATTTTCGCGACAGGGACGTTCAGAGGAAGAAAAAAAAAACATTCTTAGCATGCGTATTATATCGCTTATCAAGCTCGACCTATTTATATCTTGCGTCGTCTGAGTTTTCACAACGCCTCCTGGGCTATATTTACGTCCGTTCAATTTACGACGTAGAGAGCTACTTGATGCACCGATCATATGGGGGCGCCATTTTATTTTCATAGATTGCGTCTCGGCGTAATCTAAAGCTACTTCAGCACGACGCAGTGAGAGAGGCGAACGTCCAACGCACTCGTGGTCTCAAACGTCCGCGGCGCAAATCTGCAGCTTCCTGATAACTCTGTAAAAACGTAGCATATGCTAGCGTACCTCATCCGCACTCGAAAAGTTAAATGGTAAATACAACACTTAAAATGTTGTTACTCACCTCGAAACTTTTGGTTAAATTAAACACCTAAAGTATGGTGAACGAGAGAAAAAAAAAAAGGACGATATTCATAAACAAGGTGATTTATACATTTCTGGAAAGCTTAAGTCTCTAGGAATATGAATAATCAACTTTCAGAAGGCAAAAAGTCTCTAGAACGATGGATAGATGGTGATTTGAGACCCTTTTTTAGATCACCTGAACCCGATCTGACGGCGAAATTTTGGTGACCAAAATTATGACGTCACGAAATGAACGAATCAGCCCTGCGCTGATGCGCTGTGCTCCGCACTCCATCCACTCAGTGGGATCCGTCTATGGAAGGCCGTTGCGGACATAATTCGTTTGGAGCATACGTATGGAAATGGGCATACGTATGCAACTGCCTTTAGCGAACGTTTGCTAATTGACCAATCGGCAAGTGTTGTTTAGTAAGCGTTTGCACGGTGCGATAGCATACGTTTGCATTTTTTTTTTCAGCAAACGTATGCCACTTTCATACATATGCGCAGATGCCAGTACGGCTCAGTACTGCTCGG
This sequence comes from Diadema antillarum, assembly GCF_040938485.1. Classification (NCBI taxonomy): domain Eukaryota; kingdom Metazoa; phylum Echinodermata; class Echinoidea; order Diadematoida; family Diadematidae; genus Diadema; species Diadema antillarum. The sequence continues at coordinate 937,218 of NW_027271039.1, forward strand.
ATCAGCTCAGTATGGCCAATAAAACTCAAGTTTAGAAGAATTGCGGTAAGTGCAAAAGTTTCAAAAAAAAATCCTCAGCTTATTGAAGAAGGCAGATTCAACCATGTTCCAGATGAGGAACTAACAAGGTACGGTGTGGGATTTCCACTTACACATATACGTACTCTTAGTACCTCCTTGCTCAGATCGGGCGTGAGTGCCTACCGTACACACTTTATACACACACGCAACATACACACATAATTATACAAATGCATATTAAACGAAGTACCTGATTGGTCGATCAATTGCATACATATGCGTAGTAAATTAACATACGTATTAAATGGGGCATACGTATAATAGACAAAATGCAAACGTTTGCTAAACACCGTACAAACGTTTACCAAAAAAAAAAAAAAAACACTCGCTGATTGGTCAATTAGCAAACGTTTGCTAAAGGCAGTTGCATTCGTATGCCCGTTTCCATTATGTATGCCCCAAACGAATTAAGTCCACAACGGCCTTCCATACCGTCGCCTCTCCCTCGCTTCTTCTACCACCCCGACTTTGCCAATGTCACTATCAGTGTCATTGTCACTGTCATCACTCAATTCACTCTCGATGTCAAACTCAAAGTCTTTCCGTACAATATAACGTAAAAAATGGACGTTCTTCATAATGTCTCAGCCGAGAAAGCAGATGCGACTAAAGACAGGCCAGATATTGTATCCGCTCACCAAGAAACACGTGCTTTATGAATGGCGGCCTCGATGTCCCGCTGCACTCGTAAAGGGTTTTGTTCATTTCGTGACGTCATATTTTAGGGCTCGAAAAAGACGGCCGTTCCGGAGCGAAAATCGATGAAGTAAATCAGTCAATTTTAACTCGTGATTTCGCAGTGGCACGAATATGTTTTAATAAGTCACATTAAAAATCTGTTTTAGGAGACAATTATTCCCTCTGCTTTGACATCTTCTTTTACATGATTTTCTTGATTTTAATGTCTCGTTCACCACACTTTAAAAGGTAAAAGTTGCCCTTACGATTTCATTATTTTCAGATGAAGAAAAAGTGTAGTTGACCCGACAAGATTAAACGACATGTTTAACATTTCATGTTGAGAGAGAATCTTGGAAAACAAGACGACTATCAGGCTACATCGTTCCCGCGCGGACACTGACATCTTTCATCACCAGCTTATATATATACACAGTCACATACATTTGAAAAATCCATGTCAGCGTACACGCTGAGATAATCTCCACCTTGTCCCTGTGACCATTACGTGTAGCCAAAACTAGTCATGCGGACCCAAACAACACCTGCCGCATTAAGCTTGTTCGACACCAGATAAAGGTCATCAGAGAAAACGACGCAATGAGACACAAATTTTGTAAAAAGCAATACCATGGACAGCCGCGCCTCAACGATAAGAGCATTATGCTCATCAGTTGTGAAAGCATGATTCACGACATAATTATCAGAGTTTGTTTTCAGTAAAACAGTTTGGATCAGTTTGTAGGTATTATCATTTAGCTTTACATCTGTTGTCTCGATGGTTTATAGAGACTCCAACTCTCCCGTTTTCGACGGGAGATCTCCCGCCGAAAACCTATTTTTGCAAAATATCCCGTTCTCCCGCTTGAGACTTAATTTTTCCCGCCCTGGCTCTGTGTCTCCCGTTGGAAAGGATTTCTTACTTATTGCTATCGTATGTTGAAAAAAATAAGCCTTAGATAGCACCAGAGAGCATCTAGTACAGTAGGAACTTCGCACTTCGCACACATCAACTTGGAGTCTCCCGTTTGCTAGGAGTTTCAGGCGGGAGAATCTCCAGATCAGAAGGTGCTTTGGGTTGGAGTCTCTGGTCGGAGTCATCCCGCCGTTTATTCCGAACTATAGACTACTAAAGTACCATTGGAATAAAAATAAAAGCTTCCTAGATTGACACCATACATAATTTGATTAATTAATGTTAATACCATTCATACTCCTCTTCTCTTTATCTGCAGGTGCAGGATTGGCCCTCAATGGCCGAGTTAAATTCTCGACCCCCGACAACGACAATGACAGAGCCGGGGGACACTGCGCCAGGATATACAAATCGGGATGGTGGTTTTCAAGCTGTGACGCTAAGACAAACTTGAATGGCCACTACCTCGATGGAGGAGTGATCGACCAGCAGGGCATCATATGGAAAACTTGGAAGAACAATTTTTACTCCATGAAGCGAACAGAGATGAAGGTCCGACCTTCTTTATAAAACGAGAGAGAGAGAGCGCTCCATCATCTAGACAGTGGGAATAGTATACAACGGCAGACGGTAGCTTCTTTCTGTACTTTATAGGCCTGCACAGGGATGGTTTCACACTTGCCCCGCACATTATTAACAAACAGGGCACACACACACACACACACACACACATATATATATATATATATATATATATATATATATATATATATATATATAATCAAATCAGCACATAATAATAGTACATGCTTGTCAATGTACATTTTTTCCCCACACTATTGCTGAACACAAGTGTGAGACATTGTAATAAAGTTGAATTTTGGACGGCAGAAATTTGACACCTTTGGAAATAATACCCATGATATAAGTTGCCATGGATGACATGCTCACAGCAAACCACTGCACACGAAATATTTCGATGATAGTGATTAGGAAGATGGCGGGAGAAGAGAAAACAGCAGAAAAGGTGATTTAGATACGAAAAAAGACTCCTACACTGTACCTAATGCTAAATCACAATTCATTACGCTCTACTATGATGGATTTATTTGACTTTTTTCTTTTACTGCAGACGCAAACGCCCAAAACATTCTCTGTCAATAAAAAACTTTGCTTTTGCACTGCAAGATATCCATGATAGACATCTTTACAATGTCTTAAAGATCTCTTTGTATCATAAATGAATGGAAGGTTAAATTCCCATGTAGGAACGAAGGGTTGCAATCTTGACCTGTTATCAAAAGGGCACCGATATTTCCTTCGTAGTGTCTTCCACTACAAAAGATGTAACCATTAGAAAGCAATAGAATATCCTGAACTGATTATAATTCAAGCTACGCCTCAATATGATTATACCCTTTTCTTTACCTCGGTCACATTTCTGAAACCGGACGTCTTAAGGTTATTAATGTCACGTATATTCTATAAACAAAATATTTGTTGCATGAGTTGCGTCATATTTTTTGTGAGATATAAAGAATAAAGTATATTATACAGGACAAACTTACAAAAATGGAAGTCAACTGTGTGTGATTTTCTTCAGTTTGAGTGGCAGTTTGTGCAAAAGAAAAGAAAAAAAATATCCAAGACTTCTGATTCTGATTTTATATCTGAATTTGAAGAGTTTGTTTGCAAAAACCGATAAGTCCATATTTGCCAAATGGAGATATTTGCGATTAAAGGTCAAGAAAAATAAAGAGAATAATAAGAAAAAAATTGCTCCTTTTGACCATAACTTCAAAAATTTGCCTTCATATGTAGTGACCAATATATCATTTAAAAGGTATTATTTTGTACTTTATGACAGAGATCGGACTTCAAAATCTTCAAAAATGGACTTATCGGTTTTTGCAAACAAACCCTTCATTTCTTTTTCATACATAAATGAAATACAAAGTCAATTGAATAAACTATGAGCACAGCATAATTTTCATCTGACAGTTAAAACAAATAAATGATTAATTCAAATATTCAACTTCTTTTCCCCTGACACAATGCAAAATGAAAATAAACAATTATTCTGTGCATGCATATTATGCAAACATAAGTTACAGTATATCTATTGCTCAAAGACAAATTAGGCAATTTGATGTAGAGAAATTCAGGAGACCATCATCATAAGCAAACGTTGACGAATACAATGGCCTCAGAAATGGTTTGAGCAATACAACATTGTAAGGATGTAACATAATTTATAAGTCATCACTCACTGAGTGACGATAAAGAGGCAGGGAGGGAAGAATGAGGGGGAAAAGTGTAGCGGTGCATTGTGCAGGATGTGAAGTGTTTGCGTGGAAATGAGTTGTGAATATCCGTGAATGTTCATGTTTGCTGTGTATCCACGTTCAGTTCGGAGCCCTGACTTAACCGTGATAATGAAAAAAAGGAGATAAATAGCAACATGCTCTCATATTCGGACAGATACTGAGTAAAAATTTTATCTTTAAGCTGTCTTTTAAATAAATAAATAGATCTACATTATTCAATGTTATCGGGTAAAAAAAAAATCCAAAACATCAGGGCCACGATGTTTTAAGGATTTGGGGGTTTTCTTGGGTATTCAAGATTATAATTACATGAACTGCGAGTTTGGTAGGAATGAATATTGAAATAAGGAATTTGGAAATGAGTGGAAACCGAGGGAAGTTGGTTGACCGTGTATTTGTTCATAAAAATTACCGTTTAGAAAGTATGAATCTCATATCTTTAGTGTTTTTAATTGAGAAAGCAACGGGTCAGAGGGAGATAAGTTGACACTGGGTAGTGGGAGTTTGTAATCAAACGCATAGCTCTTTTTCGGTATTAATATCACTAAAACTTTGAAATATTATAAGTCGTAGCACCTTGTTTCAATAAATACTATACAGAAAGAAATTGGAAGGTGGTAAGCGAACATCAGGGTTTTCTTTCTTCATTTGTTGTTTTTGTTTTAAATCGGCTTCAAAGATTAATGTAATTATGAACAGTGGTACTTGTGCCTCGAGAACTCGATAGGTTCTGATGTTCTTATCGACATGCTCCACAAAATCTGTAAATTTCTAATATCTGGATTCCTTAGATTGCTTTGTTTGTTTGTTTGTTTTTGCTGTAGGTTTAAACGGAAATATAAATGTTGTCGCTATTTAAGCAGTTTTTCAGCATATCTTTTTCATTGGAATTTTCTTCGTTTCTTTCTTGGTGTAGCGTTTTATCAAGGGTCACGAATATGTTTCTAATAAAGAATTTACCAAAAGTTACCTCACATGTCAAGTGTGAAGACTTATAAAGGCTGAAGGTGTGACCACGTATGTGGAAGCGTTGTAGATGATTTACGTGATTTACTTTCCAGCACAAGTCTTGTGTCACATAATCTAAAAGTTTTGTGCACATTACATTCTAGGTATTTCCGAATATATCCGAGTTGGGCCAACCTAGGCTAATTAAAGGGGCATAGTCCCGGTAGTGTAGAGAGCGCTGTTGATGATACTGCCGAAGATTACCGAAGTTGAGCTGTCATCAAGAGTAAAGTGCGTAGGTGTTGCTAAGTAACGTTGCCTTCTTTGTCTTCTCTGAGCATCGCGCAGTCAGTAGTAATGCCAGGTGCGTGCATATGTGCTTGTTATTATGACATCACAAAAGAAGTTTACCCCCCTCAGCCGAATCATGAGCCGAACTGTGATCGCACCACTGACTACAGTGGATCGGACTTCTTCGGACTCGGGGGAAGTGGGCCAAAGCGTAAGCGCTAAAGAGGAGACGATAGCGTAGGTCTCTATGGGAAACTTGCGCCGTGCGCCCGCGTACGCATTTGACTGAAACACCGGGACCACGCACCTTTAAAACATCTTCTAGCACTCTCGTCTCTTTTAACGCTTTCTGTGCCAAGGTGTACATTTCTCGTGTTCCACTTAATTCACATAATTCTGTTACCGCAACGCTGATAAGCGCTAATGGATATTATCAAACATGAAAGCCATGTAACAATAATTTACAGAAACATTTACACTAAAAATGCAGTATAGCAAAATTGCTGGATATAGAATATGAATAATATTACATCGTTTGCTGTGACGTAAAGATATAGCAAAGCTATGTTGTTCTTTTTTTTCTTGCAAATGACCAGTGCTCAAAACAAATAGGATGCATGTTGATAAACTCTCCAGTTGTTGCATACACACACCCCCCCAAAAAAACAAAAAACAAAACAAAAACAAAACAAAACAAAAAAAAAAACAGCATGGTTTTTTTTTTTTTGGGGGGGGGGGGGTGGGTGGCTTTTTTTTTCTTTTTTTTATCTCTCTCTCTCTCTCTTATTCTCTCGGAAACATATTTTGTTACTTACATCCAGATATTACATGTCAATAAGAGTATACATTTCTCATGTCCCTCTCACTGGATAAGTTCCAAGTATATTTGTGCCCAAATAATTCTGAAAAATTAGAATATGCGAAATTATGAAGATAGAAAAAAAATGCCTACAGGCCGCACAGTTTCAAATTTGCGTTATTCTCTAAAATATAAACCCCCTAAGTACTAGCCATCTTTTTTTTTTGTGCTTGCTGCACGGATATCCATAAAACTTTGACCAATCTACATTATCTATGATATGTCTGTTTTGGGTCAGACTAAAATAAAATCAGTATGAAATATAAAAGACATTGATATAACATTTTAATGTGCAACTTACGAGTTCGTGCGTGTTTGTGCGTGGATGTGTATAATATGTGTCTGTGTCTTTGTGTGTCTTTGTTGTATGTGTGTGTGTGTGTGTGTGTGTGTGTGTGTGCATTCTTATGACCAAAAATGTTTCACATAGAATTTGGCTCTGGCTCGTATGAGCAGGCTAAACGGATGAGAATATAAGTCTGAAGAGATGTGAACCTGCATCACAAAACCAACAAGTCGCTAGACGTGGATTTTTAGCTCTAAGGACAGATTCTGAAAGAGCAGACTTTAAGCTTTGAAATGATGTATAACTAAATTCAAATTGACTCATCTAGCCTATTTTAGCATCAGAAAGAAGGCACACACTCTGGAAAAGTTTGTACTGAGAAAAGAGGCTCTGAAGCTTATTCAAGAGCTTAAAGGGGCATTCCAGACAATTTTCATAATTTCACATCATGTAGTGCATAAATCAACAGCTCCATTATACGTTTGTGGAATTTATTGTGGTTCTTGAGCAGAGAAACAATACTTTAAAACACCTTTAAAAAATTACACTGAACAAGGATGATGACATGTATCGGAATGTAGCAGTGTCATTTCATTACAATACCACTTGCTTGCGAGTTCACCTGTTTATGATCTATGCATGTCTTCTTCTTTTGTTCTGCTTCCTTGTGCCCCAACTCATGCATTCTTATGGTGACTCTGCCATGTAATCATTCTTGTTCATTGAAATTTATAATAAATTTCAAAAATGTTATTTTCCGTCATCCCAATTATCATAAATTTTGAAACCCTGTCCTCAGTGTAACTAGTTTATAATTGTTCAAATGTAAAAGTCTGAAGATTATCCGGAGGTTTCCTTTAATCTGGCCGTTAGCTGGTTGCGTGCAGTGAATGGGACGAAAAGGGATGTAAAATTCCATAGCTACAATAAAGAAAAGATTATCAGATTAAGCTGAAATTCAAAACACTCTCTTAATTGATATATTCTGTACATGACTAATATCACCTTTCAAGGCAGAAGCCTTATATTTTTAAAAGTTATTAGAGTTGATAACGAAGAATGTGTAATGGTCTTAAGAAATGAAAAGTTAACCCTCAGACGCACCCAATCACTCTTTTTTACAAAAATGTGTTGTAGAAAAACTGCTAGAAGCACAATTTTCAATTTTTTTAAATTTTAAACTTTAGGTTAATGTAGAAGACTTGGTCATTTAGAAAATATGAACAACTCAGGATTGACTGAGTTATCAAATTTCACCTTTTTTTTTGAGTTCTCACCCAAGATCAGGGCGTGCGACGTTTGTTGGTTTTATGATACATGGTCACAAATACAAATTCGTGGCAAAAGTATACTTTCTATCTTACTCCGATTTGAATTATATCAAATGAGTTTTGAATCACGCGGAATCTATCGTAACACACACACACAAACACACACACAAACACACACACACAAATCACAAAAAGTACAAATTGGTAAGTATTGTATATATACGATGATTTTAATGTGAAAGAAATTAAACGGAAGCAATGGGACGTTTTTGAGGAAGCGTCTCGTCTTATATACATATGAATAGAACAAATGTAACAACCTCTTGACAAAATATGAGGAACATATATATGCGCTGTTATGAACTAACCTATTTGTGAAGTCCACGTACATCAGTAGTCAAGTTCCAATTACGTTTAGATTTTAGGTATTTAGATTTCTGAAGCTGTTGTTGTTGTTGTTGTTTATGAAGCATGCTAGAATGTCTTTGTGGCGCTTTTAAGATGTACGGGTGCGTGAATTAATTAACGATACGATGAATGTTCATGTGTATTAGGTCCATGATCACACAAAACTATCACGGAAAGATTAAAGGGATGGTAAAGTTTAGGTGGAGATGGGGCTTCAAGTTTTTAGCAGCTTTTATGTGACGACAAATTTTTGAGAAGAGAAACCTGTTATGAAATATGTAATAGCATAAAATTCTATGAGAAATTCAACGATTGTTTGTTTATTTGTTTGTTTTTGTGAATTATGGTTTTCAAATAACCGAGATATCCAAAAACAAAGCTATATCCTAATAAAACTAATGTGGGACCCAACTTTCATTAGGATCGATTAGTTTTACGTTGTTTTCGGATATCTTAACCCTTTGAAAACCGATTTTTATCAAACAAACTTTTTTATTCTGCTAAGAATCGTTTGATATTTTTTTTTTATATGGTAAGAAATCGCAAGAAATGTGTTTATTCACGGTCGAATCTCCATTTCAACCAAAACTATATAATCAATTCAATGCCTCTTTGACATTCACGAATGTACAAGAAAGGAAAAGAAAAAAAAATCAAGAGATTTTGGAGTCAATACGCTATTTGTTTTGCTATGAAGAGAATAAATTAATGCATATTTTTATCAAGTTGAGAACCCCAAGAAACAATATTGGCTAAAATCAGAATACTTAAGAAAAGTGTTCCTACCATATCTCAATGTCTTTGAAGCACAATCCTGTGAAGTATATGGGGGTAGAACTATAGGGCATGATTAATTTGAATATGTGACGTTGATATCTCATGTCTGACCTGACATTACTGGTGTCTTGAATGATACAGGATGCAAATGAACATGAAAATATCAGAAAGACTTAAGACCGTTTAGCAAGCTTGAAGCAAAGCCGGCGAGGTCAAACGCCTTATAGAGTATTTCTTCATGACTTATTCAGAATAGGATATAAAGAGAATCCCTTAATCTGTTGAGTTCCCTTGATATCCCACGGTCTTGGGTTGCTTAATCCTTATCATCTATGCCCTGCATCAGACACGATGATATTCGCAATGTTTCTAAGGACTCGCAAGAATACCCAGCAAAGGTGGCAAGGTCTATTCGGAATAGGTTTGCAAAGAAAAAAAAAAAAAACGTTCTCCTGAGATTCTTAATCCATGACATTTGCCGTGTGAATACAAAACAACTTGTCTTCTTTTATATTTCTTGTTTTACCAAATATATGTATGCATGAAAATGGGGAAATGGAACAACTGGGTAACATCACATTGACTTGCTCTTCTCTGAGGAGTTTAGGAGCCACAAATCCCTGAAAAGGCTTGGGTGTCTGGGATTTAAACAGATTTCTTTATCTTTTTAATTCAACATCGTATGTAAATCTGCGGGGGTGGAAGAGGCAAAGTTTCATGTATAGTAAGTGGTCTCTGCATCAAAATATGTTCACTTTCTATACCAGTGACAAGAACTAATGGAATAGATATCTCATCATTGAACTAATGCCATCGGATCAAACATGTCAGATGCTGCTAGCTGCATCATTTCGGATTGCATAAATTTAAAGATGTATTGATGAAAGAGAATGTCACTTATAGAGTAGATCCCTCTTAGGTCCCATGGTCCCTAACATCAGAAACAAATGTACACAGCACATCACCTTTTCATCAATAAATAACTATAACGCCATGTTTCTAGGGACAAGTTGTTATTCTCTGTCGCAATGACACAACTTGAATTTTTGACCGTGTGCATGTACGTCTTGTTTCAGTCCACTTATGATAAGTCTGTGGATTTAAGTTTGATGTCCCAAGTTCGTGACTGCTGTTGAAACAAGAAAATCCCTTCATACAATGCCAATGTCAAGTGATTACAACGGGTAATTCACATGATTATAAATATCTAGATATAGGTTTTCGCGGTCCTGCTACTTTTGTCATTCAAGTTTCTATTCCGAGCATTCAATTTCACGCATTCCACGCTGTACTCAGTCAGCAATCAAATTCGAAATCCGGCCACTGGAATTCGCTATCGGAGCATTCAAATTTAAAAGAGGAGCACGCACTTCAGGAATGAGCATTCAAATTCATCTCAAACTGGCGACGGAATCTCGTCGGTCATTCAAGTTCGTGCATAGGTAACCAAATTCCAAAAAAAAAAAAAAAACTGCATTCAATTCAAAAGAAGTCTTGAATGTAGTTAGTTTGGGCCGTGTGTGTCTGTCTATTTCATTTCGCTTTGAATAAATTTGAATTTATGATGGAGATTATTTACTTTGCGGTATAGGTCCACGTGTTCATTCTAAAATTTGAACTTGGGTTCACGAGAAGGAATATATACAGGCGCATTCGACACTGTATATAATTATAGGCCTACTGACGGAAGGCTGATTGACACCTTCGGAAAGAAAAAAAAAAACAATTTCGACCCATAGAGATGTATACTAATAATATACTAGAGCGCGGACTGCGTGTGGCGCGTACGCATTGCTCGTGTGCCGAGATGAAGAGGCCGCGCGCCATCTTTGTCCGGGCAAAAACAAACATCGCGTCCGGGCAGCGCAGTAGTGGTGGACACTAGAACATGTATACAACAAGCGCTCAAACACGTATTGGCTTTCAGCAAGCAGATGAGGGGGTCGGAGATGAGAGAAGGAAACAGCTCAAAAATTTAAGATGCTAGCAATCTCTTATTATGAGTGGTAAAGAAAATGAAAATCAAACAAAATTTACTTTATTCTCAACGAGGTACCGGTAAATACTTTCAAGCCGACCAACACGACCATGGTCCATGCAATACAAAGGGGTCTCTTGGTCTCTAGACAGCCGGATGCCCCTTGTGATACAGTATACTGCGTCAATTTTTGTATTTTTTTTTGGCAATTATATTTTTTCTGTATGAGGGGACTGCATTCTATAGTCCTATCTGTATATACGAGTGTTTCATTGTATTTCTTTTTTTTTGTGGAAATGAATTAAATCATTTTTATAAGTACGTGTAGGCATATTGGTTCCATGACATATTATTGCATGTTCAAGCTCGAAATGCTAGTGTTGAAGCTTACATAAACCCTAACCCAAATCAAAACACCTAACCCTAATCCTCACCCTTGAACCAAAAGCCCAATCAGACCCATGATGCTAATTCTATTTTCAGAAAGATATCAATGCCGGAGCATATGTCCTGTCACCAGGCATATATTACGTATTCTGAGCTTTTCTCACACTATCTTAGTGAAATTAACTGCTGGTATAGCAAAGGGTGGAGGAACATTTTTTTTTTTTTTTTTTTTTTTTTTTTTGGGGGGGGGGGGGGCTCAAGGGCCAAATAGGGCACTTAGAAATAAGCACTTTTTAAACTTAAAAAGGGGATTTTTTTTTTATTTTGGAAATGGGGCAAATGCCACCCCCCCCCCCCCGTTCCGCCGACCTTGCATATAGTTATGTACTGTATTAGCTATCTATATAGTAGCAATAGATCGAGAATAGCTGAGGGAGGGCGGAGTGCCCCTGACGAATTTTGCAAGACCTTTTCTTTTCTTTTTCTTTTTTTTTGTCTTGAATCAATCTGTTTAACTCACACTATAATGTAATTTTAGTTACTTGTGAAAGGAAACTCCGCCGGCTCCCCTTCTTTTCTCCTGTTTCTACATCCAAAAGCAGCACATGAACCAGGCATTTTGCAACATAGATCTATGCTACTTTAAGTAGAATTTGCGAATTTAAGAACATTTTCGATTTCCAAACTCCGATGGAGACCTTGGCATAGATGCTAGCCTACTGCCGTTGCATCCCGTCGTCAATCTCCCTGCATGCTCCGCTAGCGCTACACGTTATCGGTACGGTCGCTAGTCGAAATTTGCCCGGACCAAAATGGCGAACGCCTCCTTCTATCGGTCACAGGGATTTTACGGAGTCCGCCCTCTAGTGTTCTTAGTATATATCTCTATGTTTCGACCACACTGATATTAATAAAATGAACATTGTATACGCCTTGTTTGTTGTTTATTGCTATCTTATTGGTTTACTTTTGCGTTTCTATGTGCAGAGATGATGTGACATCATTGTGTGTCAGTTTGTCTTTTATTGATGCATTGTCATTGTGTGGTTAGTGGTTGGGGCGTTGTCAGCACGCAGTATCATCAATGAATAATATAATTAGATTGTCTTTGTGTGTTTTGGATGCACTGCTGATTGGACCTTAAAATTTAAGATTTATTGAGATGAAAAGAAAGAAGACATGAACACATGGAACACATATGAACGTAGAACCTTTATAAACAGTCATAATTACACTATATGAACTTCTTCTTTTTTTCAGGCGATCAAGTTCATATTATTTGCAATCGATTTAATGAGGAAATGGAGTAGACCTTTTAAAGAAAGGAGGAAGGGCATATACAACCCTTGTGTGAAATGCGTGCACTTTTGACTCAGTGGCATATAAAGGGTTAACTGACATGAACGAATCTCTTAGAAGAACCAAAAGCAAACCCGGAATACCTAATCAACAAGGAATCTAATATACATGTATACATACATATATATCTCAGACTGTTATTCTTAAGTTTGGGATCATAACACGAATGGGAAAGTGTGTTTTGAGCAGCTACAACCCCCTTTTTTTTGGGGGGGGGGGGGAAGAGTAGAATGATCAGCTATATCTTAGAGGCCTCCTTTCATTTCTTGAAATCCTTTGCATACTCTTCACTTTCAAGTCTAATAACTTTTGAAAGGATAATGCTATTCCTGTGAAAGTTGGCCTCAATTAAGAACAAAATGTGTTAATAGAGCATGCCTAATTTTAGCTTTATAATTGATAATGCCTTCATTGTTGTTGCTCCGGTTGTTTACATCCTGTGTTTTGTCCCTCTCATCACACAGCTAGCACAGCTTGGCAAAGAGTAAGCGCTTAAATAGACCCTGTATTTCAGAGCCTCTTTTCTCAGTTCACACCTTTCCAGAGTGTGTGCTTTCTTTCCAGTATTTAGATAGGTTAGGGGAGTCCTTTTGAATTGAGTTATAAATCATTCTAAAGCTTTTCATAGAGTCTGCTCTTTCAGAAACTGCCCTTGACTAAAAATCCATGTCTGGTGACTTTTTTGTTTTGTTTTGTGATGCATGGTCACATAATATTCTGGATTTGATCTTCGTTACTCTAACAGATTCGTTCATGTCAAGTAAAGGCCATTTCTGAATTCCTTGATTATCAGGTATGGTGTGCATCTTGCACATTGTTACAGTAACGCACATATAACTACATGTATGTTGCTCGGGTGACGAGAATTCTTGTAAGGATATTACAGGTGACTTTCTCGGTATTTCTAATGTATTCTCTTCGTTTGCTGTTTCTCTTGCTCTTAGTTGCTCTCTTTTCCTTTACTTCCCACTCCTTCCTTTCATACTTTTCGTTCTAAGGTTTCTTGTCATTTTGTTTGATAAGGCTAACGTTCATCTAGGGACATATACAATACAGTTTGTTCAGTAACTGATTGATGATTGAGGTGAGGATTTAGCTTTTAACGTTCAGCGAGTTATTCAGAAACCACTCGATGAGATGTCAAAGAGCATGCGATGGGGTATCAAAAATTCATTTGATAAAATTCGGGTTTGAAATGGCTGAGATATCCAAAAAAACAAGGTGAGACAAAAATATCCTAATAAAAGGTGTGGCCTGTCGCCTTGTATTTTTCACTTTTTGGGGTATCTCAGCCATTTGAAAACCAATTTTCATGAAATAAACGTTGAATCCTTCTTAGAATTACATGCTCTTTCATATTGCATAACAGCTTTCTCATTATCTTACTTAGGAATGTTCAAAACATGAATCCCCATCTCAACCAGTACTGCAGAGTCCATTTAATAGGTCCCCTCCATTTCATGTTTGTAGATTGTCTTGTCTTGTCTAGTTGTGACGTTATGTCTAGTGTTAGATTCTATCGACTGTATCATGGCATTTGTGTTTGAAGTGTAGAACAAGAAAAATCAACTCAAATCAAATTGTACCTAATTGCACTGCTGAAAACAGATACAAATGTCAAATGAAAACATCTTAATCGTTCAGATATCCACGTGCATTAGACGATTCGAACCCAACACTTGCTATCATATATGCATGTTCAGAGTGTCATCCGTATGACATAGTGTATATAGTTATGGAGAACTTACCTATATAATACACTCTTATGTAGATACTATTAAAGACGATGATGCGATGTGCTCTGCAGCACGATTCTCAAAATAGGCAAGTACAGTAAGTTTAGCAAAAGTCATGAATACAAAGTAATTTTTAATAACACAGAAAAAAAGGTAATGATTATTACAGAAGAGATATTTGTGATAGCAATCAGATATCTTTCATAGTAAGATATTCTCAATTATCGCAGTTGAATTACGACAGTTACGAGCTGAATACGATTCTTTCAAGTGACTCGTATTTCAAGCAACTACACATTAAAGGAGACTAGAGTAGAACTATTGCTTCTTGTTTTCTTGTTTGTTTTTAGTCTGTTATTCCCGGCTATTTCTATGGGAGTTCATTTGTCGACGCTTTCAGACAATAGTAAAAATCTATGTTTTGTAGGAACAACAAATTCTTTTTTACTGTATTACCAGGAGTGCTGCGTCAAAGACTGATTTATTGATAACCAGTTGACAAGGAGTGTTCTGACAGAGAGGTCAAAATGAACAGAATTCCATGTTGGAAGACGAGTATTTCACTCATTCCGAGTGTGTGGCATCTCTGGTGGTTGCTGGTAGCGATGGAGAACGTCGAAAACACCGGGAGTAAACAATGAAGACGATCATGCCAGACAACGAGATAGTCACACCAAGCACTACGAAGGCGATGTCATATGACTGGGTCCTGTCGTAGATACTTCCTGTTAACCGACAAAATAAAACATACATTTATGAATCGCAATGCAGAGTCCGTGGCCCATCGGTTAAGGCGTTGGCGTCCCATGCCAAAGACCCGGGTTCGATTCTCGGGGGAGACCGAATTTCCAAATCGTGCTCTTTTTTCTAAAAAAGGGGAACAGTAAGAAGAGTAATAATTCAAACTATGCACCCTCTTTTCCTACATCATATATGTTATCATACATATAATTATATATGTATAAATATGAAGAGTTTGTTCGCAAAAACCGATAAGTCCATATTTGCCAAATGAAGATACATTTGTATTTGCGATTAAAGGTCAAGAAAAATAAAGAAAATTATCAGAAAATGTTTGCTTCTTTTGACCATAACTTCAAAAATGTACCTTTATATGTAGTGACAAATATTATCATTTAAAAGGTATTATTTTGTACTTTATGACAGAAACCGTACTTCAAAATCTTCAAAAGTGGACTTATCGGTTTTTGCGAACAAATCTCTTCATAATATATGCGTCTATGTGTGTGTGTGTGTGTGCGTGTGTGTGACCGCCAAGCTCAAAGTACACAAAAAGTTGAAGATTAGGATTCTCTGTAAATGGTCCAAAATAGTCATTTGGATTGATTGACTCAAATTTCTGAAGTTTGTCTTATCTTGGAGAGTAATCACTTTTCCACGTACTTTTATCATTTGCGGCTTAAACAAACATAATCAATGATATTAGCAGCTTTGCTGGACCATATGTATATTTTAGTATTTTATTATATCTTTAGGACGGGCCATGTTTTTGCTATATTTTCATTGATCGTTCTGCTCAGCATGGTTGAGTGAAAAAGACAAAGCAATCCTCTTTTCTCTTTTTTTTTGTATAAAACTGCACCCCATAATTTTCTCATATTTTAAAAGCTCTTTAATTGTGTTATGATAATTCTAACACGGTTTAACACGTTATTAGTCATTTAAAATCTTAGAGTTTGTCTTAGAAACTGTTTAGAAAGTGAACATTAATCTGATTTACCTTGTAAAGGTTTAAGCTTAGCAATCACATATAGGGCCTACATATTGACTTATTTCCAATGATTATTCAAATAATAATCCTCATGAAAACCACTGCTTGCAAATACATTTATCTGAAAGCAGGCAAGATATTTGTATAATTATTCAAACCAAGGTTCATTAAGGCATTCAATGTAAACCAACATAGAGATGCTTTCCAACGAATATAAAGAAGGACTAATTGTCTTTCTTTGCAAGTTTTGGTCAATGCAAATCCACGATTGTTAGAACATGCCTTCAAAATCTGTTCAAGAAAAAGTCCAGTTGGACCAGCTTTCAATCAAGTTGCATAAGGGAGAAAAAGGTGCCTAATCAACTTAAAGGAGGAATAGATATTGTACCAATGTGCACACGAGGCACATCCAAACTGGCTTACACGCAAAGTACAGCGCTGCCGCCTAGGGAGTAGATTGCGATGTAACTACTGCCGGGTCGAAGAGTTCGGAGAGCACTCATCCGGAGCTCAGTCTGTTGAAATTGGTCGCCCCCCATACACGGGAAATGGACGACTGAGTGACGCATAGAGCAAATGGGAGAGGGATTTCTGACGAAAGGCAGAAGCCCGAGCTTTGAATGCCAGACTAGCTATAAGAAGTATCACATTGACTGGAGAGTAAGGAGCAGAAGGACTAAAGGGTGGAATTGTTTGTCTTTGTTTATAGAAGACAGGCAGAATTTATAATTTTCAAGCAAACAGAAGTGCACAAACCTCAATCCAGGAAGAGAAACATCCCCCCAAACAATGAATAAATAAATAAAAAAATTAAAAAAATCCTCCAACTATTAACAAAAGTTAGTACAAATACTACTACCACAGATAGCTGGCTCTGGTGATAAAAAAGGGGGCGGTTCCAGCTGTGGACTCCTTCCCCAGTCGTGTGTCAGCAGAGGCATAAGTCCTACCCAAATAACGGCATTGTACCTTTTCTGCCTCCTGTCCCACAGCTATAACAGATTAGTCGCGAAACTTTCCTCAATGGGGGAGGCATACGCGCAAAGCTTCGCCTGAGAGTGAGCCCTGAATGTTCCACTCTGGGGAAACAGACTCAATGAGGGGACAACTGATGCCGCCGAGGGTGAGGGCCCCAGGAGTTCATAAGGTGTAAAGTATCAAATGGGGGCTGGGGCAAGAGGAAGGCAGCCGAGCTTCCCCTGCGGGCCGCTAGGGGAGCTGCCAAGGAGGAGCAGAGGCGATCACGATGCATGCAGCACAAGATCTGGGTGCATCATAAAGACTTGCGCATGCTGGTTAGAGGGGGAACCCCCCCCCCCCCCCGGAACTATGGCATGCACGGGGTAGCTTGACCTCCACACTGGTCCCCCTGTTTAGGAGGAGGGAGGACCACCATTCTCCGATCCATCTCGAGACGAGCGAGGAAGCATTAGAAGGGGGCAGGGGGATGGGATCGGCGCTCACGTCCCTAGTGGTAGGAACGGGTACAACAGATTTTTTCAATTCAATTCAATAGTTTATTTATTTCCATCATCACAAAGAAAAGAAAAGAAAAAGTTGACATAATCCAAAGTGATACAATTTTTTTTTTCATTTCTCTTACACTCGTCCGATAAAGGATTTTTTTTTCAATACAATATAAATTATACACGAATGATGTCGTAAAAAAGAAACAATGCACTTTGTCATGGCAACAAAAATAGTAAATAATCACAATGATGGAAAACAGTGTTCCACTAAAAAAGCCACGCTTGTAAAACGTGGAACACTGGAACAAAACAACAACAGCACCAATTTGTTATACCAATAAGACATATTCATTTTAAATTCTTCTATATACTATTGTACATTTTACTCATTGATATAATGATGTTGATACTATGAACAATACTTACTAGGATTTTAGGATGCAAACGTATAAACTATATAACATATCACATTTGTGGCACAGACACTATGGGGCCAGGTGTGCCAGGAAAATTGAACTGAAAGGAAGATATGCAATCGGCCACAAAAAAACATAACGACGACAACAACAACAACAATAACACAATACACAGAAACAACAGAATTTGAGGAAATGCACTCAGACAGATACTGGACAACGAAGAACGAGGAAAAAGGAGCAGGGAAGAATAGAGAAGGAAAAGGAGAGGGATGGAAAAGGTCTGTGGACACACTACAAAATCTCAAGGAAAAGTGAAACATGACCAGTACTGATGACGGGTTTTTTCATTGAACAGAATTAACTGGTATATTTAGAAAACAAATATTTTTTGAGTTAATACCTAAATGTAATTAACTTCACAGATTCTTTTAGATCATTATCTAAGCTATTCCAAAATCTGGGTCCGGTATAAACAAATGTATTTTGAGTGTGTACAGTTCTAACTAAGGGAAGATGAAATTCTTTAGATTGTCTAGTGGGATAGTTATGTACGTGGCTGTTACGGTGAAATAAAGAATAAAATATTTTGGGTAGATGATTGCAGTTGTAATTAAACATAAATTGACCAAGTTGAAACAAATACAACTCTTTTATTTTCAGAATTTTGTGCTCAAGGAAAAGCTTGTCAGTATGTGCTCGGATATGAAGGTTAAAAACGATTCTGAGCGCCATCTTTTGCAGAAGAAAAAGTTTATCTAACAATGTCGAATATGTATTCCCCCAAGCAAGAATTCCGTAATTCAAGTACGGCAATACCAAACTTGAATAAAGCGTAATCAAAGCCGAAGAAGGAAGATAATATTTCAATCTATTCATTATGCCTATGTTACGTGCAATTACTTTACAAATATTGTTTATGTGACACTTCCATGATAACTTATTATCAACACAAACACCTAAGAATTTAATAGACGAAACCTCTTCTAGGGGAGTAGTGTCAAATATAACATTACCTGGTAATCTATCTAAAGAATTACTGAAAAACATATACTTTGTCTTCTCAATATTCAGTGACAATTTATTTGCATATATC
Source organism: Diadema antillarum (assembly GCF_040938485.1). Taxonomy (NCBI): domain Eukaryota; kingdom Metazoa; phylum Echinodermata; class Echinoidea; order Diadematoida; family Diadematidae; genus Diadema; species Diadema antillarum. The sequence goes on from NW_027271039.1 coordinate 956,233, forward strand.
CATTGTGAGACATTCTTCAATTCATCATTCACTGTACTAATCAAAGTATTAGGGTCAGGGTGGGAATAAAAAAGATTGGAATCATCCGCGAATGATATGAAAGAGAGTTTATCTGAAGATCTATAAAAATCATTAATGTAAACTATAAATAACAGTGGGCCTAACAAACTTCCTTGCGGAACACCACATTCTATTTTCTTCATAGAAGAATCAAAACTGTTCACATGTACATATTGAAATCTGTCAGATAAATAACTCGTAAACCATTGCAAGGCTTTTCCGCGAATACCATAATGGGATAACTTAGAAAGAAGTATACCGTGATTAATCGTATCAAAAGCCTTTGAGAAGTCCAGGAAGATGCCTATTGTATGCGAGAATATATCAAGTGCATGTGTAATCTTTTCCACAAAGGTAAGTAAAGCGTGGGTGGTGTTGTGATTTTCTCTGAATCCAAATTGAAAATTCGTAAATATATTACTCATATTGAAAAAATTTACAGTTCGGATATATACTATTCTTTCCAAAATTTTAGAAATTGAAGTTAATAACGATATTGGTCTGTAATTATTGACATCATTTTTCTCCCCTTTCTTATATATAGGTATAACTTTGGCAGTCTTCATTTGACTTGGTACAAGCCCAGTACTAAGTGATAGATTAATAATATTTACTAAAGGAGCTATTATTTGAAGAATTATATTTTTCAACAAATAATTATCGATTCCATCACAACCTGGGCTTTTCCCTTCTTTCAAATTATTAATAATAAGATAATAATAAGATAATAAGATTTCGGGAGCATGGCACTATATACGGAAAGGGTGGAATGGGCTGTCGAACTGAAAGCGGAAGGGGCCCAAGTTTAGTGCTATTGACACACACACATAGCTCAGGAAGCCTCGTGTCAACCAAAAACCTTAGAACTGCCCAGCCGTGATTACATAAAATTTAGGAACACAAAACCAACGCCCCCCCCCCCCCCCCCCCCCCCCCGCTGTCGGAGCCATGCGCGCCTGCCCTGAATGACGGGATGAAGGAGAAACAACTTCCGAGACGAGCGAGACGAAAACAGGGTGTACACTATATTGGAGGTAGTGCTAAGGTCGACCAGACCCTTCCTTGACAATGTGTGATGGCAGTTTCACATAATTGGCAAAATATTAAAATGGCAGGTTTGTCACAAATGTGTTGAAACTTCACTTTCCTTGAACAAGGTTTAATTGGATGGATGGCTATACTGCCTATAAGAGCACAAGTATTTGGGGATTTGAGGATTTTTACTTGACTTTTGATTTTTTTTTGATAAGTCTATTCACAGAGTAACTTTAAAGGTATGAAGAACAAGTGTATTTTCGGTATCAATTAGTAAAAGCTTTGCATCGTAACTTGGCCTTTGCCCCTATGACCCTAAAATTCACAAGAGAATCACTGTCAGGTAGAACACAGTCACCTAGATAGGTACTAAGCTTCATGATCATACCTTAAGTCATTTTCGAGATATGGAGAAAGAAATCAAATTTAACTCTTTCAATGGACCATTGACCTTTGACTCTTGGGCAAGAAAAATCAGAGAATCTCTATTGGGTTATACAATATATGTATATAAAATTATCAAGTTTCAAGTAAAAAAGTATTGCATAGATATGAGAGAACTGGAATTATGAGGAGGTGATTTTGACCTTTGACCCATGACCTTTGTCCCATGACCCTCACATTCCCTACATAATCACTGCTAGTCAATATATATACATACGTACTAACATGAAGATACCTTTAACCATTTCTAAGATATGGAGTAAAAAGTGAAATTTTAACATTTTCACTTGACTTTTGACCTTTGACCTCATGACTCGAAACTCTTTCTGGAGAATCTTTATTTGGTACTATATGTATACACCAAGATAAAAACCTTCAGGCATTGCATAGATATGGGGGAAATGGTGACATTTGAGCATTTGACCTTGACATTTAAACTTTGACCTTGAGCATGTGCACCCAAAAGTTAATAGGCACAACTTCGTCCACTCATGCATATTCATACTAAGTGTCATCACGATACCTCAAGCGTTTTCTTTTTCTTTTTTAGTTATGGTGTCCACTCAATTCATTACGGACGGACGGAAGGACGGACGGTTCATGTCAGGCGCGACACTGGGGCCTTCTTCGCTTTCGCATTCTTTATTTTATGAGACTGAGGGCAGCACTAAAGGGATGATACAATTTAAAGGCCCAGGTAAGAGTTTGCCATGAGGCAGATTTGAATTTTAGTTTCAAATAAGGAAACAATTAGGAAAACAATAATTATTTGATTCCTGAATGATTCTGATGATTTTGGAATTTTCAAATTGAAAGAATGGGGAAAATATGTTCATTTAAATACCTTTGCGGCTTTACCCCCCTACGTCATTTGCGGTTGGATATCAGAGAATATTCTTATTCTGCCCTTTAATTTCCAACTTTCTTTTTCTTTGAGGTTATGAAGAGATAAAAAGAACGAAGTAAAGGGTAATGGATAGTATGAAAGACAATAAGAAAGAAAGAAAGACAGGAGTACACGAAACAAAGAGAAACAGTTTGTTGATAACATCGTGATTGTTATTCTCATATTCTGCTTCGATTCTTTCTTCTTAGATTTTTGTGTGTGAGAAAATGTTGCTTGCGCGCGTGTGTGTATGGGTAGGTGGGATGATGTAGGTGTGTGTGTGGTTGATTTGAATTTTTCATTCCTGTTAATGATCTTACCCAGCAGTGCACCGCACACGGGGCTTCCGAGTCCCATTGAAACGTATGCAAACGCCAAAGCATTCTGGTAGCGAGATTTCCCCACGGCCTCCCTTATCAAAATTAAAATAGCAGTAAATTGTGCACTCGTCATGATTCCAGAGACAAACGAGAGGACGGCCACGAACCAGAAAGTATTGGCGATAAAGTTTAGAAAGAGGGCGGCGGCTGCGAGAATACAAGTAAGCAGGTACACCTTGTGGATGCGCAATTTCTTGCTGTGCACTGCGATGATTCCAGGCACCATCCCACCCAATACTTCACCGACGCCCTCAACGATGGATATATAAACTCCATAATCGACGAGTCCCTTCGCAATGGCATTAGGAATGAGGAACAGCAGTATTCCGCCGTCGGTCAGAGAAAAGAGGAACACTGCGACACAAAAGACAGCAAAGGCGGGGTAATCCTTTAAAAGATGCAGGTCAAAATATCGGACAACCGCTCGACAACCAGAACAAAAGCGCGAATACCTCTTCTCTTGCGGAGATACAACAGATGTTGATGGGGCGGGATTATTACAGTTCGTAGTCGTCGGAAATGCAACAGTGTTCGTATCGGGTGCATTTATGTTTGTGTCTTGACACTCCGAGGTATCTGTATCTTCGAGCGGGCCCTTTGACCTAGAAACAAGAGTTTGTACTGGTAATTCTCTGGACTCATAGGCCTCATCCTGTTCGCCGTCTGGTGTGTACGCCAAGTTGCAATTGCCGGACAGATTAGTACTCACTTCACGAGCCTGACCCACGACTCTTACATTTTGAAAGTGTTTGACGTCTCGTAGGGACTCGACACCCCTTTTACCACGGCTGCTCCTCTCGGTGCTGGAGGGTATCTTCTCTGACGGCTGCTGCAAGAGGGCGCCTACCGCTATGGAATGAGAATTTATGGCTCCCAGAAGGAAGAGGGCGCCCCTCCAGCCCAGGGATTGGTAGAGAGTCTCGAAGAGGAGCGGGAGGAGTACGAGTCCAAGAGGTCCTCCTATGACAGCGATGCTTGAAGCAGCCTCGAACATGTCAGGAAAGTAGACAGCAGGGGCCGATGTAGAAATCAGAGCAACTGTGCTGTATCCAACTCCTGTTAAGAAATGAGGGCATAGGACGAGAAATTTGTAGGCTCTGATGCAGATTGTCATGTGGACACTCATTGTACCGTATTGAAAACGAAGGAACGATGTGGATTCGCCGTTTCTTTTCTCGTAAACAATTAGGCCAAGGCTGATCAAAACAAGTACGTTCTTACAAAAGTGCCAATATCTAAACTATGAGAAACAAAACACCAAAACAAAAGCAAAAACAGCAACAACATGGCGATGCCAGGACAAAGATTTGAGGCATGCAATTTCATGAATCCATAATGTCCATTTACAGCTAAATGTTGTAAGTCAAAATGATCTGAAAGTATGAAGAAACAAAAGCATCTCTCTTTCTTGGTTCAATTCACTGTTTTACCTTTGATTCATCTGTCTGCATTATTCTTACATGAAGTTCAAATAATGCAGTCAAGAGGGGCCTGAGGTTTCGATCCTAGCAGAATCGTCGTCAGAGGCTGACGTCCTTTCTTTGCACTTTTTCCAATTGCATGTTTTTTTACCCTTTTATTCCCGTTTGATTCCTTTCTCTTGTCAGAGTCACTTTTATACTGCCTTTTCCCACCTACACATACACACACTTATTTTTGTTTGTGTTTATACATTGTGCTTACTATGCCCATTTACGCTTGCCTATCAACATATATACATGAAGAGTTTGTTTGCAAACACCGATAAGTCCATATTTGCCAAATGGAGATATTTGAGATTAAAAGTCAAGAAAAATAAAGAGAATGATAAGAAAATATTTGCTTCTTTTTACCATAACTTCAAAAATGTACCTTTATATGTAGTGACCAATATGTCATTTAAAAGGTATTATTTTGTACTTTATGACAGAGACCGTACTTCAAAATCTCCAAAATGGACTTTTTGGTAACAGAAAATAAGGTGCGTAAATCTATGTAGGATGAAAAGAGTATAGAATGATTGTAGTACCTTGCAATAATTACACATTATCACAAAACTCCTAAACTACTACATAAAACTACTTTGAAGTAAGTAAACATTGTGGATAATTCGAAAAATGGAGGGACCCACTAAAAAGACAAAGCTTGTAGAATGTGGGCCCCTCAGATGAAAAACATCAGTTGAAAGCAAAGAGAAGCCCACTAGAGAGACAGATCAACAAAACAGACACATGTACACACGTAAAAACATGAAACGAGACTGATATAGGAGTAACAGTACAACAAAGAGTTGACTATGAGATGAGATAAACTAAGACAAAACTAACATAACAGTGAGAGAACAGAACGGAACAAACAAAACAGACAAAAACGTTTAGCAGAGACAGCGATCTCGTCGGAAGTATGTCCAGAGAGAGAGAGAGAGAGAGAGAGAGAGAGAGAGAGTGTGTGTGTGTGTGTGTGTGTGTGACGCGAGAAAGAACAATGTACTAGAGATATAATCGCGGAAATATCCTAGCCTTATTACATGATTATAATAAGAGAATATACGTAGCAATCAATACGTGGTTATTTTCGTAGATAACGGGTTATAACAGCTGGCTAATTCAAATCAGTAGAATTACAAGATTGCAGTAAAACAAATTTCAGTTTCCTTTTAAATGAGTATACCGGGTGTCCCAAAAAAAAGCGGAACGGTGGATTTTCAGTACCTTGCGTTCGAAAAGTGATATATTTTTTGACATTATTAGAAAGAGCATCTTCCGCAGAAGACCATGATACCAAAATCATTAAATTTGGTTCAGTACTTTTTATTCTACGCCAATTTCTGTAAATGCAGTCATTTTCAATTTTTTGAGACTTATGAGATAATAATTTGGGTGCGACACGCGTTCCATACGGTGAATTGTGTAAGCTCGTTGATCCATGTCAACAAAAGATAACGCTTTCATATGGGAAGCGCGCGCGCACACACACACAGACACACATACACACGGTTTTTTCCTGGCCTATGCCCAATGTGAAAGCTGTATCTTTTGTGGACATGGATCACCGAGCTTACACAATATTCACCGTATGGATCGCGTGTCGCACTCAAATTATTATCTCATAAGTCGCAAAAATCCGGCGAAATTTGGCAATTACTGCATTTTCAGAAATTGGCGTAGAATAAAAAGTACTGAACCAAATTTGATGATTTTGGTATCATAGTCTTCTGCGGAAGATGCTCTTTCTAATGATATCAAAGGATATATAACTTTTAGACCGCAAGGTACTGAAAATCCACCGTTACGCTTTTTTTGGGACACCCAGTATAGAGGGGCATTTTTGATATCGTAATGCAATGAATTCCAATAACTTGGGCCGGTATGAACAATTGTGTTCTTGGCTAAAATCGTACGAAGAAGAGGTAAATGATATTCATTAGAACGTCGAGTTGGATATTCATGAAATGACTGATTTTTTAGGAACATGGAATGAAAAATATCTCTCAGAGAGTTATTGTTATACATATACATAGATTGTCCTAAATTAAATAAAAACAAATCTCTGATTTTTAACAGCTTATTAGAAGCAAACAATACATCTGTATGAGAACGCATGGGAGAAAAACAAATGACGCGGAGAGCTTTCTTTTGCCAAAGGAACACTCTATCCAACAAATTTTGGTGGGTGTTGCCCCAAACTAAAACTCCGTAATTAAGGTAAGGCCAATGACGAGTATAACATAAGTAATGACTTTTGTGGAAAACAAAATTTTAGTATATTAATAACGCCTATATTACGTGAAATTATATTACAAACATAATCAATATGCAATTTCCAAGAAAAGTCTGTTATCTACAATAATACCACGGAATTTCAAATGTTAAACTCTCTCTAAATGTGTATCATCCAAAACTATGTCTGTATTTAAAGTGCTAACGGTATTACAAAAATATATATTTCGTTTTTTGAACATTCAACGAGATCTTTTTAGCTCTAACCCAATTTGTTACTTTTTTCAATTCGATGTTAAGTTTTTGAACAAGAACATCAGTATCACTGTGTTCTCCAGTCAATGACTTACCATTTTCAATTGTAACAAACTGTCTTCTATTAAATGAATAACTCTTGAACCACTCCAAGGCCTTCCCACGTATTCCATAATGTGATAACTTGTAAAGTAGAATATCATGATTAATTGTATCGAAGGCCTTGGAGAAGTATAAAAAAAAAAACCAATCAATTGCATGACCCACTTTTTCAACGAAACTTAAGAGAGCATGAGTGGTACTGTGCCTCTCACGAAAACCAAACTGAGAATTTGTAAAAATGCTATGCTGTTTCAGAAAATTAATCATTCTCTTCTGAATAAGTTTTCCAGGACCTTAGACAAAGAAGATGATAATGAAATTGGACGATAATTATTGATTTCAAGTTTATCGCCCTTTTTGAATATTGGGATAACTTTAGCCAATTTCATTTTACCGGGGAACACACCGTGAGACATTGACAAATTAAACATATGAGCAAGTGGATCAGCAACCGAAGATATAACACTTTTCAAAATAACATTATCATTCTCATCGTAACCAGAAAAACTTCGTTTGTTTAAATGAAGATACCATATCAATTATCTCATATCTATTTGTAGGAGTAAAAAAGATAGAGTTGGGATTATACTGACCTAAGAATTCAGTAAAATGCTTTTGTGTAACAGCGATATTTTGGGCATACGTTTCACCTATTTTTGAAAAATAAGAGTTAAAGAGATTTGCAATATGAGCAGAGTCATGAATTATTTCACCATCCATCTTTATATTATCGATATCTGAATTTTTACTAGAAACATTCATGTGTATAGCCTGTTTTAGAATCTTCCAAGTATTTTTCATATCAAACTTATATATCAATAATAACTTAGTGTGGATTTTTCTTCTTTTCAGATCGTAGAATCATTGTTAAAGTATTTTTATGCCTCCGCCACGAAGTGGTGTCGGAGGCATTATGTTTCCGGGTTGTCCGTCTGTCCGTCCGTCCGTATACCGTCCTTCCGTCCGTAATGAATTTTGTGGACAGCGTAACTAAAAAACCTTTTGAGGTATCCTGATGAAACTTGGCATGTATGTGTATTAGGGGGTGAAATTGTGCCTATCAATTTTTTGGGTGCACATGCTCAAGGTCAAAGGTCAAAAGGTCAAGGTCAAATACGTAGAATTTCACTATTTCCACCATATCTGCAGTGCCTGAAGATATTTTCTTAAAACTTAGTGTATACATGTATTACCCAATTAAGATTCTCTGGTGGAAGTTTGGGGTCATGAGGTCAAAGGTCAAAGGTCAAAAGGTCAAGTAACAATATTAAAACTTCACTTTTTTCTCCGTAACTTTGAAATTGATCAAGGTATCTTCATGGAACATAGTATGTACCGACTGGCAGTGATTATCTAGAGAACTTAGGGTTCATGGGGTGAAAGGTCAGGGGTCAAAGGTCAAGGGCAACACTTCAACATTTTACTATTTCCCTTATATTTATGCAAATCCAGCAGGATTATTTTTTTTTACACTTGGTGTTTGCATGTATAACCTGATAGAGATTCTCTGGAAACTTCTTTCTTTTTCTTTTTTTGCCTCAGAGGTCAAAAGGTCAAAGATCAAGGGGAAGTGCTGAACTAACTTTTACCTCCATATCTCAGAAGTGGCTCAAGTTATCTTGAAACTTTCTACATATTTATGCATGTTCTGCCTGACAGTGATTATCCTACATGAATTTTAGGGTCAAAGGCCAGATGAAAATGGTAACAATGTACTTTTAATACAGAAATATTGCAATTTTTCTCCATACCTTCAAATTTACTCAATGCATAAACTTATGAATGGGCAAAGTCAAGTTAAAGTCCTTAAATCCCCAAATACATGCTCTCCTATTCATCCAATTAAACCTAGGTCAAGGAAGGTGAACATTCAACACATTTTGACAAACTTGTCATTTTAATATTTTGCCAATTATGTGAAAATGAAATCACACATTGTCCACATGTACTATAGTCCTATTAGGAGAATCATGCATTGTGGTGGAGGAATACCAGTCGCCTTAGCGACTTTTCTAGTTATGAATAGTATACCAATTCTTAGATAACTCATTTCTGTCCAATTTGTAATCATAATAATTATAATCGATTTTTCCTATAAATAGAACGGAGGATAGATTTTGAAATCCATGGTAACCTAGGTGTCTTTTTGTAATCCGATTTATTCTTTTGTTTAGGGATTATTTCGTCCAAATGGTAATTGAGAATTTCCAAAAAAAAAATTATCAAACGACAGATTAATATCACTACTGTCTAACACTCCCGACCAGTCAGTATTATCAAGGGCGACGTCCAAACTAGCTAGCTTTTCATTCGACACTCTTCGGCTTAATGAAGGAAATGCAGAAGATTTACCAATATTAGGTGAGGCTTTAAGAGTAAAATAAGTCATAATAGGAAAATGATCAGTCATATCTGAAAGAATTATAAAAGAATCGGGGAAGGGGTAGAACATTGCCAAAAAAAAAAAGAAGTTATCAATAAGGGTAGCAGAGTGATCTGTAATACGCGTAGGCTTTGAAATGAGCGGAAGAAACGAAGAAGACAAAAATGTTTGGAGAAACTCACTTGAGATATTATCATCATCAGGTTGCAATAAATCAATATTAAAATCACCGAGTAAAAAACAGTCCTTATTTCGAAGAACCGGGGATTGAGGCATATCTAAACAATTAAAAAAAATCGTTGATGCTTGAGTGGGGTGGTCTGTGCAATATGCCTACCACAATATTTCTATTTCGTGGGATACACATTTCAAAAAAAAAAATGATTCGACAAAATTATCCATTCTAGAAATATTATCAAGAATAGTAAATTCAAAGGTACGTGATACATACAACGCGACACCTCCAACACTCCTATCTGGTCTATTATTGGCAAACATATTATACCCATCAATTACAAAAGAATTTCCCGAATTAGAAGTTAACCAGGTTTCACTTAATCCTTTGACTGAAAATGACTGATTTAGATCAGATTCTTGTAGAAATTTAAACTCATCAAAATTTTATACTCCTTATATTCAAATGCAGCAAGGAAAACGTATCTTTAGAAAAAAATATTGTAAATATCTTTACGTTGGTTCACAGTGATGTGATTACACAAAACATCCTGAGTTAAATCAGAACTAAAATCATGGCGCAAATCGTTTGCGGATGAGTTCAAATTATCAGCGACAAGATTATCATAAGGGGTGATTCCTGTACTATCTGTCCCACTTCTGTGCAAAGTTTAAGTTTTTTTACAGACGGTTGACAATAGAGCAAAATCTAAAAACCTAACTGTAAAATTAATGTATAATTTAATGAAACTGAATTATGCTGTCATTGCAAAATTGCCTCCAACAAAAATGTACATTATTCAGTTATTGCTCATATCAATGTCAGTGTTATCTGATATATGGTTTTTAAACTATTAATGATCATAAGTGGGAAATAATGATTTTATAACACCTATTAGTACTGTTATATGTTTGTTTACTTGCATTTGTTGGTTGATTCTCAATTTCTTTTGTTACCTCCTCTTGGTACACCTTTTTAGGGCTCACTGTTTGCTCAGCACTCCCCCTTCCCCTTGTTGTTGCTATTTCACTCTTTTCCTTTCTTCATTCCTCTGTTGTTCCTCATCATGTTTGATGTTGCCTCCCTATTCATCCTTTTCCTTCAGTGGTTGCCCACATGGTTCTCAGGATCATTACTAGCCCTCCTCTGCCTTTTGTCTGTCCACCCTCCTGCTCTAATCCCCCTCCCTTTACCTGTCGGACTCCTTGTTTTCTTTGTTCTGTGTCCCTTGCCTATTTCTTATTGGTTGTATTGTTTATCAATTCCAATACCCCCCCCCCCCCACATGTGAGATATAACGGTCAGTTTTTTATTCTATTGTAAGTATAGGAATCGGAAGCTATGATTATAACAGTAATCACTTTCATTTTTTCCCACGTCAGACGTTCGGTCAATTTGGTTTCTGATGTAGCAAGTCTGGGAAGCAGGTAACCATGATACGTCATCCATGCATGGTGATTTGGTGGGAGTGTTTGTATGTGCATTGCGATGTTTTTTAGTTTGCGTGTGTGTGCGTGTGTGCATTGTTAAAGGTTTTATTGTGTGTTGAGGTTCCATTTTTGGAGAGGGACAATTAGTTTGGTGAGTAGTTGGAGGTAAACTAGGCTTTACAAAATGTGTGTAGAGAAGTGTGTGATGGGGGTAGTGTTGGGTAGTTGTAGCCAGAAGTAGTAGGGTAAAGGTTCAAGTTCAAGTTCAAGCTCTGTTTGTTAGGATGGTTAAGTAGGAATACGGTTTGTTCGAGAATACACACATGCGATTATCTTTATCCTTATAACAAAATGAAATAAATGATGGCGGCGGGGGGGGGGGGGGGGGGATAGGGTGATAATTTAAAGAGGATGGTGAATTTCGTTCCATGAATTCAATTATGAGATTTTAGTTCCTTGCAGGATTGGTGAAATGCTGTATCCTGAAGTGAACGGTTTGTGTAATGAAGCAGATATTGATTCATTTGATCAATTTGATCAATGTATTTTTTTCTGGGATTTGCGCAGAATTATAACTTTTGTATACATGATTTGATTTGCACATATAATTGTATTCTATATTTAAAAAAAAATGCGATTCAGCCGCAGAAGTGAAAAGAAGACAGATTTTTCATTTTGTTCGAACTGATTTCATTGTGAAAATGAGTCTGATATTCAATGAAATTCAAATAAAGAATATCTTTAAAAAAGTGTTTGTCGACCTACGTGTGTTTGTTATATTTGTGGATGTGCTGGTGAAAATATAACTTTCAACATTAAAGACATGACATAGGCGTAATATAATCATCTTACCGAAGAGAGAGACGGTAACAGCGAACTGGACACCGTTCTTAGTAAAGGCTGATAAAGACAGTCCCAAGGAGGATATGAGTCCCCCAGCCATGACCAGCTGGCGTCTGCTAAATCTCTTCGACAGTGGCGTGTTTACCAGGCCTGTAGTCATTGACGACAGTAACAAGAGTAGGAAGAAAGGCATAATTAAAAATGAACCTCAGTGATTCGTCCCAAATGCTGCCTGCAACTGTAAACAATGAATGTGACAGGTCTTTTTATTTAAAGGGGCCCTGAAATCCAAATGCATGTTGATTTGTGTTGATTTGTGATACCCTCAACATCACTTTTGCGGTGAAACGAATATCTAGAACATTCCATATATTTGTAATGATTTTTTTTCCTCTATTTTTCTTCAGATTACTTGGGAACGCCCACAAAAAAAAAATCCTTCCAAACCAATATTCTTGAGATTACCTCATCTGTCAATCATTGCTAAAGTACTGAAATGTTAAACAAAAGACATTGGCATGCACCTTCCCCTCGACTCGGCATAACTTGCATGTTCACTCGCCATGTCTTATGTTAGTCACATTAATATCACAGAAACATGCTTTAATATGCACTCTTTTTAATACAATGTGGAGTTATTCCCCGTCCACACTTACCCATCCAGTAGGGAAGACTGGCCGATATGGTAATGGCAGTGGCTGTGAAAGTGGTCGACGTGCCCAGCTCTGACGTCACATCGTTGAGTATGATTCCAAGTGAGCGGACCACTCCGTTCTGCAGGAGCGCGTTGAAGAAGAGACCCAGGAGAATCAACCACCTCTTTGCCCCGCCTCTGGTGCAGGCTTTACAGACCGGCGTCCGACTTTCACGATGATGATCATCATGATGCTTTGGACCATGCCCTGCAGAAACTTAATTAGTAAGTCGGCTGTTTCGCATTGTGCAGCATAAATTATTCCCGCCCAATTTCCCCCCAAATTGCATCCGATTTAAAGATAACACATCTATTTCCGATCAAATTTGAGAATTCACCTAACCCCAATTCTAGATAAGGGTATGTTTATTCGATTTCATTCGGATGACATGATCCGGTCTTACTTTCTCAAAGGACTTTGGGTAAATGTTCGGGTTGTGATAGGGTTCTTAGTTTTAGTTTGATGTGAGGATTAGGCTTATAGGGTTAGTGCAATGTTTTTAGGTAGGTTTGATGTTTAGCTTAGCGTGCATATATTTCACGGGATCAACTGTCGCAGGAGCAAAATACTATGCCATGGAACCGAGATCTAATACTCTTTAAGTCTTTTGGCGACAAGTTGCTGCTGATAATTAGTACAGTACTGAAGGAAAAGTGTTCTGGAGGCGCGCCGAATTGGGTAACGTTTTCGCTTTTGAACAACCCGACTGAATTCGCCTAAGAACAAGATACATGTTGTCTGTGCCTAAGATAGCAATGCCTGCTCGCGCAGGCTCCTCGGTAATTAACGCTGATTTGAACACCACCTTAACCCCGTGAATGCAAGCACTCACACGTAAAACACAAAGAAGCTTTATCATATCCACAAACTCCACTCTAAAAGATATGACGCCACGAACTTTTAGTACCTTGTTTCTTCGGCAAGGTGACATACATGACAAAATTCTCTCAAAGGAAGACCAAAGCCCAGAGAGCAATGTGGATTGTGTGAGAGCAGCAGCATTGTTAGAACACATTATGGAAAATTTGAGAAAAATCGGACAATCGATGCAAAAAGTTATGAATTTTTAAACGTATGGGGTGTAGCAATGACTGGATAAGGAGACTACTTTAGTTTATGACATCATGTTTAGACAACAATATAAGAAAAATATAAAGAAAATTCAGCATACTTTAACTTTTGTAGCTTAATGAAAGAGCCCTTGACTATTCCTCTGTCAGAAAGCAGGGGGAAAGACATTACCCTTCCTATAAAACCCAAGGGGGGGGGGGCACATTGTGCCCCTACCAGACATTCATTTGCCACTCCTTCACCCTTTATCCAATTTCAGCCAAATTTGGTGACTTTCCCTAAAATCTTATCGCAAACATTTTGATATATAAGTAAGCTATATTTGATACTGCTGGTTGCCATGGCAACCATAAACTGACAACCTTGTTAGTCAGATTTTGCGTATTTTTCCGTTCCAATTTCAATTAACAATATTATAATGTATGAAATGGGCCTTTCTTGGTTGAAATTTGCTAGGAGAAGCAAAATGTGATGTAATTATAGGCCTGAAATGTTTTTCCTATTATTTCTTTTGTGTTTATATCACAATTACGCATAAAACAAAAGATATAATAGAGATAATTGAAAACAACCGTATTTTCCAAATATTGCCTTTCTATTTTGTGTCATTTTGATTCCTTCACCTAAGCTATGCCTGTAATATCATTTGTTTATCATATTAGTAATCTGCAAACTTAAAATTCCAATTTTATGGAAATATGAAATGTGGTAACTATACAAGTACCTATCACAAACAATGCATCACAGGTCTCAATGTATTTCTTTGTGTCATGAATAGTAACCCCCATCAACGCCAGCAAACACTCGTTTAACACCAATGAAGTGATTATTCTGGATAGAGAATCCAAGTGGTTTGAGAGGGGCGTCAAGGAAGCCATCTGGGAACGTGTGGAGAGACCTACACTTAATAAGAGAGGAGGTCTCCGCTTCAATTTATCGCAAGCGTGGGACCTGGCCGTTCGCAAAATCCCAAGCCGTCTTTCGCGCGAAGAAGCAATTGATAATTGGCGAACGTCGCAACAGTGAGTTTATTTCCAGTTTCTTGATTCAACTAATTTCTGATCTTGTACTTCGACTGGATGAATGAGAAGAATGTACATCATGTTCGAAGTTTATTTGTGACAAGAACTGTTTGAAAATTTTCTTGCAACCTTATTCCGAATTCGCTGCGTTCGCAAGCATTCACAGTAACATACCCCTTTAACGCATTGTCTTGCTTTCATGCAAATGCACTCCTCTATAACATCGCTTATGGTATTACAATAAATACACCTTCGTGTAATGGCGCGACTGGCAAGCTGTCTGGCATGCTTCGTCATGCTTGAATGCTTCCATTTGGCAAAGTGAAACTCTCCTGCGTATCGTTTTGTCATGTGAGACACACAATAACAATCGTCATATTTCCCTTTTTGTTGTCTTTCACCTCCTAACCTTCCCCGTCACACATTAATCCAGCAAACAACTCTACAGAGTACACATAACACACGGTCATGTTTGTCTATTCCTACATCATGCCCGTTACATAGAGAATAAAATAAAGCATTGTTTCAAGCGAAGAAGTGGCATTTCCCCCTTTATATAGGCACATCTCTTCGGGAACAGAAAAGAAAAAAAAGTTAAAGATAATATAAAGTTTTGGTACCTCAATAGCGAATAGCGAATAGCGAATACCGAATACTTCTATGTGAAAGCAGCCTTAGGCTGCGTTCACATAAAAGTATTTGCTATTTGCTATTCGCTATTCGCTATTCGAGCACCGAATACACCATCACCCGCACCGTCAACTCACCATCCCATGTAGTGAGGATTTCTTCCTCCTACATCGCAGCAAATCTTATTAACAGTTTCTAAACTGCATCAGAATGTCAGTCTACAAGCTTATATTTGCTAACGGGCAAAGCCAGACCAAAATTTTCATTATTTCATAAACGAGAGACGGTAAGAAAATCGAACAAGCTCGATTCCCACTTTGCTACACTTTTCGCAGGTATTCGGTACTTTCGAATAGTGCCCTCTTATGTGAACCGGTGTGAGGAAATCCTATCGTTCGATTCAAGCTATTCGCGTGCCCTCGAAAACGAGCCCGAATACCCGAATAGTATACTTCTATGTGAACGCAGCCTACCGCTATGCGTATGGGGCTGCTGGTCGCAGTTAGCTATGCGTACACGTGTTTTGAATGGGGCCGGCTGCACGCTGCTGGTCGCAGTTATCATGCAGGTTTCGTACAATACGTGTACTACCTCGCCGCGCCGTCGAACGGCGGCGGCTCTGGTACGAAACCATTATTGCATGATTACTAAGACATGGGAGCATTTTGGGGCGAGTAAGTCTCACAGTGTTAGTTATATGAAAGGTACTTTAACCTGAAACACAAACTAAGACTAGGAATTTCAGGGAGACTTTTGAGGTACCAAATCATTTTATTATCTTTAAGATGTTTTGTCTTTCAATATTAAACAACGGCAGACACAAACTCCCAGTTTAATAACAATACATAGATTATATAAAAAAAAAAGAAATCTCGTATTTACGCCCGAATCAGTAAAGGGGGTATCTCACTGAGCGGCGAACGTTAGGGGGTATCTCACTGATCGGATTTTGGATATCGCCAGGTTTCGTAAAGGGTTGCAAAAGGTTCGTTGACAGTTGCAAGAATGTTCGCAAACGGTTTTTAATGTCGCAAGCAGTTTTTCTAGTCGCAAAGAAATTTTGAACATGTTCAAAATTTCTTTGCGAATTTCTATCTTCGCTAACATTATTTAATTCGCCACTACTAGCGAACAAGTGACCATATTGTTCCTATTTAAAAGCTCCTGAAACAGACAAGGTGCCACTCTCAGAAAGTTATTGAAGCTCTTGACATCTCCATCATATAATTGCTGCAAAAGCTTTTCATATTGACCAAGGTCTATCCTCAACAACCACTCTCTGACCAAAACAGCCTTTCTTTTCTTCTTCCTTTCTTGTTTTTCTTCATCTATTTCTCTTAAGCTGCACGATAGCTGTAGCAGCAGCCAGGCAAAGCAGCTGTTCAAGGATTGTAGGACGTTGAGCCTCTTCTTGGCAGAAACGGAAAATCCATCTTGAACGGTGGTCACAAGAGATCTAAATGCAGTAGAAGGTTGTACGTTCGTTTTATGGGTCTAACTATACATAATCTCCTGGTACTTATCCAGGTCCCAAAACATTCGCAAATTGTCGCAAGGGATTTGCAAACAGTCGCTAATAGTCGCCACCTGTGTTTCGCAAACACTTTCGCAAACATTCGCTCAAGTGTTGCTAATTGTCGCTAAACATCGCTAAAAGTCGTTAACTGCCGTTAATGGCAGAAGGGAACCTTGATTTTTCGCAAACATTCGTCAGAAATGTTGGCGAATCCCAAATTCGCTACGTTCACAAACATTCGCCGGTCAGTGAGATAGATACCAGCTTAATGGCGATATTAGAAAAGTCATCTCGTCCATGTTCGAAGTTTATTGCTTGACATTATCAGGGCACTCCGCACTATGTGCAACATTTCTAAATATGCTTTTACGCAGGACCTTAATTCTTCTTCTTCTTCTTTGAGTTGGCTCAAAACTGACTCTCTTTTGCAAAACGTCCCGTTAAGAGTGCATGCGTACATTTGACACTGAAGAGAGAACATACGTGTATGACATCCTCGACTATAACCATTCATTTATTTCTATTTGTTATCATGAATCTCATTAACAAGATGATGGCAGACATGACTCACTTTTTGTTGATGGCTGATTGCTGGCAGAAACATTCTTATCATCACGCAGAGAAGATTTCCGGGGGACGCATACAATTATTTCTGGTGCAGCTGAAGAAGGAGGTGAGTTCCTGGGACATGTGGACTCCATGGTATTTCTGTTCAAGTTATGCGAGCGTTTCGGAAGACGATCACTTTGTGCATGCTCCCGTTTATTTGATCTGAGTCATTTCAATATATTGTTATGGATGTTTTTCCGTTCCTTTTCTTTGCAGCTCTGATATGCCGTCATGCAGCAAAGCCAGTGTCTGATTTGTGCTCATCGACCCTAGAGAGTCAAAGGGGTGTGTATGGGGCGGCAAGTGTTGAACAGGTTTTTCTGTGCACGAAATCGCTGAGCTAGTGCAACACTTTGGTGCCCTGGCGGGGCCCCAACTTAGTGTCGCACGTATTAGATGAGTTTGTCACGAAGCATCTTCTCTGCGACACGCTGTTAGTGGGACCTGCATTCCATTCCCATCCCTATTTTGTTTGTAGTATGCATATACCTATATTTAAAGAATACAATTATGTTTTTACTCAATATCACATGTATTTCATTAATTTACGTTTTCAAATTATAGGCTTTCCCGGCCAATTTCGCACTTTTGTCGGTCCATTTGATAGAAGGTTCATTATATTTAGCGACAATCCTCGTCACTGCACATTCTGTCATTCAAAATTGCAAGTTGTTCGTTCAATTTAGAGTTTCGATCAATGAAATTTGCACATGTGCCTTTCGAATTCGTAAATCGGGCATTCAAATTGGCACGTGCTCTTCAGTCATTCAAATTCGCCAGCACTGGCAGAAAAGGTATTTTCAGTCATTCAATTTCGCGCATGGGCAGTCAAACTCCCAACACGTTCATTCAAAATAACGTCATGTCATTTCTTCTTTGAAAAAAAGGTGAGAACATTTAAACGCGTATTTCTATGTGCCCTTTTGTTTCATCCACGCTCTGTTAAGCAGTAAAAGTATGATATTTTGTGACCCTATATAACTCTAGTTTGTTTTTCTGTAACGCCAGTTTTCTTTCATACATGCCATTTTAGGCCTACATGTACCAATACTACTTACATTCATGGCAGCACAAGTTAAATACAGACGTATTTCTCAAGAAGACAGAAACAGAATTATAGGAACATTTTGATGATCATAACTTTGACTTCCTAGAACTGGCCGACACACTCGGAATAAAGCGCTCAACGGCCAGATAGGTTGTGGCCACATGCACCAACTATCTTCGGACTGGAAGACTCAATAAGCACATTGAAGAAAAAAAAAAACTGTTGCCAAAATCTCTAAAATGAATAGGAAAATAAGAAATGTAATGATGCTTGCAAAACAATAACTATGTTGAAAAAAAGAAAGAACCAAAGCATAAACATGCGTGCTAAATTGACTACAAAGATGTTAAATTAGATGCCCCAAAATGAATTCGAATGAACTAGTGCAGCATGTCCTTGATCACGTGACTATATCATTCTAAATTGAATGAACGAATAACGAAATGGTGCTTGTTTTACGAATTTCAATTGAAAAGTTGATAATTAGAATGAGACTGAAGGTAATTTGAATGCTCCAAAATGAATTTGAATGAACAGATCATAAAATTGAAATACCGAACATGTCATCTACGCTACATGTTGCTAAATTGAATACAGCAATTGGGAATTGGAATGGCAAAAGTGCGAAATTGGTCGGGAAAACCTATATTACTAATGTATGTTCTACTAATGCATTGTTTATAAGTTTCCCTCTTTATTTAATGAAATGAAAATAAAGTTGAATTGAATTGAATTGAAATCGAGCTTACAAAACGATTTACTCACGAAATTAATAACTACATACGACTTTCTCACAAAATCGTAGTGAAATATACTTCTGCAAGTCAGTTCATCACGAGAATATATCTGATAAGTAGCGTTACGAAATGAAATACTGCAAATAATTTCGTATCTGATTGAAACAAGACGAAACTTTACTCAATCGTCAACGATGGTCGGTGATAGAACATGCCTAATTTCAGCTTTAAAGATAAACTAGTGCCCGGTTTTCCAAATCTTTGGCCAGTTCATCGCCAACTGAGTCTCGCCGGAATGTCCCTTTATTACAAAGACCCTGTTATATGCCAACCAATACATTACATTGATCAAAACTATTCACGGTATGATGGTGAAGGGTTTGCTCCTGGAAATTAAGGGGGGGGGGGCGCATCGGGCACAACTGCTGGCAATTACTGGCAGCTGGAGAATGGCATAACGATGAAATGCGAGCGAGCGAGTTTGAAAATGTTGACATTTTACAGTCCAAAAAACAAAACAAAACTGCCGTTTGTAGCGAATTTTTTTCGCTTTGGAAATTAGAGGGATGTGGGGGGGGGGCGCCCGGTGCGCCCCCCCCCCCCCCCCCCCCCCCGACCCGCCACTGGTAGTCAAGGGTGTCGGTTTATGTTCATGATTCTGTGATTGGGGGAGGTATGACCAGCGAGGGGGCGTCGAAGTGACCAAGCGGGGGGAAGGATGTCCAAAATCTGCACTTTAGAGCATCCTCTAATTGTTTGTGTTTGTGTGTGTGTGTGTGTGTGTGTGTGTGTGTGTGTGTGTTTTTATATACGTGGAAAAGTTAGGAAATAGCCCAGGTCAAGTCTTATTATTGGCAATGCAAGGCATTTTAACATAGACTAGTATGTAAAGTAACACTGCAAAATCAATGATCTAGCTTTGATATAACGAAGCGTAAGGTACAAAGGTATACATTCTACATCACATTGCGCAACATTGCAGCGACTCTCTTTCCCGTTCGGATGTTCTGAGTACACTGCGCATATCCTACTTATATTCAGAATGCCAACCACGAATCACGCTGAGTCATATTTTGTCGGCTCAACTTTATTTCAACTTTATTTTTTTTTCACCTCCATCAAAATGAACAAAGAACTTTATGTACATTGCGTATACACGGGATATTTGTGATACAGAACAAAACTTGAAAAGGTACATAAGAAAATTATGAAAGTGAAAAGTAGATGTGATTACATCTTTGTTAAATACATAAAGCGTATAATACAAGTCAACTAAGGATGAGGATGGAAGTGGAGGGTCCCACTAGGAAGCAAAGCTTGTACGATATGGGACCCTCAGAAAAATACACAAAACATCAATATAAAACACAATAAACGAACCGATGTCAACTGACATCAAAATGATTGGGAAGAGGAAAAAGAGAGAAAAGGAAAGGAAAAAGAAGAGGAAAAAAAGAGAGGAAAAAAAGGGAGAAAAAAGAGGGAACTACAGCATGTGCCATCGTGGACGCAAGCAATCTGGATTTCATAATGTAAAATAAGTGATAAAATACAAGCTGGATTGAATGTAATGCAAAACATTTTTTATACGTAGTTATGTTGGTAAGAATGCAGGAGAAAAAAAAAACACATCGTTATATTTAGAACACAGAGAGGGACATAGTTTAGTAGGAGGACTTATGTAAAAAAAAAATGATGACTTGACTGAGATGATAAAGGGAAACTAACTCTGTTGGATGTTGTAAAGTTGCAATAAAAATGGTTTTAATTTATTCTTAAAGGAATTCAGAGATTGAGCAGTAGTAATGTTACTGGGAAGTGAATTCCAGTACTTTGGCCCGTCGTAAATAAATGTGTTTTGAGCCAACAAAGTTCTCAGAAATGGCAAATGGAAATCATTTGATCGCCGTGTTGGATAATTATGAATGGATTGATTTCTTTGAAACATTGTTTCAAATATATTTGGGAGATTATTTTTATTATAATTATACATAAATTGTCCTAGATTAAACAAATACAAATCATTAATTTTCAATATTTTATGCTCATAAAATAGTGGGTCAGTATGGGACAAAAATGGAGTATGACATATAACACGGAGTGATTTCTTTTGCAATAAAAGTAATTTATCTAAGAATGTTTTATATGTATTTCCCCACGCGAGAATACCGTAACTTAAATATGGCAATATTAAGGATGAATATAATACGAGCAGGGACGACAAAGGAAAACAAAACTTAAGCTTATTAATTATACCAATATTACGTGAAATAATTTTACATATACTGTCAATATGAAATTTCCAGGACAGCTTATTGTCAACTGTTACTCCAAGAAATTTTATATGGGAGACATTTTCGAGTGGAGTACCATCTAAAACAATATCAACAGGTAATGCCTCAGTAGAATTACTAAAGAGCATATATTTTGTTTTTTGAAGGTTAAGAGATAGCTTATTTGCTTTTATCCACTGGGCAACATTTTCTAATTCTAAATTTATTGTATTAACAAAGGTAAAAAGATTATTGTGTGAAAAAAATAGATTTGAGTCGTCTGCAAAAAGAATAAAAGAAAGAACATCTGATGATCTACAAAAATCATTTATGTAAATAGTAAACAACAGTGGACCTAATAAACTTCCCTGTGGCACCCCACATTTAATATTTAATATTTGTGAATTACAACCATTTAAAGAAACATATTGTTTCCTGTTCATGAGGTAGCTCCTGAACCACTCCAAGGCCTTCCCACGCACTCCATAATGGTGTAATTTGTTAAGTAAAATATCATGATTGATGGTGTCGAAGGCCTTGGAGAAGTCCAGGAACAAACCTATCAAATGAGAAGATTTATCGATAGCAT
Organism: Diadema antillarum; assembly: GCF_040938485.1. Lineage (NCBI taxonomy): Eukaryota > Metazoa > Echinodermata > Echinoidea > Diadematoida > Diadematidae > Diadema > Diadema antillarum. The sequence continues at coordinate 978,114 of NW_027271039.1, forward strand.
GTGCCACTTTTTCTATAAAACTCAATAATGCATGTGTGGTGCTATGTTTCTCCCTAAATCCAAATTGAAAATTCGTAAATATGTGATTAAATTTAAAGAAATTAATAGTTCTTTTATAAATAATTTTTCAAGAATTTTTGACAATGCACTTAACAAAGAAATTGGTCGGTAATTATTTACATCTAATTTGTCACCTTTTTTAAACAAGGGGATGACTTTTGCTATTTTCATACTTTCGGGGAAGGTGCCATTAAAAAGGGATAGATTAAATATATGAGCTAAGGGATCCGCAATTGACGATATTACCCCCTTTAAAAGAAAATTGCTGATGTCATCGTGTCCAGCACTTTTTTTGGAACTGAAATCAGAGACAATATTAATTATCTCCTGAGTGTATGTTGGATTAAAAAAATATTGAACTAGAATTTGGGGGACCCAAAAATTCGGAAAAATGTTTTGTGGAGGGAGGAATATTACTTGCCAGGCTTTCCCCAATTGAAGAAAAATGGTTATTCAAAACATCACAAATTTGTTGAGAATCTTCAAGAATTTCACCATCAAATCTAATTTTTGTAATATTTGACTTAACATTTGATATATTCATGGCTTGCTTTAAAACTTTCCATGTATTTTGCATATCATGCCTGTAAAATTGTAACTGATTAGTATAATATTTTTTTTTTTCTATTCGTATAATTTTCGTCAAAGTATTTTTGTAACTAGTGTATTTCAACTTTGATTGCTCAGTACGTTTCATTTTAAATCTGTAATATAAATTATTCTTTCTATTTATTGAACGCAGGAGCGATTTTGAAATCCATGGGAGCCTGGGTATTTTTTTGTAATTAGCTGATTTTTCTCTACGTTTTGGAATACAAATGTCCAAATGTTGGATAAAAATCTTCATAAAATATTCATAAGACAAATTAACATCATCTGTATCAAAGATACAGGACCAGTCTGCGGTGTCTAAGCTAGCACCTAGCCTGGCTATACTTTCATGAGTAATTCTTCGTTTAAATATATTGTTGTTTTTATTATCAACTGCTCCATTTAAAGAAAAACCAGTCGAGATAGGGAAATGATCGGTGATATCTGAGAGTACTACAAAAGAATCAGGAGGAGGAAGAATGTTACAAAAAATGTTATCAATTAAAGAAACAGATTCATTAACTATACGTGTGGGTTTAGATATTAAGGGTAAAAAAGAGGCAGACAAAAATATTTCCAAAAAATCTTGCGACATATTATTCTGTTTTAGCAAATCTATATTAAAATCACTCATTATAAAACAATTTTTGTTGATAAAAAGTGGGTTTTTAACCAGATCGGAAAAATAATCTAAAAATGATTTAGTATTCGCGTTTGGTGGTCTATATACTACACCTATGATTATATTTTTGCTGCCTGGAACTGTGATTTCAATAAATAAAGACTCAAAAAAATCAGTCATACTGGTGAACTCATCGCGGACTACATAATCATAATTTTGTTTAACATATATGGCAACGCCTCCACCTACCCTATTTTGTCTGTTATTAACCACTAAATCGTACCCGTCGAGAGCGAAGGGAAGACTGGAGTCATGAGAGAGCCAGGTTTCGGTTAAACCTACCGCCGAGATATTATGCATGATGGGACTATTTAAAAATAACCTCAATTCTTCAAAATGCTTATTAATACTTCTAATATTAAAATGTAAAAGAGAAAAAGTAGTACTATCATATTCCTTGACAACATTGGTAAATTGGGATTGAGTAAGATATTCAGAAGACGGACTTTGCAATTGGTTCTCTGTGTCAAAATCATAGTCTAATTCTTGCGGCGATGAATTAAAACCGTCAGAAACATAATTATCAAAAAAATTGTCATTTTGATTGATATTTGATTCGTTTTGTTCAAAAGAAGGTCCTGCCAAATCAAAAAAGTCATCATCATTAATTGAATTGAATGCTGTGTCTATAGAATTGCGTATTAAAGGGTGAGCGTGTTGTCCGTTGCTTGAGTCCACGAGGGCACCTGTAGAGGGCAGTATAGAACAATTTGACTGTGGAGATTGTTGCAATATTGCAGTTACACATTTTATCGTTGTCTCGTAATATAACGTTGTCTACAAAGGAAAATAGGATCGTCCTATACATAACATTAATACGATCTAAGTAGGCACAAACATAAAGAGAACAGTTTGCCATAAGCATGAATACTAATATTCAAAATAAGTTATAATAAAACTCCGGTAATTGTTCTATATCCGATCAATAGAGGGAACACATGTATGTAATACGTATTGTGTTATGACAGAAGAGAAGACATCTCAAGTCTTATAGGGACCGCCAACCGCCAGTATATAGAGCAAATACTAGGTTCCCAAGGGCAGCTCTAGGAAGGAAATCCTTACCCGAAGAATCAATTTTACAAGAAATGAAAAAAAAAAATAACCGTTTTTATCATTAATTCTATACGGATTCCTCCTCTCCCATAACTGCAGCGCAAAAGATCACCCGTCCCTATGCCCCAAAAAGACAAACACGCTGGGACCGCCGACGGCCAGTATATTATATAGGGCAAATACATGGTTGCCAAGGGCAACTCTGTAGCGAACAAGGCACACACCAAATTCGAGCAAGTTACAAGTTGACATAATATATTGTAATAAACTGTATTAAACTGTGCAGCCGGTCCACTGCGTGAGTGGAGAAGAATACAATACTCGGCTGATACTGTCAGTTCTGATGGCACCCGTTGGCAGATGCCATCCTGGACAAAAAGAACATGTAGGGCAAATACACGGTTGCCAAGAGCAACTCTATAGCGAACAAAGCACACACCAAATTCGAACAAGTTACAAATTGACATAGTATGTTGTAATAAATTGTATTAAACTGTGCAGCCGGTCCACTGCGTGAGTGGAGAAGAATACAATACTCGGCTGATACTGTCGGCACCCGTTGGCAGATGCCACCCTGAACAAGAAGAACAAACTGAACAATTCACCCTGGATAACTATACAACCTGTATAAGATGCTTAAGCGTGTTTCAATAATGATAATGAAATTTAGCTTGTGTACGTTGACTGCTAAAAGGTTGAGTAATTTGGGAGCATACCTAGATATTTAAAACATCAGCTGATTGAGTTCTGAATTGGTATGCCAATTAATCAGAAAAATATTTCGACCAAGAGAGAGTGAGAGAGAAAAAGAAAACACCCAAACACATTTTATTAACTTATTGTCGTTATCGTAAAGGGTATATATCAACAACAACAACAAGATCCACACGCTGGGACCGCCAACAGTTACTACATAGGGCAGGTACACGGTTGCCAAGGGCAACTCTAAAGCGCAAGGCACACGCCAAATTCGAACGAAATGCAGGTTAACAGAATTATGTAGGGCCTATTGTCACGCCAATTGTATTATAATACACTGTGCAACCTGTCCACTGCGTGAGTGGAGAAAAATATAGCATTCGGCTGATGTCAATTAATCAGAAAAAAAACTATATCTCAACAAAAGGATATAACTTACTATCATTATATCTTAAGGGTATTTATCAACAACAACAAAAAAAAAAACTTTAATTGCAGGTGGGTTTGATGAATATTGAGAATCATAACAAATATCTCTCACATGGATAATGCGGTAGGCGTGGATTTGGTTGTCACGGACCATATCCCGTGCTGGATCTAATCGCAATAAAATTCCGGCAATCATATCAATATATTTATCACATACACTATGATATAACCATAAATTTAACTACAATGAATCCTAATCCCGTGCAGGCTCTAGATTACAATAAATTGATCTGACAACCATCATGCCTGCAGGGTACAGATCTCAGGCAGCTACAGCGTAAGGGAATCCTTGCCCGAGGAATCAATTTGGAAAGAACCAGCAACGGGCTTGTTCACAAGGAACATCTATGAATAAACCGTTTTTATCATTTATACGGATTTCTCCTGTTCCATAACTACGGAGCAAAAGATCACCCCATCCCTATGCCCCAAGAAGACCAACACCCTGGTACCGCCAACCATCACTATATGGTGCAAGTACACGGTTGCCAAGTAAAACTCTATAGCGAACAAAGCACACACCAAATTCCAACAAAATACAGGTTAACATATTATAAATACATTGTACAGACAGCCGGTCCACTGCATGAGTGGAGAAGAATATAACACTCGGCTGATACTGTATTCAGTTCAGATAGCACCCTTTGTAGATGCCATTCTGAATAGAAAAAAAAAAACCAGACTGGACAAATCACCCTAGTTGACTAAACAATCTGCATAAAATGCTTAAGCGTTTTGCATTAATGATAATGAAGTGTGTATAGCTTGCGTACGTTGACTGCTAAAAGGTTGGGTAATTTGGGAGCATACTAATACATGTAGCTCTATTTTCAAAACATCGGCTGTTAAGGTTCTGAATTGAGCTACTATTGATTGAAATATATATGTGTGTACATATATATATATATATTTATCACTTCATACATTTAGATTTGGTTGGGATGGATCATGACATCGTGCAGACTCTAATCACAATGAAGTGACTTGACAACCGTCATGTCGGCCAGGTAAAACTCCTACAGCCTAAAAGGAAACCTATACTTGAGGAATCCATTTGGAGGAAACCAGTAATGGACTTGTTTACCAGGAACATATATAAGTCAACCGGGTTTTTTTATCATTCATTCAATACGGATTTCTCCTCTCCCACAGTTGGAGAGCAAAACATCACCCACTCCCTATGCGCCAACAAGACTAACACTGAGGAACTCTTTACATGATTTAGGATAAGAACAAGGTTGCCAGGGGCAACACTAGTAACCAAAACGCACCAAATTTGAGCAAGTTACACCTGCTGTAATACACTGTGCAGCCGATTCATTGCGTGAGTGGAGAAAAATGTGATACTCGGCTGATACTGAATTCAGTTCAGATGGCACCCATTTGCAGATGCCATACTGAACAAAAAGATTCGACTGTATAATTCACCCTGGGCAACTATACAAACTGAATAGTCATGCTTAAGCGTGTTTCATTAATGATAGTGAAATGTAGCTTGCGTACGTTAACTGCTGAAGGGTTGTAATACACTGTGCAACTGGTTCAAGACACAAACCAAATTTGAGCAAGTCACACCTGCTGTAATACACTGTGCAGCCGGTCCACTGCATGAGTGGAGAAGAATATAACACTCGGCTGATACTGTATTCAGTTCAGATAGCACCCTTTGTAGATGCCATTCTGAATAGAAAAAAAAAAAACCAGACTGGACAAATCACCCTAGTTGACTAAACAATCTGCATAAAATGCTTAAGCGTTTTGCATTAATGATAATGAAGTGTGTATAGCTTGCGTACGTTGACTGCTAAAAGGTTGGGTAATTTGGGAGCATACTAATACATGTAGCTCTATTTTCAAAACATCGGCTGTGAAGGTTCTGAATTGAGCTACTATTGATTGAAATATATATGTGTATACATATATATATATATATATATATATATATATATATATATTTATCACTTCATACATTTAGATTTGGTTGGGATGGATCATGACATCGTGCAGACTCTAATCACAATGAAGTGACTTGACAACCGTCATGTCGGCCAGGTAAAACTCCTACAGCCTAAAAGGAAACCTATACTTGAGGAATCCATTTGGAGGAAACCAGTAATGGACTTGTTTACCAGGAACATATATAAGTCAACCGGGTTTTTTTATCATTCATTCAATACGGATTTCTCCTCTCCCACAGTTGGAGAGCAAAACATCACCCACTCCCTATGCGCCAACAAGACTAACACTGAGGAACTCTTTACATGATTTAGGATAAGAACAATGTTGCCAGGGGCAACACTAGTAACCAAGACACACCAAATTTGAGCAAGTTACACCTGCTGTAATACACTGTGCAGCCGATTCATTGCGTGAGTGGAGAAAAATGTGATACTCGGCTGATACTGAATTCAGTTCAGATGGCACCCATTTGCAGATGCCATACTGAACAAAAAGATCCGACTGTATAATTCACCCTGGGCAACTATACAAACTGAATAGTCATGCTTAAGCGTGTTTCATTAATGATAGTGAAATGTAGCTTGCGTACGTTAACTGCTGAAGGGTTGTAATACACTGTGCAACTGGTTCAAGACACAAACCAAATTTGAGCAAGTCACACCTGCTGTAATACACTGTGCAGCCGGTCCACTGCATGAGTGGAGAAGAATATAACACTCGGCTGATACTGTATTCAGTTCAGATAGCACCCTTTGTAGATGCCATTCTGAATAGAAAAAAAACAAAACAAACTGGACAAATCACCCTAGTTGACTAAACAATCTGCATAAAATGCTTAAGCGTTTTGCATTAATGATAATGAAGTGTGTATAGCTTGCGTACGTTGACTGCTAAAAGGTTGGGTAATTTGGGAGCATACTAATACATGTAGCTCTATTTTCAAAAAAATCGGCTGTTAAGGTTCTGAATTGAGCTACTATTGATTGAAATATATATGTGTATACATATATATATATATATATTTATCACTTCATACATTTAGATTTGGTTGGGATGGATCATGACATCGTGCAGACTCTAATCACAATGAAGTGACTTGACAACCGTCATGTCGGCCAGGTAAAACTCCTACAGCCTAAAAGGAAACCTATACTTGAGGAATCCATTTGGAGGAAACCAGTAATGGACTTGTTTACCAGGAACATATATAAGTCAACCGGGTTTTTTTATCATTCATTCAATACGGATTTCTCCTCTCCCACAGTTGGAGAGCAAAACATCACCCACTCCCTATGCGCCAACAAGACTAACACTGAGGAACTCTTTACATGATTTAGGATAAGAACAAGGTTGCCAGGGGCAACACTAGTAACCAAGACACACCAAGTTTGAGCAAGTTACACCTGCTGTAATACACTGTGCAGCCGATTCATTGCGTGAGTGGAGAAAAATGTGATACTCGGCTGATACTGAATTCAGTTCAGATGGCACCCATTTGCAGATGCCATACTGAACAAAAAGATCCGACTGTATAATTCACCCTGGGCAACTATACAAACTGAATAGTCATGCTTAAGCGTGTTTCATTAATGATAGTGAAATGTAGCTTGCGTACGTTAACTGCTGAAGGGTTGTAATACACTGTGCAACTGGTTCAAGACACAAACCAAATTTGAGCAAGTCACACCTGCTGTAATACACTGTGCAGCCGGTTCATTGCATAAGTAGAGAAAAATATAATACTCGGCTGATATTGTATTCAGTTCGGATGGTACCCATTTGCAGATGCCATCCTGAACAAAAGGAGAAAAAAAAAGAAGAAAAATACAGTATCTTGATATACATTTGGCACTGCAAGTTGACAGCAATTCTAGTACATTACCTGGATTCATTGTCTTCTACCATTTCACTTTAGTATCTTAATATACATTTGGCACTGTACGTTGACAGCAATTCTAGTAAACTTTGGATTCATTTACTTCTACCACTTCAATTTAGTGTAATGAAAAACCGGAATATTTGTAATCATGCAAAAACCGGTGTGTTTTTATAAGGAAACCAGTGCGCATATTTTAACCAAACCAACGTCATTGAATTTTTGATCACAATAGGTATACCTAATGAAAAACCAATACGCACATTTTAGTTAAACCAACATCATTGACTTCTTGAGTGCAATAGATATACCTAGAATATAATTTCTGAGTTGCTCATGTAGGACAATAAGTATCTATCATAGCATCATCATGTACAACTGGGCCAATGTTACTGATCTACTCTGTAGGGTACACAAAACTTCAGTTGAAGTTATAAGAATTTTTTAGTGCAATAAGTATACCTAAAATATAATTTCTGAGTTACTCATGTAGGACAATAAGTATCTATCATAGCATCATCATGTACAACTGGGCCAATGTTACTGATCTTCTCTGTAGGGTACACAAAACTTCAGTTGAAGTTATAAGAATTTTTGAGTGCAATAAGTATACCTAAAATATAATTTCTGAGTTACTCATGTAGGACAATAAGTATCTATCATAGCATCATCATGTACAACTGGGCCAATGTTACTGATCTTCTCTGTAGGCTACACAAAACTTCAGTTGAGGTTGTAAGAATTTTTTTAGTGCAGTAGGTATACCTAAAACTATGATTTCTGAGTTACTCATGCTGGACAATAAGTATCTGTCATATCATAATCATGTACAACTGGGCCAATGTTACTAATCTTCTCTGTAGGGTACACAAAACTTCAGTTGAAGTTATAAGAAATGTATATAGGAGATGACTACTCACTCGAAATTAAAGGGAGCGCCTCCGGTTTGGCGCCATTTTCCGGCATAGAATCTCAACTTGGTACCTTTGCTGTACATTTCTTGGACTTGTTTCTTCCATTTCTGTTTTTCTTCCAGGTCAGTCTGCGTCAAGTCGTCGATCATGAAATATCGCTCGTCCTTTAGGATTTCCCTGGCACGACGGATGACATCTACTTTTTCTCTGTATGAGAGAAACTTTATCAAGATGTGCCTGGGACGACCTTCCACCTTGCGACCATCACGATGAGCTCGCTCCACCTTTGTGGTCATCTTGAATTTGGACCGCAGGATGTCTTCGACGATGTGGGCGCAGTCTTCCCTCTGGTCATTTGGTGTTTCAGGGATTCCCACGATGCGGATGTTATTCCTCCTAGATATTCTTTCGGTTTTGTTTGTTTCCGCTTTGTTCTTCAATACTTCGGAGCGGAGTTCGGCAATTTCTTTTTCCATTCTTTTCATTCTACCTTCCATTTCCTTTTGTTTGACTTCGAGATCATCGACCCGTTTGCTCTCAAATTGGATAGAAGCTTCAATGTTGGCCTCAAGATCGCTCAACTTCCCAAGGAACTTGTCGACAGCGTCTTGGATCATTTTATTGAATCCGCTGGTAGCTTCCTTGAAATATGCGTCCAAGCTTCCAGGGGTTTGCACATTGGGAGGTGCAGAGGCCGGTGCTTCCTTGTCGGCGGGCATAGTGGTGCCTCGATCTGGGTGCGTTGGGTTGGTTACCGTCGTGGATGCGACAGCCATATTTGTGACGTCATCAGGCACCAGTTCAACAGATTCCGCATCGCTGGCTGTTTGGCCTTCCAACGACTCTCGCTGGGAAGCGGCCGGAGTCATGGGCGTAGGGTTAGTGACCTTCGGGTTCGGACTTGACGGGCTGTTTGCACGTACCTGGGTTGCGGGTTTTCTCACAGAAGGACCATAGTTTTTTGCCTTTGTAGCGGCTAACCGTTGCGGCCGAGCAGATTTTTGTTGGTCCATCCTCAGGCGATGTTTCTAACTTTGTCGTTTTGTTAGAATGTGAGACCCGAAAAAATGAAGTAGACGTCCCAATTTGGTGAAATTTTGTTACTTTTGCGAGACAAACGAAATTGCAGCGTGCGTCTCAGTCCATAGCGCCCTCTATTTCCAGGCTCCAGGCTTTTTGAACAATGTTTCACACTATATTATATCCCTGTTATTATGGTTGAAAGAAATCTTAGAAAAAATATCTGATTTCATGACCACCCTTTCATATCGATTTCAAAAGCAGTTCATTAACCCTTGAATTACCATTTTGGTAATTTCATTTTATTTTAAATTTTTTTTTTTAAACCAGCGGATTGGGGAGGGGGGGGGGGGCACGTGCCCCCATGCCCCCCGTAGTTACGCCACTGTCTGACATACTCTTGTTTATACTTTTTGCTGACGATTCAAATATTTTCTTTTCTCACCAAAATCCAGATACTCTTGTACGCATCTTTAATTCCGAATTGAAAGAAGAAACTCAGTTGATAAGAGCTAGTTAATTATCACTTAATCTCCAGAAAACTAAGTATATGCTTTTTAGTAATTCTATAGAAGATTTAGGCACAGGTATTATTTTGATGACACTTTTAGCATTTAGAACGAGTATCTCATATACAATTCCTTGGTATCACTAGTCTAGTGGGATTTCTGAAAAAGGGCTATCTAAAAAGGTGTTAGAGGCATTTTTGAGTAAAAGTTGTGAACCGGTCTCTTTTACCTAATTTGAGTATGCTGAATCCGAAAAATCCGGTTCCCAAGCGAAATTCACCGATCTTTACCATCTAATTTGCATAAACAAAATGGTTGCCAAGTCACAGAAATTGTCAGTTTCAGACACGCATTTTCTAGAAATTCTTTGCAAACGAGCTGGTAAAAAGTGATTTGAAATATTTGTACAAAGAACGGAATTAGCAATTTGAGGGATGAACGTTTCTCAGGTTGTAAATATTATATTTCATTCATAATCATGCAAATTAAGACTGAAATATGCATATATATATATATATATATATATATTAACACTGGAAGGGTAATTCTTACATTTTTTTTTCTTGAGAGGCAAGTTAAATACTATAATGTAGACTTTAAGGTTTTGAGGGTAAGGAAAAATCCGGTTTCCAATCGAAATTCATCGATCTTGACCATCTAATTCGCATAAACAAAATGGATGCCCAGCCACAGAATTTTTCAATTTCAGACAAGCATTTTCTAGAAATTCTTTGCAAACAAGCTGGAAAAAAAGTGATTTAAAATCTTTGTACATAGAATGGAATTAGCAATTTCTGTGATAAACGTTTCTGAGGTATATATAATTCATAATTATGCAAATTAGAACTAAAATATGCAGATAAACATATATGTATTGACACTGGAAGAGTAATTTTTACTTTTTTTTCTTGAGAGGTAAGTTAAAAACACTAAATGTGCAGACTTTAAGGTTTTGAGCGTTAAATAAAGACCAGAATCCCTTCTCAGTGGTATCAAAATGAATGCAAATACAGTATTGTAAATGGTATGCAAATCATATAAAGGCTTCATGAGTTTTATGTGCATGCAGTTCACTCCATAGCCTATATACCCCGGTGGGATTTTTTTTTTTCGAATCCTCTAAAAAGGTCCTTTTGGATTTCTTTTTTAGAATTCAAGTTAGGAACCCAATTCTTAACCAAAATTAATTGCGCTATGGAAAAAAGGCGGTCTTCTTCAAGCGAATGAACTTCAAAAATTAATTTGCATAATACATACAAAATGGCTGCAATATTGCCATAAAATTGCTATTTTCATGAAAAATATTTTCTAGTTCATAGATAGTCGCAAAACGAATTGATGAAAACTCTCTTTACGCGGATCATCACTCAACTTTTCATGGGGGTGGAAAATGTCATCGATCAATGCCATTTTGTTCATATGCAACGTGATTATTATTGTATTGTTCCAATATGCAAATCTGTAGCATCAGCACATAAGAGATTCTATTTCCCAGTGACCAGAGCATGGTAATCATGACACATGTAGTATTCATTATCATTATCATGGTTTATAACACACACGTGAGTACCACAAGTGTCATGCAAATAACTTTCGGTTTTAGTGAGTATAGTTTATGTATATGTTGGAAATGGGATAGGTGGTTTTATTCTACTTTCTCTTGAGGCATTTTTTTCTTACACGTCGAAGAAAAACACCTTTAATTTCATAACAAACATCACTGGTGCCCCAATGAATAAACAAAATTATGTTGTAAGTACGTTTAATGAAATTATATTTTTTATTTGTAAGACTGGAGAAGGGATTCATTGGGAAGTAAAGCTTGTAGAATAGCCGCGATCACACACTGGCAAAAGATTTAAACGTTTTATAAGATCGCGATCTCCAAAATCTCAAAAGGTGCAGTCAGTATGGCTAAATATCGAAAAGTTTAAGATTGCAATCTTTCAGATCTTGAAGTTTTACAAGTGCATGTGACTGCAAACTTTCCACGAAACTTCTCACTACAGCTTGGGATATTTCATTGTACCCCCGCCACACATAGTGTGAAGGGGGTATAGGAATCACCGTGATGTTGGTCGGGCGGTCGGTCGGTCTGTTGCAAAATCTTGCGTTGCGAACTCCTCCTACAGTTTTGAAGCAATTTAAATGAAACTTAGGGTAAATGATGATAATGAGGTATAGATGTGCAAGGCATGTTTTTTTGTGTGTTTTTCGGACAATGCGTTGCCATGGTAACCATGATTTTACCAAAACCTTGTGGATTGAATAAATTCCACACCATTCAAGCAATTAAGGTCAAATTTAGTATGTATGATGATCTGGAGGTGTAGTGCAAGACACCAATGTGTGAATGTAAGAAAAATGTGCTACCATGGTAACCACTCATCTTTGTATCAAAATAAACCATTTAGTCTATGAAGGTGAAATTTGGTGTGTATGATGCTCTCTAAGTGTAGTTTTACAAAATGTCCTTTGTAATTGTATCGGACAATGCGTTGCCATGGTAACCGCATGTTTTTTTTTTTATTCCTGTGCAGTGAACTCCTTCCACAGTTTTCAAGCAATTGAAACCAAATTTGGTAGGCATTATGGCCTTGAGGTATATATGTGGAACACCTAATTTTTGTGTTTGTCACACAAACCGTTGCCATGGTAACCACAATTTTACCAAAACATTGCAGATCGAATAACTTTTCCATCATTCAAGCAATCAAAGTCAAATTTAGTATGTATCCTGATCTAGAAGTGTAGTTTTGCAAGACACCAGTGTGTTAGTTTAAGGAAAATGTATTGCCATGGTAACCACTCATTTTTGTATCAAAATAAACTATTCAAACTATGAAGGTCAAATTTGGTGTGTATGATAGTCTTTAAGTGTAGTGATGTTTGGGGAAAGCATGTTTCCATTTGTTGTAAGTTTTATACTCAGGGTCAACTCTGTAATTGTACAGTAAACTACAATTATTCTGTTTCCATTTCGACAAGTGCACAAACTTGGTATTAACGTCATTGCCCTCATGACATCACACACTATAAAGCAACACTAGGGGCGGGGGTATTAATCACCTTCAGTGATAATTCTAGTTTTATAATGCTGTCCCCACCAAACTTCTCGATCTCTTGCCAGTGTGACCAGACAACAAAAGATTGCGAAGACTTTGCCATCTCTTGCCAGTCTGTCTGCGCCTTATTATGATAAACTTGAATAACCATGTTAGATTAGCAGTGAAGGAGAAGAAATGGAAAAAAAGACATGTGGGACACATCTACCTAGATTTGATCCTTCTACATCTGTTATAAGAATGTAACTTAGTCAACTTCCAAGACAGTTTGAACTCTGAAACTACCTCGGCCAGTGCAATCTGCGAAATAAGGGGCTCACACCTTCCTGGTCCTTATTGTTTTTGTTTTCAATATACGTGGATAACATGCTGCCAGTGACAACTACCAGGTATTGATACATTTCAATTCATTCTTAACTTAACGATGCCACACATAACCTTTTCATCAATAAATGACTATAACCTCATATTAACATAGGGACAATTTGATTGGTCACATTGACACAACTTGAATTTTTTGACCGTGCTCGTGTATCTCTTATTTCAGTGCATTTATGATATTAAAGGGGTTGGCTAGTAACTGATCAGTGGGAATCAGTGAGAATGCTGGGGGATAATAATATATTCCAATTCTTGTGGGATTTATTTAAGTGTACATTTAATATCTATTGTTGTGGGAAAATTATTTGCTTCAGAGCGGTCTCATATTCAAGTAATGTGTAGTTTAATGCCCCGTCACTGTACAGGCATGCTAGCTTGGAACCGTTAAACTGCACATTACATGAATGTGAGACCATTCTTAAGCAAATAATTTTCCCCCCAAAAAGTAGATATGTAATGTACTCTTAAATAAATCCCACAAGAATTGGAACAAACATCCGCCAGCATTCCCACTGATACCCACTGATCAGTTACAAGCCATCCCCTTTAAAGTCTGTGGATTTAAGTTTGATGTCCCAAGTTCGTAACTGGTGTTGAAACAAGAAATCCCTTTATACAATGCCAATGTCAAGTGATTACCACGAGTAATTCACATGGTTATATTTGAAGAACTGAATAAAAGAACGACCCAAGCCCAATTTTTGGCCAAATTAAGTTTGACATGGGAAATTGTAGCTTATGCATGGAATCATCTTGTGTATAAATGATATATCGTAATTACCCCCGGAAGTGCCTGAAATGAATGAGTTAAATCTTATATTAATGTGAGAATGAAGGACTTGGGTCATTCTTACATTCATATAATAGCGCCCTCTCTCATCCTTCTCTCATCTCTATAGCAGAATATCATGTACATGAATCAAAGAACGACCCAAGTCCACCGCACAAAATGGCCTCTCCACATTTAATGTAAATGTTAATTGTCATAATAATATATGTTCTAGTTTGTTTATACAATGTTGCCTTCCCATCACAGTTAAATAGAATATTATTGGACAAATAAAAAAGATATGAAGTTTTTTAAAGTTTACTCGAAATGGTCTTCCATGGACTTGGGTCGTTCTTATATTCATATACTCATTTAGATATAGGTTTTTCGGGTCAATTTCATACGTTTGCCATTTAAGTTCCTATTCCGAGCATTCAATTTCACGCATTCCACGCGGCACTGACTCAGAAATCAAATTCACAATCCGGCCATTGGAATTCACTACCGGAGCATTCAAAATCACTATCGGAGCAACCAAACTCATTAAGGCAGCATTCAAATCTAAGAGAAGAGCACGCATTTCAGCAATACGTACTCAAATTCATCTCAAACTGGCGACGGAACCTCGTCGGTCATTCAAATTCGAGCATAGGCAACCAAATTCCAAATAACTGCATTCATTCAAAAAAAAAGGTCCTGAATGTAGTTAGCTTGGGGCCGTGTATATCATGTGTCTATTTCATTTAGCTTTGAACAAATTTTGATTTATCATGAAAATTATTTATTATGCAGTGTAGGTCCACCTGTTCATTCTAAAATTTGAACAATTAAAGGCCATTCCTGAATTCCTTGATTATTATGTACGATGTTCATCTTGCACATTGTTAGAGTAACGCACATGTAACTACTACTGTATGTTGTTCGAGTGATGAGGAAGTTTGTAAGCATATTACAGGTGGCTTACTCGGTATTTCTAATGGATCCCTTTGTTTGATGTTTGTCTTGCTCTTGTTGCTCTCTTTTTTTATTTATTTTCCACTCCTTCCTTTCATACTTTTCGTTATCATACAGGTTGTTTGTCACTTTGTTTCATAGGGCTAACGTTCATTCCATTTATAACCCTGCATCACAAAACCAACAAAAAGTCACCAGACATGGATTTTCAGTGTAGAACAGATTCTAAAAGGGGAGACATTACTCTCTGTAAAAAAAAAAAAAAAAATCTAGTGAAAATATTCACTCTGAAAAGAGTGAATGCAAAAAAAGAGTGAATTTAGAGTGAAATTGGAATGAATTTTGAGTGAAAATGTTCATTTTCACTCATTTTGGAGTGACCTCTGGGATCACTCGAAGATTTTTGAGTGATCCCTGAGGTCACTCTAAAACGAGTGAAAATGTCTAAATTCACTCTTTTTTTTTTTTGTATTCACTCTTTAAAGAGTGAATATTTTCACTAGATTTTTTTTTAGAGCTTAAGTTTAACTCAATTCAAATGGACTCTCCTAATCTTTCCTAACGGTCGAAAGAAAGCATATGCTGGAAAGTGTGAACTGAGAAAACAAAAGGCTTTGAAGTACAGAGTCCATTCAAGTATATGCTTAATCTGCAACAAGTTGTGCCTACTGTGAGATGGATGGAACAAAAAAAAAGATGTAAACCACTGTAGCATCAACAATTAAGGGATTATCAGATTACGCTGAAATTGAGCATGCATCATAAATACATTCATGACATTCTGTAGATGATTAGTGCCAACTTTCAAAAGCAGTAGCATCATCCTTTCTAAATTTGGTAGAGATGAAAGTGAAGAGTATGGACATGGTTCTTAAGAAATGAAAAGGGGATTCTAAAGGACACTACTCGTCACACTATTCTACAAAAAAGTGTTAAAAAAACTGCTAAAACACAATTCCTTGTCCTTTAATGATCCCAAACTTTAGTATAATATAGAAGAAGACTTGGTCCTTCAGAAAATATAAAAATGTCAATGTTGGCTTGGTGGACCATTTCATTTATTTTCAGTCCTCACACAAATCAGTGCCTGCGTCTTTTTGTTCGTTTTGTGATGCACGAACACATTTCATGTTTGTAGATTGTCTTGTCTTGTCTTGTCTTGTCTAGTTATGTCTAGTCTTACGTTCTATCGATTGTATCATGGTATTTGTGTTTGAAGTGTGGAGCAAGAAAAATCAACTCATTAACAAATCAAATTGTACATAACTGCACTCCGGAACACAGATGCAAGTGTCAAATCAAAACATCTTATTGTTCGAATATCCACGTGCATGAAAGGATTCGAACCCAACACTTGCTATTATAATATTAGCACCCGTATGATATAGTGTATATAATTATGTAGGACTTATGTAAACTACCACAATCTTATATAGAAACTAGTAAACACAACGATACGTGCTCTAAAACAGGATTCTCAAAGCTGGAAAGTTCAGTAAATTTAGCAAAAGTCATGATTTACAAAGTAATTAGTAATAAAACAGACACAAGGTTATGATAATTACTGAGGAGATTTTGTAAAAGCATCATCTATCATCATCAACATTCATATAAATATCGCTGTTGAATTATGACCATTACGAGCTGAACACTTTTCTTTTAAGTGACTTGTAAATATTGAGCAATCTTACTGGACTTGAAACAACTGCTTCTTAGAGGAGTTTGGGGTAGGGATTGGGTTTGCTTGCGTGTTTGTTTTTAGTCTGTAATTCCTGGCTATTTCTGCGTGAGTTCATCGAACGGCGCTTTCAGGCAATAGTAAAACTCAACGTTAGGAACAACAAAATTGCTGTAAAACGAGCATTTCACTCAGTCCGAGTGTGCGACGTCGCTAGTGGCAGCGGGTAGCGGTGCAGAACGTCGGAGAAACCGGGAGTAAACAATAAAGATGATCATGCCAGACAACGAGATAGTCACACCAAGCACTACGAAGGCGATGTCGTATGACTGCGTCCTGTCGTAGATACTTCCTGTTAAGAGACAGAGTATAATAGAGGTGCAAGTTTCTTCACTTTGTCTCTCTCTACAAATTAGATTTGTTAAGATCGCAACTACTGATCTGTAAATCAACAAACATGTCGGAAAAAAAGGAACCAGTGGAACTCGAACCTGTCATCTCCTGCTTTCCGGGCAGCGACACTACCAACAGGCTGTCCCTGGTTGCTGGCAGTGACACGATGAACATGGAACATGGTTAGCATGCCTGTACAGTGACGGGGCGATCGTTAACGGGCCATTAACGATCGCCCCGACACTGTACAGGCATACTCACCTGGAAACGTTGAACTGCACATTACTTGAATATGAGTCCTGCTGAAGTAAATAATTTTCACACAACAATAGATATATAATGTACTCTTAAATGAATCCCACAAGGATTGGAACAGTCATCCACCAGTATTCCCACTGATTCCCATTGACCAGTTACTAGCCATCCCATTTAAGAAGTTATACGTCATAAAAAAAGACTTAGTGTTTACTCTTTTAAACTATGAAGGAAATTAAGAAAATAATTTGGCGTAGTTTTTAGTGACGTTTAAGCTGGGCAGTCACATATACATATTGCGTTATTTACTCTTTTATTCATTGCACTGTCATGGGTTTAAGGGTGGATACTCGTGGCTGAATATTGAGGACAGATTTTGGAAGATACTCACGAGAGGACTTATATAGAGAAAGAACATTTTATATACTCTTTTCTTTGTTTTTTTGTCTTAAGGAGTTCCATGTATCATAGTTTATCGATATGCTTTTGCATTATCATTATTATTATCATAATAATAATAATAATCATTATTATTATTGCATTTAAATCATGAGTCGCATTTTCACTCGACTGAAATATTAGTGTTAGACCAAACTGTAGAACATAGAAATTTCAGAAGGAAGTGACTTCTCCATGGAGACGGGAAGCAATAAGAGAGAAAAAAAGAGAAGCAAAAGAATGTATACGCATAAAGACAGTCATACCTGCTTTAGAGGCCACACGTCTACAGCTACCACCTGCCTTGTGCGTGCAATCAAAAAGCCCCCGAGAGATAAGGCATGATAAATGACCCTGTATGTAGCGGCAACCTGTTTAACCTGGTCAGCGGCTACCAATTTTGTTTCCGTAGGGGTAGATTTTTTTAGGGAGAATAAAGCTTAAAAGACAGGTTTAAGGGTTCATTCTGCTGACATTACCTTTTGCCTTCACTAAACGCACCACACGCATAACTCTACATCAAACAAGTGCTACGAGCTTACGTGAAGCCGTATGTAGCCATCTTGTTTGGACTTTCCATGTAACATGCCGTTTTTGACCTGTACATGTGTGTGATTGACTACCGGAGCCTACAATCATTACTAAATCTCTACGTTAGAGTTTAAAAAGAAACTGCTGTAGATCCCAGAGCTGCATTGTAACAAACTGCCATTATGGCTTGCAAGGCTGGTAAGAAGGACCTCCAGGAAACGATCAACCTTAGTTCCCCATGTAAGGGCAGGAAAGGGGGGGGGGGTCTATGGCGAGGATGCGGGTTGCGAGGGGCGGATAGTAGTTGCGGCAGGGTCAAGAATTGCTGCGCGCTGGTGGGGCGGGGGACCTCTAGACTAGGACATGCAAAGGGTAGCTAAACCTCAACCTTGGTCCCCTTTTTAGGTCGCAGAAGGCAGGAAATGGTGTCATTGCGAGCCTGCTGGTAGCGAGGGAGAAACATGTCGCTATAGGGTCACGACTTGATGCTCCGATGGCATGACAAGGACGGGCTGAACTAATGCTTAATAGCGAGATGAAATTAAGCAAGGATCTTTACAGTAAGCAGTGTACAACACGCACTATCAGTAGACTTGACCAATGCACTCTGAGCAGGTGACAGGAAGCCGAAAGGGTCTCCTAGACAAAACGAACTTTGAAGTCGTAATGAAACAAAGGAGAAGCTTCAACAGAGCTAAAATTCCACTGACTGCTTGAAGTGAAGGGTCTCTCACAGCTGTGAGCACAACAATACCTAGGATCTTACTACTCTGTTAATCACTACAGCCAATAATGCAGTAAATCAAATACCGGATATCGTTGGCTGAGAAAATAAAAATAAAAGAACACCAGTGTGAAATGTCAAAAGCTGTCTTACAGCTGGAAGGATAGATTTGCTCCTGACATGTAACAAACCTGCTAAGTTGATGAGACAAAACGCGAGAACGTACAAGCACATAGGCATATACGGAGGTTGACAGAAAGTACCAAGTTTCCAGCTGAGAGGACATGCAGGGGGCCAATAAGGAGTCTCTTAAACCAAAGTTGCTGGATAGCATAGGCTGATTGAAATGTATGAAATTTGAATGAAACAAAGGTTGTCTGTGCTTCGGAGAACAACACAAAATGCAGGGCTGCCAACTCTCACTCATTGAGAGTGAGACTCACTCATTTGGTCCTTTCTCACTCTAAAACTTCATTTCATTTGCATGCATTCCTGTTGATCTCACTCAGTTTGACTCCTAAATTATAGCATTGGCCTATGGGAGTCTCACTCTCAACTAGTTTCCAATGTTGGCAGCCCTGCAGAATGGGAATGAATAGGCGGTGGGCTGTTAATAACCTGAATTGAAGCCTATAACAAGAAGGGAGAGATGACCAAAGACAAACCCAAACTGATTGAGGTGACATAATCAATATTCAGAAGGAAACAAGCCAATAAAGGGAACACTAGCGGGACCAAGAGGGGTAGCTGTACCCAGGCTTTCATATGAACTGTGTAGGATGAGGGAAAGAAAGAAACTCAACTTTGGGAGACTGCCCGAGAGGCTAGTCATTAGACGCCACCTGCGTTACTCCGATGCAGGGATTTTTCCCTGTGCACTGCTTCGAGGAACTGCACCGCAAACGAAACAACTGACCGAGCGCAGCTCTAGACAGAGCTCTGATAAAGAGAGTCATCCTAATGCCCGGCAGCAGGTGACTAGCCAGCATGCGGTCCTCCTATGCAGCAATAGCTTGCATGGGTGGCGCAGGAATTGACAGGGGACAATTCAAATACCGCTAATCTTAGGGCATGTTTCAATGCCCTGTAGACAAGGTGCAAGCTCTCCGCAGTTGAGCTGTATAAGCCAGTTTGCAGTTCCACATTCTTGTGCACAAGTAAAAACAGATCATTAGTTCCAATAAACTTGTTGGACTTAGAATTCACCAGGAAAACATGTGTGGTACAACGATTATTCCAATGGTAATCCTTACGAAAACCACTGCTTGGCAATACATCTATCTGAAAGTAAAAAAAAAGGAAAAAAAGGCATTGGTCTGAATTAAACCAACGTTAGTTGATAAATTCACAGTAAAAGTAAAAGGGGACGCGCCTCACAAAGAATAGAAAGAAAGAACTAACGTCATTACCTGGTAAATGCAAGTCCTTCTTTGGTACAGCATGCAATCAATCAAAAGTCCGGTTAAGCAAGTTGCTTATTGAGACGAAAAGAAGGTGCCCCCCCCCCAAAAAAAAAAAAAAAAAAAAGGAAGAAAAGCCTGAAAGGAGGAAGGGATATTGTACTAAAGTGCAGAAGAGCTACGTACATCCAAACTGGCTTATACGCAAGGTAAAGGCGCGTAAGGGTGGATCCCAATACGAAGCGTCCGGAGAGCACTTATTCGGAGTTCTGTAGAAGTTACTCGCCTTTCCTTACATGTGAAATGGATGACTGAGTGACGCATTGCGTAAATGCAAGAGGAAATTGATGCCAGAGCCTGGGATGCCAGACTAGCTGCCAGAAGCATCACAGCTGAGCTGCCATCACAATTGAGCTGCCAAAGAGGAGCGCAGAGCGGCGATCACGATGTATGCAGGTCAATACAAGATCTGGGTGCATTGTAAAGACTTGTGCGCGCTGGTGAGAGGGGGGACACCCCTGGACTAAGACATGCAAGGGGTAGGTAGACCTCTACATTAGTCCCCCCGTTGGGGAGAAGGGAGAACCGCCGGGCTTAGATCCATCTCTGGCCGAGCGAGAGAGCAGAAGCCGGGAGGGTGGGATCGGCGCTCACGTCCCCAGTGGTAGGACCGCGGGTACAACAGGGGGAGTGGGGGGGGGGGGGGCGCATGGCACTACGGAAAGGGAGGAGTGGGATGCGAAGGGGGGCAAAGTTATAGAATTCAGAACCAGAACATCAACTCTTCACCCACCCCTCCCGCTGTCGGAGCCATGCTAGCTAGCCCTCGACTGACAGGATGAAAGAGAAACACCTCCCGAGTTGAGGGAGACGAAAGCTGCAGGGGATACACCGTATTGGAGGTAGTGCCACTGAAAGTCGACTAGATCCAGCTTGGATTCAAGTAGATCTAGGTGGCTCTGAGAACTTGGGTTTTAAATGATATTCTTTGTGATTATTAATTTGACAACCAAAAGATAAATCCAAAGAAGAACCTAGACGGATACAGCTACCGAAAGGCAGATAATTATCGTCTGTATTTGCATGATAACCATCAGAGGGTGTGTCAGTGATTGCTAACCAGGATGATTTCATTCATTTCTATGATAAGAACGGCAAAGGGTATATCCAGAGACGTACTAAAAGTAATAGCAAACTTTGAAAGATGTTTGCGACTCTTCGAAAGTCGGGGCTGCTCCACGGCAGTTACAAGTGCCACCTATGTGCATGAAAACACTGGAGCAGCGGAAGTTTGTTACTGATAGCCTACCAGACTCAGCCTGAAAAGAGGTAGGAGGATTTGAGTGCTAGAATTTGTGGTGTGTTTTTTTTTAATAAAGAGCAAGCCAAACACAGGGAACAAAGGTCTACAGGAAGTGGAAAAAAAATCTTTTCAAAATCAATTATAAACTTGCGGCTGTTGCAACAGCCACCTGAAAAGGCAAACGTGAAAATTCCAACAGGACTAAGTAGGAGTTACAGTACGGAAACACTAGAATCGCCAATTTATGACATTACTTACTACCTAAACTTCCTGAGTAAGGGACTCAAAATTTCAATTGTCTCAGGATTATTGCTGGAGGTTAGAAGATTAAAAGAAAAGAAAAATCTCCCTTGAACAACCGCGATAGGGGCTTGAAAGAGGTGAAAGCACCAAGTATTTAAGAGCTCTAAAGAACATGAGTCAAAGAGGGACAGTCATAGAAGGAGAGAGGAAGCAATGACTGCAAGATTTGTCTGACAGCTTTTACAGGGCTGTAGTCGGCGGGGTCTGGGTTTATGTAAGATGAGACACTGGGGCCTTCTTTGCTTTCGCATTCTTCATTTCATGAGACTGAGGGCAGCATAAAGATTGATTCAATATAAAGGCACAGGAAAGAGTTTGCCATGAGGCAAATTTGAATTCTAATTTCAAATTAGGGAACAAATAAGGAAAACAATATTTGGATCCTGAATGCGTCAGATGAATTTTTGAAAATAAAAATGTGTTCATTTAATTACTGTTGTGACTTTACTCCCTATATCAATTGCGGTTTTATTTTTCCCGTTAATTTTCCACCCGTCTTTGTTTGACGCCATGAAGATATAAAGAGAACGAAGTAAAGAAAGGAATAGATGTAGGAGTACACGAAAGAAAAAGAAACAGCTTCTTGGTACCATCGCTGTTGTTATTCTCATCTTCTGTTTTCTATTCTGCTTAGATTTTGTGTGTGAGAAAATGCGCGTGCGTGTGTGTGGTTGATTCAGATTTTCAATTT
The DNA here is from genome assembly GCF_040938485.1 of Diadema antillarum. Taxonomy (NCBI): domain Eukaryota; kingdom Metazoa; phylum Echinodermata; class Echinoidea; order Diadematoida; family Diadematidae; genus Diadema; species Diadema antillarum. The sequence goes on from NW_027271039.1 coordinate 1,000,854, forward strand.
CATCTTAATGATCTTACCCAGCAGTGCACCGCACGAGGGGCTTCCGAGTCCCATCGAGACGAATGCGAACGCCAAGGCATTCTGGTAGCGAGATGCCTCCACGGTCTCCTTTACCAATATGAAAATCGCAGTAAATTGAGCATACGTCATGATTCCAGAGACAAACGAGAGGATGGCGACGAACCAGAAAGTCTTGGCGATGTAGTTTAGAAAGAGAGAGGAAGCTGCAAGAATACAAGTAAGCAAGTACACCTTGTGGACGCCAAATCTGTTCTTGTGCACCGCGATGAATCCAATCACCATGCCACCCAAAGCTTCACCGACGCCCTCAACGATGGATATGTAAACTACATAATCGGCGAGTCCCTTCGCAATGGCATTAGGAATGAGGAACAGCAATATTCCGTCGTCGGTCATGGAAAAGAGGAAAATTGCGACACAAACGACAACAAAGGCGGGGTAATCCTTAAACAGCTGCAGGTCGAAATATTGGACAATAGCTCGACAACCAGAACAAAAGCGCGAATACCTCTTCTTAGTCGTCGAAAATGCAACAGTGTTGGTATCAGGTGCATTAATGTTTCTGTCTTGACACTCCGAGGTATCTGTATCTTCGAGCGGGCCCTTTGACCTAGAAACAAGGGTTTGCACTGGTGATTCCCTGGACACATAGGCCTCATCCTGTTCGCCGTCTGGTGTGTACGCCAAGTTGCAATTGCCGGACGAATTCGTACTCCCTTCACGGGTCTGACCCACGACTCTTACATTTTGAAAGTGCTTGACGTCCGATTGGGACTCGACATCACTTTTACCATGGCTGCTCCTCTCGGACGAGGTGCCAGAGGGAATGTTCTCCGACGGCTGCTGCAAGAGGGCGCCAACCGCTATGGAATGAGAATTTATGGCTCCCAGAACGAAGAGGGCGCCCCTCCAGCCCAGGGATTGGTAGAGAGTCTCGAAGAGGATCGGGACAAATACGAGTCCAAGCGGTGCTCCCAGGAGCGCGATGCTTGAAGCAACCTCGAACATGTCAGGAAAGTAGACAGCAGGGGCCGATGTGGAAATCAGAGCAACTGTGCTGTATCCAACACCTGTTAAGAAATGAGGGCATAGGACGAGAAGTTTGTGGGCTCTGATACAATAATAAATGATTGTCATGTGGACACCCATTGCACCATATTTAAAATCGAAGGAACGATTTGGATATTATCCGCCGTTTCTTTTCTCGTAAATAATTGAAGACCTGAATATAAGAACGATCCAAGTCCAATGTTTGGCCAAATTCAGTTTGACATCGGAATTGTAGCCTATGCATGGACTCATCTTGTGTGTAATTGATAAATCCTAATTACCCCCGGAAGTGCCTGAAATGAATGATTGAAATGTTATATGAATGTAAGAATGAAGGACTGGAGTCATTCTTACATTCATATTATAGCGCACTCATCCTTCTCTCATCTCTATAGCAGAATATCATGTATAGGATTCAAAGAACGACCCAAGTCCTTCACACAAAATGGCCTATCCACAATTAATGTAAATGTTTGTCATAATGATATAATATGTTCTAATTTGTATAAACAATGTTGCCTTCCAATCACAGCTAAATAGAATATTATTGGACAAATAAAAAAGATATGATTTTTTTTTCTAAGTTTACTCGAAATGGTCTTCCATGGACTTGGGTCGTTCTTATGATATTATTCAGATACTCAATAGGCCAAGGCTGATGGAAGCGAGTATTTTCTTACAATAGTGCCAATATCTAAACTGTGAGAAACAAAACAACAAATAAAAAACAAAAACAGCAACAATATGACAATGCCCACGACGAAGATCTAAGGCACGTCATTTCAAGAATCCATTATGTCCATTTACTGCTAAATGCTGCATATCAAAATGATCTGAAAGTATGTTCAATGCACCCTTCTACCTTTGATTTTTCTGTGTACATTATTCTTACATGAAGTTCAAATAATGCAGTCAAAAGGGGTCTGAAGTTTCGATCCTGACAGAATCTTCGTCAGAGGCAAAAATTCTTTCTTTGCACTTTTTTCCAATAAATTGCAGGTTTTTGTTGTTTTTTTACTCTTTTATTCCCGTTTGATTGCTTCCTGTTGTCAGAGTTTCGTTTATACAGCCCTTTTCCACCTACATATACAGTTCGACCTCGAATATCCGGCCATGTCGGGACCGGCGGTCATCCCGATAAGCGAATTGGCCGGATATGGGAGACACAATGTTAATGTATATAGCTGCTGTCCAACCTGCCGTCCCAGTGCACTGGCAGCTATATAGGCAGGTAGTGTACCCGCAGCGGTGTTGTAATCTATGCTAGCCTGCGCAAAATTGTAGTCCTTTTTTCACAAATAAAGGTTATCTTTATATGAAAATCATACATGTTTTACATCATTAGATATTGAGAAACCTATTATACACATCTTATGAAACTAGTGAAATAGATCCATCAAAAGATGTTAAAGTCACTGTTTTTCTCAATTTTTGGATTTAAAAAAAAAAATAAAAAGTCCTTCACTGCGTGAACGCGTTCGGAATAGAGATTTCCGGACAAAAAGAAGCCGGACGAACTGTACACTCAAACATTGCATGAATTGCTGAAATGATGTATTCTCAAGTGAACGATTTGTGTAATGGAGCAGATACTGATTCATTTGATCAAGTTGATCAAAATATTTTATTTTTCTGGGATTTACGCAGAATTATCACTTTTGTATACATGATTTCATTTGCAAATATGATCGTAAAAAGAATGTGATAGCAGCACAGGTGAAAAGAAGAAAGACTTTTGATTTTGTTCGAACTAATTTCATTGTGAAAAAAAAAATTGATATTCAATGGCATTCAAATAGGGAACATCTTTAAAAAGTGTTTATCTGCGCGTGTTTGTTATACGTGTGGATGTGCTTGTAAAAATGTAACTTGTAACATTAAAGACATGGTATGGTATGGTAAGGTAATTTATTTCCGTAAATATAAAAATCAACATTACAAATCATGTGATACAAAAACTCATAAATAATACGGCTGGATAGCCTCGCTCAGCGAAGAGGACCATTATGGTCCCGCTGTTTTACAGGAGGGTCCAGTATAGATTAAAGTAATACAGTTCCTTCAATTAAACAGCAAATCAAATTATATACAATGAGAAGAAAGAAAAAAAACACAAGAAAAAAAGAAAAGGAAAAAGAAAGAAATTGAAAAATATACATTTCCCATTAATTTATGTATTAGTAATCTGTCATGTACTGATTTATATCAAACATAAGAAGAGATGTGCTCTTGCAGTGATCGCTTGAAAATATCTATACTGGCTGCCTTTTTTATTGACAAAGGGAGTGAATTGAACTCCCTACTACCTCTGTATGAAACCATTCTCTTACAATAATTTGTTCTTGGAATATTAAGGTGTAAATTGAAATTAGACCGCAATGAATACGAATTTTCTTTGGGTTCAAATTTATCGGTCAAATAAGACGGTGTCATATTATGTAATGCCTTGTAAACTAATTGCAGTAGATGCTGTTTACGTCGAGAGACAAGATAATCCCATTGGAGAGTTTGGTGCACTTGATGGGTAGACGTGTGAGAATATGGATTTATGTTCAAAATAATTCTTCCAGCTCTATTCTGAAGTTTTTGAATCATATTTACATGATTACGCTTTCCAGAATCCCAAACAATGTCGGCATAATCAAACTGTGGCAAAATGAAAGACTTGTATATTAAATTCATACTTTGTTCATTGATTATATGCCTAAGTCTGCCCATGAAGCTCACCATTTTACTCACTTTTTTACAAACCCTTTCAACTTGTGTATTCCAATTTAATTCCGAATCTACTGATACCCCTAAATATTTCACATGGTTTACCTGTTCCAATTTTTTCCCATTTACATTCAAATTTAATTTATTACATTTGTTCAGTGACTTTCTATTTCCAATAAACATACATACTGTTTTATCACAGTTTAAACTCAATGACATAGGATAATAATTATAATCATCTTACCGAAGAGAGAGACGGTAACAGCGAACTGGACACCGCTCTTAGTAAAGGCCGATAAAGACAGTCCCAAGGAGGATATGAGTCCCCCAGCCATGACCAGCTGGCGTCTGCTAAATCTCTTCGACAGTGGCGTGTTTACCAGTACTGAAATCATCGACAACAGTAACAAGAGTATAGGAAAACATGACACAATTTCAAACAAAACTCAATGATTCGTGAAAAACAAACAAACAGGTGCCTGCACTTGTAAACAATGAAGGCAACACGTCTTTCTAAGGCAGCGACAAGATAAGCGACAGCTACCGGTTATCAATTTGTTAGTGTTGTGTAGACATATGATAAGTTAATCTGTATTATTTTTTAGTAACCTTTTCAGGGGCATATTATTGCTGTTTATTTCCATCTTCCTTTCCATAACTTGCAGCAACAATACTCATAAAAATTGTAAGTTTGCTACTATGGTAATGATCTGTAATAATTTCTTAATATACAATATTTGTTGTATAATGTGGGGATATTCCCCGTCCAAGCTTACCCATCCAGTAGGGCAGACTGGCCGATATGGTAATGGCAGTGGCTATGAAAGTGGTCGACGTGTCCAGCTCTGACGTCACATCGTTGAGTATGATTCCAAGTGAGCGGACTATTCCGATCTGCAGGAGCGTGTTGAAGAAGAGGCCCAGGAGAATCAACCACCTCTTTGCCCCGCCTCTGGTGCAGGCTTTACAGACTGGCGTCCGACTTTCACGATGATGATCGTCATGATGCTTTGGACCATGCCCTGCAGAAACTTAATTCGTAAGTCGGCTGTTTCGCATTATGTGTAGCTTAAATTATCCTCTCTCAATTGCCTCAAAATCGCATCCGATGAAAAGATTATTCAGTTTATATACTATATAATTCAGACTGAATTTGAAAATTCACCATCATCCGAATTAGATAATGATAAAATGTTCAATCTATTTCGTTCGGATAAAATGCGACTGCATCATTTTCTAACATTACCGTGCAAAAGAAGCGCATTTAATGGAAGTGCATTAAATTCGCACATGCACCGGACGTTTTGAAGCAAAGGCTTCTCAGGACCCCCATCCCCCTTGCATCCTCACCCCCCCCCCCCCCCCCAAAAAAAAAAAAAAAAAGAAAGAAAGAAAAAAGAAATACTGTGAGAGAATATAATATGAATGCTGAAGGGAAGATTTTTAGGAAATATTATGGCTGACACGAAAACTCATGGGAAAATGACAATCCAAAAAATAAATAAATGCACAAATGTTAATATTATTGTGCAGTGTCATCCTGAAGAAGCGATCAGTTGTGCCTCCATCGATGCTCAGTGTATACTATCGTGCTCGAATAACCACTTCTCGAGGATGACAACTCTTGCTGGAATGGCAAACTCCCCGTAGAAATAGCCAATCGGGAAGCTGGATTCACGTCGCTATTACTATGGCAATTGCCATTCCCGCAAGGGTGGCCATAATATCATATCTGCACCTATAATAGCAATGCCTGGTCGCACAGAATCCACCCAAATCGTCCGTAATTGCCGCTGATTTGAGCACCATAACTTTGCCTCGTGAATGCAAACACACACACGTCAGCTTCACCGTAAAGCACAAATGAAAGAGGCTTTATCTTTCTCCTGAATTCCACTCAGGATTATGATTCCACGAACTTGCACAGTCAATCACTGCCCTTCATCTTCATTCTAATGAATCCCTTCACTCTACATTCTTGTGATAGTCAGTTTAATCGCCCCCTTTTTCAAGGATATTTATATGGGCGATGATATAGCCATGGTATAGCCATGATACAGGCAATGTAAGAATTAAAGAGGCTGTTCTTGATAAAGTAGACCATTTTATGAATTTTTTTAACGATAATAGTATCAATTATTGTCATTGTTGTTAGTCTCATGGGTATTACTATCAATATTACTATGTCTATAACCATTGCAGTTACCATAGATGTACAAGGTCTTTTCTGCGTCCATGCAGTCTTTTTCTTTCCGGATTAATGCGCTCAGAAACATCAATATTAGGCGCTATATACGTGTTATTCATTGTTATTCTCAATCTATAATTACTAACATTACTATAATCACTACCATTGTTGCATGTTCGATCTTCAATTCATTTCTGTTTCTTAGCAGTAACACAATAATACATCTCACTTTCTTCGAAAAACATAAATAATGAATGTGAAGTTATAGAGAGTAAACAACAATAACTGAAACCTTAAAGACACTCCGTTACCCTTATATCAAGTTACATTATAGGCCTTAGGCTTAAATGCCTCATCATACTAACTATGGTAAGCATAATATGTTCATCCTAGGAAATGATTGCTTGTATTTGGACAATAGTTGTGTTGATAAGCTCAGGATATGACCAAATAAGGAATGTCATTTCCTTTGTATTGTTATAAGGTCGATCAGGATATGACCAATGTCTCCCTTTGGGTTTATCATGAGGTTGGCTGCTACCTCGAGCTCATTTCTGTACACTGTGGTCGTATCTGTCTGCCTGCGCTAACACAACCTCATCAAATGATATCACAGATCAACCTCATTTCCATTTCTAGTGCAGTTATCCGCCACTGAAGGGGGCTAAATGGAGGTATCTCACTGAGTGGCGAAAGTAGCGATTTGGGGATTTCGCCAGGGTTCATAAAGTGTTGCAAAAGGCGAGATTCCCACTAGGCAACTATACTAGGGGTTATCTCATACTGAACCTCGAACGTTTGCAAATGTATAGCGTAGTTGGGATTTCGCCAGTGCTCATAAAGGGTTGCCAAATGTTGTTGTTGTCGTTGTTTTTTATTTGCTACTGCTAGCGAACAAATAACCATTGGTTCCTATATCAAATTGACCCTTTAATTCGTCATGCTGAAGAAGCAATGTGTGAAAAGGAAAGATAAGACACTTCGGGGACGGGGGGTGTCCATGCCCTGGACCCAGTTGAAGTCTTTCTTTTCTTGTTCAGTTCTTGTTTATCTTCATCTTCTTTCTTTCTCTTAAGCTGTACGATAGCTGTAACAGCAGCCAGTGAAAGTAGCTCTTCAAGAATAGGAGCACGTTGAGCCTCTTCTTGGAAGAAATTCATTTCAATATTCTGGAAATCCATCTTGAACGGACCGTTGGTCTCCAGAGATCTGAATGCAGTGGGAGGTTGTACATTCGTTTTATGGATCTGACTTTACATAATCGCCTGATATTTTCCCAGGTCCCAAAACATTCGCAAATTGTTGCAATGGATTGACAAACATTTGCTAATATTGGGGGGGGGGGGGGAAATGTCGCTAGCATTTGCTAATAGTCGCTGATAGTCACCACCTGTGTTTCGCAAACACTTTCACAAACATTCGCTCAAGTGTTGATAATGCCCAAATAATCAACGTTGGTGATGGTGACGGGACAAACTATCACTTCCGAGGTGATCTGGATGTAGCTATCTTCCCGAAGCGCAGCTGGTGAAAGATAGCGTTTGCATTCAGATCGCCGAGGAAGTGATAGTTTGTCTCATTGCCTGAAATCGAAAGTTGATTATTTGCTTTATATTCCACATCTAATATTCCCGTTTAATTCCACATCTTAAATCATTTTAACCGTCGGGAAAAAGACGGGAGGTGGGGGGGGGGGGGACGAACAACACAACATCTACTTAGACTACCCCCCCCCCCTACACACACACACACACACAAATCCACTAAAACTACATTAGGTCTAGCGAGAGTCGGAGAGTCTATAGACCTGTTAGTATCTAAATACTCAGGTAGTCTAGGTATCCTTAGGCCAAGCCTTAGGGTTTCAGCTACGTTCACTTACCAATCATGTTGTTGCTATTAAAAGATACGCTGGACATTCTGATGAAACACGAGCAAGGCAACTGTACCGTGCACGCATGACGGTACAGTAATGTACATTTACGAGTCAACTTTAGATGTGGGCTGGCGATAGCAACAACCGGTATCGTCTCACTGACGAAAAAGTGTGTTGCACTTGACCCAGGAACACTAAGTCTAATGATAGACCACAGAGCAACGCACTTTTATTTCGCGTGTACTCAAAATTGTTAGGTTATATCACGCGTTAGGACTGTGGACTAAGAGATCATCGAAACAAAATGACTATCATCATGGAGTGTAATGAACTTTTCTTCTCACGTGATGTGATGGGCAAAACTACGCTTTATCACGTGATCAGCTGTTGACCAATCCTGTAGCAAGATTCTTAGTATGTAGAATGTAATTGTCCATAAACGGCACAAAAAGTCGCTAGCTGTCGCTAATGGCAGAAGCGAACCCTGATTTTTAGCAAACATTCGACAGAAAAGTTGGCTAATCTTAAATCCATTACGTTCACAGTGAGATGCCCCCTTTACGAACGTTTTGAACTTTGGATTCGCAAACTTTTTTTGACGTATGTTGGCGAAATGAGGTTTCGGCTCTGACAAAGCAACGTCCAGCGACCTTTCGCGACGTTAAGCAACAAGTAGCCATATTTGAGTTAATTGCAAAAGGGCGGTTGGCGACTATTATTTACCGTAAGCAAATGTTAGCGACAGTTTTTGAGAAGATTAGAGACTATTTACCGCCATTTACAATGTTTTAGAACCTGAGGAAGTTTTGTTTTGGAACAAAAGGAATTTTTCCTAACTTCTGGAAAAAGTATATAAGCAAAAAACCCAACCCTGATGTCCAAGCACATTATGGTACACAGGGCTTCTTTATCTTCTGTTTTCTCTTACCATCATACGATGGTGAGGAGGAAGAGGGATCATCATCTTTAATAACATAAAGAGGTTAAAGGGGATGGCAAGTAACTGATCAGTGGGAATCAGTGGGAATGCTAGGGGATGATTGTTCCAATCCTTGTGGGATTTATCTAAGAGTATATTATACATCTTCTGTTGAGTGAAAATTGTTTGATTCAGAATGGTCTCATATTCAAGTAATGTGCAGTTTGCAGGTTAGCATGCTTGTACAGTGACGGGGCATTAAACTGCACATTACTTGAATACGAGACCGTTCTGAAGCAAATAATTTTCACACAACAATAGCTATGTAATGTACTCTTAAATGAATACCACAAGAATTCTAACAATCATCCCCCAGCATACCCAGTGATTCCCACTGATCAGTTACTAGCCATCCCTTTAAGCAGCAGACTGGAGCGAGTTCTTCGGTGAGGGGTCTCCGCCCTTCTTTTAGTACCTTGTTTCATGGCGACCTGGGTACATGGTAAGTTTCTCTCAAATGGAACCAAAACCCTGAGAGCAATGTGTATTGAGTGAAAGCAGCAACATTATTACTAAAATCACATTTGAGGAAAACGGCACAATCGATGTAAAAGTTATGATTGTTTCCACGCATGACTTCGTAAACTCTAGTAGTCTCCTCATTGAGTCATTACAACACCAAAACTTTAAAGATTCATAACTTTAGCATCGAGTGTCCGATTTTCCTCAAACTTTCGCTGATGTGTTCTACTAATGTTGCCGCGTTCACTCAATTCATATGATCTTTAATTTTTTTTTCTTTAACTCTTTATGTGCCATGGTGGAAACCCCCTGTGTGCCACGTTATTCTGAGACACGAAGGTAGTCATGCTTTGAGAAAGAATTCTGTTTTCCAATTTGTATAACTTCTACAAATTTCTGTTAAGATGGGCATAATAGTAGGCAAAGTTAAAGAGGAATGCCAAGCTTTGATTCGATATAAATTGTATGAAGAATCTATTTTCAATTTTTCTTTTGAATGACCAGTTGCTGCATTACTGTAAAGGCATGGGTTTTGCACATAAAACCGTGACAGAAACTTAGAATGTACGAGCAATACTAGTTGGGAACACCATTTGATAGTCAATCACCACATAAAATGCAAGCCGTATAAATGAGAGGAACAAAAGCACGAGAAAGGCTTTTATTGTGCCGCGGGATTAGCAGTGATTAGCGATTTATCGATCGGTTTTGGCGGCTTTGTTTGTTGAGCAGAATATGTGCAGTTGGCACGCCGTCGACTGAGTCGGACGTGCGAACGTGGCACAAAAAGAGTTACCCCTTTATGTGCCAATGAGTTAAATGTTCACAAATTAAAGATACAAGCCTATGGACAGGAAATGAATACGGCATACACCGTACGAATGGTTAATGGGTCGATTTTTGTACAGTAACCATAGTATTATTATTGTTCACGTGACAGTAGCATTTGCGAAGTAGAAAGAATTTCAGCGACACCGTCTTCCAACCGTTTGCCAAGACTTAAATTGCAAATGTTTGCAGAAAATTACATTCGCAAAGACATTTACTTGCGAAATTTGTTTGCGACAAAGAAAAATATCCGCGATTTTTGTTGCAACCTTTACCGAACATTTAGCAACCTGATACTAACCCTGGCGAAATTCCAAATCCAATAGCTACGTTTATAAGCATTCACCCCTGAGAGATACCCCTTTAGGCATTGCCTCGTCTTTCATGTACATGCACTCCTTTACAATATCGCTTATTACAATAGGTACACCTTTGTGCTATGACCCGACTGGCAAGCTGTCTGGCATGCTTCGTCATGCTCGAATGTTTCCATTTGGCAAAAGGAACCTCTCATGTTTACCGTTTTGTCATGTGAGACACAGAACAACAATCGTCATATTTCCCTTGTTGGTTGTCTTCCACCTGCTACCCCCCCCCCCCCTCCACACCTTAATACAGCAAACAAGTCCACAGAGTACACATACCACATGTTTCTGTGTACCTACACCATGTCTGTTGCATAGAGAAAGGAATAAAGCGCTGTTCCAAGTGAAGAATTTGAATTTCCCCTTAAAGACACGTTCAAGACAGTGTGAATTTTTATATTTTGTTATCCTGTCGGCCTTCTATATAGAAAGAGTCAACATGATCATTACTGAAGCAACAATAAACTTACTCAAAAGGCATATAACTTAAAAGAAAAAAGAGGAATGATGATTTGTCTGTCAAAATCATCAAACGGAAGACCCAAACCACCGGTCTGAAAACAATAGATAGGCCTAGATAGATATAGAGAGAGAAAGATAGGTAAAAAAATAAAATCTCGTCCTTACGCCCAAATCATCAATGGTGATATTAAAAAGTCATCTCGTCCATGTTTCAGTGTACTGCTTGACATTATAAGGGCACTCCACACTACATGTTCAATATCTCTCAATATGCTTAACGCAGGACTTACTTTTCTTCTTCTTCTTCTTCTTCTTCATCTGCTTCTTTTTTTTTTTTGAGTTGGCTCAACACTAGCTGTCTTCGGACTTTTGCAAAACATTCCGTTAACCCTTTCTGTGCCAAGGAGAAAAATGTGTACACATTTTACACACAAACTTATTGACTGATAACCAATGGCACACAAAGGGTTAAGAGTGCATGAGTGGATTTGACACTGAAGAGAAACATATACGTTTTGATGACCTCTCATAGATTCTAACTATTCATTTATTACTATTTGTTATCATGAATCTCATTAATAAGAGTGATGACAGACAAGACTCACTTTTTGTTGTTGGCTGATTGTTGGCAGAAATATTCTTAATATCAGGCAGAGAAGATTTCCGGGGGACGCACACACTGATTTCTACTGCAGCTGAAGAAGGGAGTGAGTTGTTGGGATACGTGGACTCCATGGTATTTCTATAGAAGTTATGCGAGCGCTTCGGAAGACGATCACTTTGTGCATGCTCCCGTTTATTTGAAGGTAGTCATTTCAACATGATTATGGATTTTCCAGTTCTTTTCTTTGCAGCTCTGATAAGCCATAATGCACCAAAGCCAATGTCTGATTTGTGTTCATCGACCTGAGACAGTCAAAGCGGTGTCTATGGGGCGCCAAGTGTCGCACAGGTTACTCTGTGACGAAATCACTGCTAATGCGACACTTTGGAGCCCTGTCGGGTACCCAATTGTCGCACGTATTAGATGATTCTGTCACGAAGCATCTTCTCTGCGACACTCTGTTAAAAGCTTTGTTTTTTTAGTGTGACCCTCCATTGGATTCCGATCATTATTCAATTTCTAGTATGCATATATATATATATATATATATATATACTAAAAAAAACCACAATGGTGTATTTACTTATCACATGTATTTTTATTTTACGTTAGGAAATTATTACAAATATGTTCTGCTTCTGCATTGTATGTAACATTCCCTGCTTATTTGATGGAAATGAAAATAAAGTTGTATTGAATTGATTTCAAATCGAGCTTACACAACGATTTTCTCACGAAATTGATAACTACTTTTCTCACAAAATCGTAGTAAAATAAACTTCTGCAAGTCAGTTCATTACGAGAATATGACAAGTAGCGTTACAAAATAATATATTGCAAATAATTTCGTATCTCATTTAAACAAGACGAAACTTTTAAAATGATTATGCGTTAATAGAGCATGTCAACGGTAACTAGTCCAAAACTTTGTGACATGCCTATTTTGCCAATGAAATCAGAAAATCAGATTTTTGTTCAACATAACTTTAAAAAACATTCATATTGAGTAAGTCCCTTGAAAACTGACTGAAAATTAACATTCTAACTGAAATTGAAGGAAGTCAGCATACCAAATTGCAGTGTATGAGGAAAACTGGTTCACCTGGTCCATGTAAAGGGCACACCATTGGTGTCCCCCTTACACGGTGAACCATCCATTTTGGCATCTTACCAAATATTTCAAACTAGTTCTATGTTTGTTTCAATAGAAGTGATTATTTTGAAGTAAGAAATTAACTATACTATTGAAAAAATGGTACAACCCCTATTTTTGGCCAGGAAAAAGATTCTTCAATGTTTCTAGTGTAAGGGGGACACCAAATATTATTTTTGCATTTCTTTTAATCAATAGAGTGGTCAATTTTTGATACCTGTTACAAAGAAACCACAGCTACATTGTAAAATATGCCAATGAGGAGCAATTATTGTTGTGATAAGACACACACAAAAAAAATAGCTATCACTGTGCCCCGACGTAATATTTAGGGAGACGCGAAAGCCACCTGTATGAAAATTATGATTTGGTCTTTTTTTTTCAAATTTATTTATTTTACCCAAATTTTCTCTTGAATCTTTTAAACTATGTGATTGCTACAAAAATAACAACAAACAGTTCATCACTGGTCCTCAATATGGATTCCACACTCATAAATTAAGGTTTCTCGTGTAAGCAATTATGTGGACACCAAAATTTACACGTGAAACGTCTTTCTTGGATTTACGTGCGCAAATGTGTATCAATTGATACATGAATTATCTTTATAGTGTTCAAAATTTGCTCGTCTTTTATCATTTTTGACCCCTTAAAATAGAGTTTAATCCACAAACAAGCTGTAAATCTGTCTAGCTGGTGTTACAGTAAAATGTCACACAATTTTGCCCCAAAACGTTGTGATTTTGCGCTTTTTGTCTGAATTCATGTGGAGCTTTGAAAAAGCTATTTCTATATTTTACTTTGAAAAGGAAGATACTTACCTGAATAAGAGTATTCAGACGTAAAATTGATTTAGGGTATGTAATTTTTAAGCAATGACAATATGAAGCAAATAGAAGGGACATATAACTAGTGGGACCCTTTTTAATGGAATTACCCATCTGTTGATATGCGTAAAAGAAACAACTTAAAATGTCAGGAGGAGAAGAGCTTTCCTAAGCTTTTTTAGATAATAGTTTCTATTTTGTTTTTATATACCGATTGATGGTAGAGTTGATTCAAGGGAGTTTCGATTTTGATAAAATGACTTTTGCTTATTTTTAATTCATTCATAGCATTCGAGATCACTGGAATGAATTCATCAATCGATTTGGAGCTAATATATTCCGGGGAAAACTGTCCTTCGAAAGCTCTTGTGTAATCTTTAATGCTATCATAATCAGATTTCTTGAACAATTTTCTTTTTTTTTTGTCTGTTTCACAGGTCTAAGTAATGTTGGTTTCACTGAGATGTTCACAACAGCTGCGTCATCACTTATTTGTAGAATAACTTCATACTTGCCACATAAATCATTCTTGAGTCTAGTTGGATTTCTAACGTGCTGAAATACATTATAATCCAAAGCTCTATCTATCATTACCCTTCTGTGGTCAGCATAGGTACCCCTTGATTTGATTCGAATGTAAAGTTTTCAAATAACCATGGGGTTTGAAATCCCCTACCAACCAAATTGAAGCCTGACGTCAAATCTAATCAAGGCATGAGTTAAAAGCCTGATGTAATGAACGTCAATAATTAAACACTGCCCACTGTAATATGTCAGCGATATTTAAAATTTCAGACAAACAATCTATTGTACAAGATCATGCTCCCTCGTTTCTAAATACTTGAAAGTGATTGGTCGAAAATTGTTCAAATGATTACTGTCTAAGCTAGGTTTTTCAAAAGGGCAATATGACCGACGTTATCAAGTGTTCAGGAACTGCGCCTGATGGCAATGAAAGGTTCATGATGTGAATTGTTGCAGGAAGAAATTTATCTAGACACACTTTAGCAGCCATGTGAGAAGAGGATCTACAGATTATAAATTGGACTTAGAAGAATAGATAAGACGTTTCAATTGCGGCTTAGTGCTTAAAGCAAACTCAGAAAATATGCACTTGGTGTTTACATATTTGCGAGAGAAATCAGAAAAAAAAAAAACCCCAGAGATTTCAGGATACAGTAGGATACAATGCTACTTACCTTGTTGTAAGAAAAAAAAATCAAAGTAAATAAAACAAACCAAAAACTTAGCCAGTTCAGGATTTGAAGGATGATCGGGAGAGCAAAGTCCGGATGTGCAATCGTGACACTTTTGATGGTGTTGAAAAGTTGTTTGATGTCTGCGTCAGCAATCTCCCATCAAGCCTCTTAGTTGCCTTGACTTAGTGTCGGCAAGGTTACTGTGGTATGACTCACCAACGGCGTAGGCAGGATTTCATCTTAGGGGGGTTGGTTAGTCGAAGCGACCGAGCCCGAGCGAGCGGAGCGAGTGAGGGGGGGGGGGGGGAGGGTGTGGGAGGGGGGTGTCCCCCCTCCCACGGTAAGAACTTTTTACATTTTGATGTTGTAAATGGTGCAATTTGATGCATGTTTTTGCGCGTTTTATCGACGTGAAACAGTCCCACTTGTTTATGGTAGCAGTTTATTTTGATGTAGATTATTATTGAACTATTTGCCCATAAAATGGTATAATTTAGATACACTTCTTGCATTAATTTTTTCACTGAATATCATGAACGCGACTGAACCCGAGCGAGCAGAGCGAGCGATGGGGTAGGGGAGGGTGTGGGAGGGGGGTGTCACCCCTCCCACGGTAAGAACTTTTTGCATTTTGATGTTGCAAATGGTGCAATTTGATGCATGTTTTTGCGCGTTTTATCGACGTGAAACAGTCCCACTTGTTTAAGGTATATAGCAGTATATTTTAGTGTAGATTATTATTGAAGAATTTGCCTATAAAATGGTATGATTTAAATACACTTCTTGTATTAAGTCTTTTCATTGAATATCATGAAGGCAACTGAACCCTAGCGAGCTGAGCGAGCGAGGGGGAGGGGAGGGTGTGGGAGGGGGTGTCCCCCCCTCCCACGGTAAGAACTTTTTGCATTTTGATGTTGCAATGGTGCAACTTGATGCATGTTTTTGCGCGTTTTATCGACGTGAAACAGTCCCACTTGTTTAAGGTATATAGCAGTATATTTTAGCGTAGATTATTATTGAAGAATTTGCCTATAAAATGGTGTATTTTAAACACACTTCTTGTATTAATTCTTTTCACTGAATATCATGATCGCGACTGAACCCGGGCGAGCGGAGTGAGCGAAGGGGAAGGGGGAGGGTGTGGGAGGGGGGGGGGGGGGTGTCCCCCTCCCACGGTAAGAACTTTTTGCATTTTGATGTTGTAAATGGTGCAATTTGATGCATGTTTTTGCGCGTTTTATCGACGTGAAACAGTCCCACTTGTTTATGGTAGCAGTTTATTTTGATGTAGATTATTATTGAAGAATTTGCCTATAAAATGGTATAATTTAGATACACTTCTTGTATTAATTCTTTTCACTGAATATCATGAACGCGACTGAACCCGAGCGAGCGGAGCGAGCGAGGGGGTAGGGGAGGGTGTGGGAGGGGGTGTCACCCCTCCCACGGTAAGAACTTTTTGCATTTTGATGTTGCAAATGGTGCAATTTGATGCATGTTTTTGCGCGTTTTATCGACGTGAAACAGTCCCACTTGTTTAAGGTATATAGCAGTATATTTTAGTGTAGATTATTATTGAAGAATTTGCCTATAAAATGGTATAATTTAAATACACTTCTTGTATTAAGTCTTTTCATTGAATATCATGAAGGCAACTGAACCCTCGCGAGCGGAGCGAGCGAGGGGGGAGGGGAGGGTGTGGGAGGGGGGTGTCCCCCCTCCCACGGTAAGAACTTTTTGCATTTTGATGTTGCAATGGTGCAATTTGATGCATGTTTTTGCGCGTTTTATCGACGTGAAACAGTCCCACTTGTTTCAGTAGCAGTATATTTTAGTGTAGATTATTATGGAACAATTTGCCTATAAAATGGTGTAATCTAAATGCACTTCTTGTATCAATTCTTTTCGCTGAATATCATGAACGCGACTGAACCCGAGCGAGTGGAGCGAGCGAGGGGGGAGGGGAGGGTGTGGGAGGGGGGTGTCCCCCCTCCCACGGTAAGAACTTTTTGCATTTTGATGTTGCAATGGTGCAATTTGATGCATGTTTTTACGTGTTTTAACGAGTTGAAACAGTCCCACTTGTTTAAGGTTGCAGTATATTTTAGTGTAGATTATTATTGAACAATTTGCCTATAAAATGGTATAATTTAAATACACTAGTCTTCTTGTATTAATTCTTACACTGAATATCATGAACGCTGTCTGTTCAGCAATCAAGCAGAAAAAGCATGCACACGAGGGTGTAGATAGGGGCATATCCCCTGCCACACGAAGGTGATTTTGCGTTTTCGGACCTGAAATTCAGCGATCTGGTGCAAATTTTTAGTGCAATACTTTTTCATCGAAGTGTTAAAATCACGGAATTTAGCTCTTATTCCGAATGTGCACCATCTGCATGTATGTATAAAGTCTAGTGATGTAGAGCTTAGGGGAAGGGGATTCCCCCTCCCGCTCGCGGAGCTTTTGCGTTTTTAGAATTGAAATAAAGCGATCTGGGTATAACCACAGTCTACTTCTATGCATGGCGGGGGGGGGGGGGGGGGGGCAGGGAGAAGGCGTGGGCGAGTGTTATCTCCACCCTTCCCTTCCGATGGAGCTTTTGCCTTTTTAAGGTTGAAATTGAGATATCTCGTATACGCATATTTGATAGAATCAACATTTGAGAAATCACCAGAGGGGGAGGGTTTGGGAGGGGGATACCCCCTCCCAAGCACGAGAGATTTTGCATATTTTGAATTGAAATTCAACGATCTGGTGCACACTTTGAGTGATCAAAAAAAAATATCTTATGTGATGAAAGGTTGCAAAGGAGACCCGCTTCATGTGCATGCATACAGTACACACGCATTTTTTTTTTCACCTCCCAAATCCCCGGTCCAAATCTTAGGGGGGGGGGGGGGGGGGGGGGTGGGGGGGGGGGCGACCGCCCCCATCGCCCCCCCCCCCCCCCCCCCCCTGGCTACGCCAGTGTGACTCACACACTTATACAGATACAGCTCTTTTCAATGCAAAGACCAGACTTGCTCATGCGGCGCTCTGCGCGGCGTCTGTCCCTTTAGGACTCCTTCGTTTCTGTTGTGTACCAAGAATTATTGGGCCGTACTGTCATGCTGCAGGATAGCCTTGGAGGGATACGCTGGCTCTCTGATCTGGGAAAGTGATGCTGAAATGCCATGCCTACAGGAGCAGAGCTCAATAGACCGCAGATAGCTGAAAGTGGTCTGCTTCTTAGGATTCGCCGGGCCTCTAAGGTTGAGAGTGGGGATGATGATGGAGTGGTCAGAGGTGCTGAAATGTGACAAAGTTCACATTCGATATGACGTTGTCAACTTTTCTGCTAAGAACTAGGTCCAGCGTTTGTCCAGCTTCATGAGTTGCCTCCGTAACATGCTGCTGAAATCCTAGAGACTCAATTCTCATTAAAAAGGATATAGCCAAATTATCCGAGCGATTGTCAACATATACGTTAAAGAAATTACCAAGCAGAATTGAATGACAGTCCTCGATTGCCATTGATTCCAGAAGTGTAGTGAATTTTGACAAAAATAAGTTATTATTTGAGTTGACATGTTAGTAAATGTAAAGAGCTTTCGTTCCAGTAGTTGAATATGTGAAGGATAGTCTTCATCTATGGTCACAACCCCCTATATCAGAATGGTTTTTTAGCCAATTTCGGCGGTGAACGGACCAGCAACCGACAGGGCACCAGTGATTTTTAAGGCATCGCTTGGTCGCCCCTGAAGGTTTAGAGCGGAGTTAAAATTTCGGTGGCGACCTCCTAGTTTTATGTTGCCGCCCTAATAAACTCGGTGTCCGGACGGCAACCGTCCGGAAACCGACCTAATCAATCGGTCGCCGTCGACTGATTTAGTGAGCAAAAATAATGATGATAAAATGGCAAAAGCACTGGAGAAAACCAAGGTTCTAGACGGGAAGAGGAACCAGGGCTGTCTGGGGAAGGCGGGCTGGTGCAGAGGCAATTAAACCCCCAACAGCTCCCCCCCCCCCCCTCCTTCCTGAAAGAAGAAACATGTAGCTGCAGTTGCTACGTGATACACTCAGAGGTAGCCCAGGCAGAAGAGGACTTTGCTAGAAACATAAGGGCAGCTAGAGAAGACAAGGACAACCACTTTGGGGCAGATGAGATGAAAACTAAAAGTTTGAGTTATGTTGATATGAATGATTGATTTCGTTATTTTTTATTCATCTAGGCCTATTGAATGATGTCGTAATGAATGAAAAGATATCGGGATAATGAGAATAGGAAATAGAATAAGAAATATGAAATATAGTAAAAGTACCGTAGCAAACAAAGATAGTTTCGAACATTCAAATCTAGGAGTGATAAGGGCTGTTCTAGAGTTCGTTTCTCCTTCATTTCTATATGATTTCTTATTTTCTACGTGTAACTTATCTTTAGTTTCATAACTGAGGTCAACAGCCCGAAATTTCATTCTTAAATCCCTTACTACGACTTTCATCTTCATGGCGAATTACACTCTACTTTGAGAAGAATAACTAACTCCCGCAGCCTCAATATGTATATACAATGAATTGTTTGTCCGCTTACTTGTCTGTTCCACTATACACAACTCCCCCCAATCCAGTCTGTTGCATGGGGGTCATTATCTATTTTGGCAACAAAAAACAAAACAAAACAAATGATGTTCGTGGAGATTAACGACTCAGAACAACACACACGCGCGCACGCGCACTCACTCACTCCCTCTCTCACACACATACACACAACACACGCCCTCTATACCCAAACACGACACCTGTCCAACATTAAACAAAACGCCCGCGCGCAACGCCATGAAATCCATCACTGAACAGTGGCCACTCGTCACCGCAAAGTGTATACCTTTTTTTAAATACTTACATTATTATCATATCCAAGTATATGTATATGTGTGTATGCGGTTGCTCTTTACATTATATTTGCACACGCCATGATGTATTGCTATGTAGCAGTGTTATTTCACATACCTGTAAGAGTGTGTGCTTTCTTTCCAGTATTTAGATCGGTTATGAAAGTCTATTTGAATTGAGTTATTCATTTTTTTTTTACAGCTTAGAGTTTGCTCTTTCAGAATATGACATTACCTAAAAATCCATGTCTGGTGACTTATTGCTGGTGCTGTGATGAAGGGTCATTTGACGTAAACTTTGATCAGGAGCCGCGATTTTTAATACTCATTCACATTAGGGGGAACCATGTCTTTTATCTCCAAAATAATAGTCATATCTACGTGGAAGGTGTGTAGGGTGCACGTAGTGTTGTCGTGATCATTCCTGTACAGGGCATTGATTGAGGGGGGGGGGGGGGGGGGGTCGTGCAGTTTCAACAGTTGGAGTTCGCTAAAATCTCCCGCCAATACTATTCATTGTTATACTTGCCTACTTTGTCTTCTTCTGTGGTCCCCTTTACTGAAATTTGACTTCATTGCTGTCATTATACAGTGTATATTATCACATTAATTTTCAGTGAGAGAGCCTGCAAAATTCAAGTGCTTAATGGCGCAATCTATAGTAACAGGTCATCTCCTCCTTGTCCGATTAAAAGAAGAAATGAATCTTGAAAATAAAACGATTATTGACTACACACTTAAAATTAATTTGAGGAAGAGATCAATCGTCGGATTCATCGACATTCTTGGTATATTTTTCCTTAAGATATGAGTGACTGAACCACGTTTATCCTTTAATAATAACTATTTTGAATGCATTTTGTGATAGAGGGATTAATTCCACCCAATGCTTATCGTTACCATCAATTCAACTATTCGCAGTCATCTGTTTTCAGCGAGATAATTCGAGATGGTTCAAGGCCAGATTTCTAATCCACTTTGTCTCCTATGTGTGGGCAGGAAAATGAGGTGGTTGTTGTTGTTTTTTTCAAAGAGAGAATACAACTTTTCCACTCTGCCTGCGAACATTCATGCCATTGACCATTTTTACCTCATGGTAAGGACACATTTTACTAATGCTCCTAACTTGAAATACGTTTTATTTGCCTTAACATCTTTATTTGCTGTTATGTGAACTTTAATCTCAATCATCCGAGTGGAACTTCCCCAGCATTATTATTTTGTACAACTTCAAATTGAGCAATAAGGGGAAAACCACGTCTTTTATTTCCACAATCATGGTAGAGTGTGTAAGGGTGCCCGTTGTGTGGGCGTAAGGGACGTAAATCGGAGGGAGGGGGGATCATGCAGTTTCCACAGTTTGAACTCGCTAGAATCTCCTGCCAAGACTATACAAATTCATTGTTATACTTGCATAATGAAATCTAACATTCTGGAATCATTCTTCCCCAATGTTTGCATACTATTCAAATTGGATTTAAAAGCAAAATGAATCGATACTTCCACAAAGTAGTTATTCGTCTTACCGACCAGTTTGTAATTGCCTGGTAAATGAACATTTTGATCATATGATTAAAGAAATAATACAGAATTATTGAAACAAATGCCCTGTCGGACAACAATTAAAGCGGGTACGGTAAAATATAGGTAAAGGTCATAATAGAATAACATGTTCAATTCAAATGAGTTAGATTCATTTATTGACATTTGCAAGTTGGCATGAAACTGTCTTTTTACTCATCGACTCGCTTGGAAATGTGTTGTCTACCTTTATGATCGCGTTTGTACATACACAATACAAATAGATAGTGAATAATCATCCCTCAATGTAGACCAACTGTCCTAGAAGTATTATGCGTTTACAAACATGTTCCAGTTTATTTGCCAAGTTGCTTTTAAACAAAATATATACAAATCATTGAATTTTACCTGAAAAAAGATGCATATAATCTTTTGGTTGCTGATGCTCTTGATTACTTTAAAAGGGTAATCGTCTTTATTTCGATTATATACATATATATATACACACACAAAAAGAAGAAAACAAACATGGTAATGCATTTTTTTTTTTTTTTTTGGCCAGTAAAGAGTGAATTTCTTCGACTCAAATTTTCAGCGGCCTCCGCCTTCTTCAGGAGGCTTGACAATCGAATAAATTCAATCTTTATTGGCAAAAAAAAAATGCATTACCAATTTGTTTCTTCATTTCTTCGTGGAGCCAAATTCGTGAATTCTCATTATGTATGTATATGTATATGTATATATATATATATATATATATATATATATATATATATATATACATATACTAAAAACGCTTTTCATCTCATTTCATTTTATTTCATTTACCCTGGCGAGGAAAGCACATGATATAGAACCAAGACATATGTACTCTCTAAAACAAATGGAGTGAAAATATTCACTCTTAAAAGAGTTAATACATAAAAGAGTGAATTTAGAGTGAAATTCGGGTGAATTTTTAGTGAAAATGTTCATTTTCACTCGTTTTAGAGTGACGTGAAGGATCACTCCAAAATCTTCGAGTGATCCTTGTGATGATGTCACTCCAAAATGAGTGAAAATGAAAATTTTTACTCAAAATTCACTCCAATTTCACTCTAAATTCACTCTTTTTTGCATTCACTCTTTTAAGAGTGAATATTTTCACTCGATTGTTTTAGAGAGTACAAATATATATGTATGTATATATATATATATATATATATATATATATATATATGAAGAGTTTGTTTGCAAAAACCGATAAGTCCATATTTGCCAAATGGAGATATTTGCAATTAAAGGTCAAGAAAAATAAAGAGAATTATCAGAAATTGTTTGCATCTTTAGATCATAACTTCAAAAATGTACCTTTATATGTAGTGGCCAATATATCATTTAAAAGGTATCATTTTGTACTTTATGACAGAGACTGTACTTCAAAATCTTCAAAAATGGACTTATCGGTTTTTGCGAACAAAGTCTTCATATATAAAATAAGAGAGAGAGAGAAGAGAGAGAGAGAGAGAAAGAGAGGAAATTCTTCCTTTTGTTTTCCTGCTTACATTTTGGAGAAGTCATTACTTAGGTTGGGTAGAGCTGGGAAAACATGGAGTAGGAATGCTGTCCACGTTCGGATATACAGTATTCGAGAATCCTTTTAACGAATAGTGCAATTGATTTATCACTCATCTCTATGTACGTACGCACGTCCTAGGCAAAGGATGTCGATATAGGAGTCAAGAGTTGACGATGAGCTTATATCTTTTGATGCCCATATTCGCTGGCACTTGGCTGCTAACGTGTGCAGTTTGTCGTTTTCGAATGCCCACGTCATGGAAGAAAATTTAATCGGAATACCCATGTTTCCAACGATACGTAACGGGGCTTTAAAGTATCAGAAGGAAATGTTTTTAATGAATTTGAAAAAAATAATAATAATTTCTAGACTTGCAACTGTACTCAGGGACGTCACGCTCTGAAAATGTAAAGCTATGAAAAGATGAAGATAGATTTTGCCGATCTCTGACTATCAAAACCACATCTGACGAATAAAGAGAACTAACATAAAATCGGAACATTCATATTGTTCTGTGATTAATGGTTTTATTGATGGTTAAAAAGCGACACGCATTTTAAAATGGTAAAAAAATTCCCTTCACAAAACACCAGGCTACAAACATATTATCGTACTCTGCTTGATTAACTTGTGAGCGTGCAAACTATTGAAATGAAGAATACATGAGACCATGGTCCAAATGAAAAAAAAAAAATTATACATTTGGAATATGAAATATTTTTAAACTAAAATGTCGAAAAACGATAGTTTAACCTTGTGTCCTATAGCACGAGTATACTGTCAGTGGTGCCGATGTATTATGTGGTGTAATGTCCTGATGTATCCTCGAACATTTTGCAGTTTCATTCGTACTTGTCACTGTTTCATTATGAAACCTTGTATTTTTCATGTGACTACAAATAATGAGGATGAAAATCTAAATAATGTAAATATGAAATTCACCAATGGTAACATACATCGTTGTTATTATTTGTTTGCTATTCTTGGTTTTTCAATCCATTCTTTATTCATTCATTACTTATTCATGTTAGATTTACTACAGTTATGTTTTCACTATCGACATATTTGGAAGAGCTCAGTCAAGTTTATGAACAACATTTCACATCAAAGATAAAGAGGAGACAATTCATATGAGCTAAACAAAACAAATCATTCGAAGACCTACTTTGAATAAAAAAGGCACGTTTACAACGATTGATGTACACTGGGTGTTTTAAAATATAGCATAGTTTGAAGGATCTCTCTCTCCAAATCCAAGACCAAGACGAATATTTTGTTTTGCAAACATCTGACTAGTTTTCAGTGAACTTAAAAGGAACTCGAACTTTCACTATAATGTGGCGACTGGTGTGCCTCCGCCATTTCACATTGTTTTTCAAAGAGATCGACAGAAAATGCTGTCAACGTGAGACAATGGTCTCATGATGTATGATTTACAAACACTCACTGTCTTTACACTTGTATACTACAATATGTATATATATGTATGTATATATATATATATATATATATATATATATATATATATTTATCTCCTACGGAATCATGTGCAGTATGTTCAAGTTTTCTTCAAGTGCATACATTATTCAATTTATATCTAACCTGCAGTGCTGTATCTATCTAATCTATATTCACTTTTAAGTAGTGTCATTTCAAAATTTTTAACCTGACCATTGGTCATAGCACACAAACACTTTTCTTTCTACCACAGTGCTTGATATCACAGAGTGTTATAGACGTTTTCGTTTGCAGCTACCCCCTAAAGTATGAATTTGTCTTTCGTAAAAACGCATGTTATTATAATTTGCACAAACGTACTGGACATACACTATTTCTTTTCATTTTTCCATCTTACAAAGTACACGTTTAACGGTACAACATAGATATCTATTATAAGAACTTTTTCAAGGTAGAGCGAACATTGCATTGATTATAGCAAGACTCTACCATGGGCAGAAAAAAAAAATCCACAGAAATAAGCTACAGAGTTCGGAATAGCTAGAAATCATGGCAAATCCTCATCTGGATGTGTGCAATCAATGGTTCAAATAATATGTATAGTTCGAATTTTCAGTTATTGATAACAAAACAATAGTAGCAATGATAAGGCTGCTACCGGATGCTTATTAACAAGTGTAACAAAGATGTTACAATAGCAGAAAGGTAATGTTTACATAAAATCATAGAGTAGAATAGTACAATGCAGAAAGGAAGCTTTTATATCACATATATTCAAACATTAACGACTGCATAGTTCCTCCTGATGTTTGCGGGCGAGTAGACAAACAATCGTCTTTAAAAGAACACATGAAACGAGCTTGCAATTAGCTCCATGCCCACTAAATATTACCTCTAGTCTGAACAAGAAATATAAGGAAGCATGAATAGCGTGTTGTTATATCATAGAAACGTACGTCCGTCTATAAACTGGACTTTGAGATTTTTTTATTTTTTTGGCTATAAAGCTGTTATGGTTAGAAATGTATACAGATTATAGATCGCAAAGTTCCAATATAAACCACAGGAGTATAGTGGAAAATAATATCTAGGCGATGATTTCACCTTTCCGCATCCGACATCCCAGGGATCCTCGGGTTTATCTTTTCACATCCGACGTATTCTCGTAGCTGGAGTAAATTTAGTAACTTTCTCTGCAGGCTTCCCAGACATGTCGCCAACACGAGAAGAGCTGCATATCTATCCTTCTGTGAGAATGAATGATAAATGTAACAATGTAGCTTTCATCAAAATTGTCGCCAGCTTCTTTATTCTGCAACAAACATATTAAGTTTCTCTGCATCATTCATTTACGTAAGATATATATGAATATATGATATATATGAATAGAATATACATGAGCTGCGTAACGTGAATGGAGGAGAGACTTGGGAAGAATATGAAGTCATGATTAATTCCAGTACAGAAAAATTTTGAACAATTTCAAATCTTAAAAGAAGATAAAAAAAAATCGAAATTCTATAATGATTCGCCGTTAGTGTCGTCTCTGTAAATGCATTCTAGCGACAAAGACAGAGTTGTATGATTATACAACTTTCAAAATCAAATAATGATTGGACTACCGTTGTTATTTTTTGGTCTTTGTATACCAGTCGTACATAAAGCTACAAATCATAGATCCCCTGATAAACGCTACTTAGAAATCATCAGTTAAATGTAAATTGCCTAAGCTCTTCGGCGATTGCGGACCCAGTACGTCATTCTGCCAGTAATGCTGTTTGATGTTTCACACTCAATGATAATATAATACATGCTACCTTTCCATTTCAAAATTCTTCGTTACTACACGTTTTTGATTTTTTTTTCACAAAGAAAATTTATTCATATAAACATTCAGGTACAAAATAAAATAATGTCACATGCAGTACATAAAGACAAATGATCGAAATTTGGCAGCTAAATGTGAAACAATTAAATAATGTAGATACGATTCCAATTAATATTAGATACAAAACCTTTGGTTTTCTCAGACATATATATTCGTCTACTTTCTTTGCTTGTTTTAAGAATTGACAAAATTGGCTAAAATGTAACGATTTCTTTTTATTTTTTACAGAAAATATGAAGTATTTTGTGTACAAATAAACCACGTTGTAACATTTTGGATTTTCTGTCGAACCAAGTACAAAGGAACTTTTAGTAATTTGAATTTTATTCTGTAACATAGTTTCTTGTATTTGAGCAATAAATCTTTTAGTAGCGTCACATTTCCAAAACAGACGTGCAATTGTTTCTGTGGAGCTTGAACAAAACGCACAAAGGTGTGTGTCAGATAGCCCCATTGTAAAAAGCAATTTAACACCAATATTTCTATGTAAAATTTTGTATTGGAAATAACGAAGTCTTTGATTCAAAGTAGATGTATAAGGAACATTATATATTTCAGTCTAGTCTAAGTTTTGATTAAAGATTTCTTCCCATTTCCTTTCTGATTTAGGTGGTTGAAATATCCTCTCACATAATTTTCGATGTATATATCGACACATCTTAATTTTTTAAAACAAATTTGATATAGTTTCTTCTTGTTGTGCTTTTATTCTATTATCATTTACTGATTTCTCTTCAATATTTTTCCATTCTAAGGGGATTGAATGAATAACTGAAAAATAGTCTTAAAGATTACAACAAACACCGCATTTAGTCCGAAACTGTTCAAAAATTAAAAAAGATAAACCATCATCACTCAATAAATGTTTAATCTTTAATACACCCCTTTGAAACGTAGTTTCCGTAAATACAATCTCATTATTTATACGAATTAATGAATTAAACCATATTACTTGGTTTTTCACTTGTTCTACAGATAACTTGGGGGAAAAAGTATAATCACACCAAGCCTTAAGAATGTCACGTATAAAACTACTTTGTATCAAATTGATTTTCTTTTCTGTTCCGGCCATATTACAATACCAAATCATATTCTGCTCTAAGTTTTCTAAATAATGTTTCAGAATTTTTCGTTACTATACGCTTTCACTTACTTTATAACTTTGTCAGCGTCTCCTTAGCAATGCGTGCAGAGGAAAACAAGGACGTATACGTATCCTTTGGTGCGGGACTTATTACCCTTGTTTGAGTTCCAACATTTGTGAGAACGTTTGTATTTGTCGATGAGATCTCTTTCGCTCATATTTGTTTGACCTCTAGCCAGGCGCACAAAACACCTAGCTTCGTCTACAGGGTGGCATTTACATTGTTCACAGTCGATTTTCGTGGATCGAGGATGTTTGTTTCTAATGTAATTTATAGCATTCTCCTGATTCGTATATCCAATATAATATCTGTGGCATTTAGACAATTTGCTTATAATATAGATCAGATGATCTGTATTTGCGACCTTCTGCGGTTCCACCATTTTGCTAATTCCAAAACGGCGTGAATAGTTCCGTTCTTTGAGCAAAGACTAATCCCAAGTTTTCCTTTGAAGCTGGGAGCAAATGCTACAACTGTGGCGAAATTTCTCGGACGACAATTCCAGTAGGAAAATGTTGATGAAATTCGATACCAAGCAGACTCGGACTGTGTTTAATGTTTAAAGCTGTCTGTTTAACATACGTTTCCGATGAAGTCATGCAAAAAAGAAGAAGAAAGAAACAAAAATCAGCAGCGATCCGCAGTAGCACGTCTTACACCGTCCATCGATAAAACCTACTTTGCCCGATAACAGTCTACCCTCTCGTACCGTATAGGTAGACTAGTATTTGAGAATGACGTGCACACAACACGCGCACATCGAATGAGGTCATCATCCGTATCTTGAGCACACTTATTTCGACAAATTGCAACAATTAATGCTCCGTTACAAAAAGCTCCATGACATTTCCTCTGACGGCAATTGATCGCAATTTTCTCCTGTGACTTTTGCTCCCCGACATTTGCTTTGCCGATTTTTATTATTATTTTTTTTTTCGCTGCGGCGGCTCCGCCGACAATTCCTCCTGTTATATATTTGCTCCGCAGACACTTTGCTCCATACCAGTATTTTCTTCGAAGGGTATAGGCACTATTCAAGCGCTTAATCTTACCGAGCCATACTCTGCGCAATAAGTGGGACAAAAAAAAAGGATGTACAACTTCACAACAACAACAAAGCAGGGATTATCAAATCAAGCTAAAATTGATCATGCTGTATTTACGCATTATATTCATGACTAATAAAAAAAAAAATAAAGCAGTATCAACATAGCATCACCCCTCTAAACGTTGTTAGAGTTGAAAGTGAAGAGTGTGTAAAGGATTTTTAAGAAGTGAGAATGGAAATATGAAGCTACGGTCAGAAAGATTCGCACTAAGGATGCGTTCGTACGAATGTCACTGTTCCTACGAATTCTAAAGTTCGTAGAGATTCGTAGATGGGGCACAGATTCTTACGGCCTTTTTATGAATTTTGTCCGAATGCTGTTTAATTCGCAAGGACAGTTTAAGACCTTTTAGGGAAACGAAATGCTTTTCAGTTATAAAATGGCCCTGGAATCCGGACGTTTTTCGTAAGAATGTCTGTCGTTCTTCTTTCGTCAGACTTACGGCCATCTTACGATTTCCTTTTGTCGTTAGATGGTTGTAGTACGTGCAACTCACGCCACTCTCATGTCATTGGTAAGAAGATTTTACGATTTTTAAGTATATTTTGTCGGGTTGTTAACATGACTCTTCCGTGTCTGTCGAAAATTCTGCAACAGTTGAAAGTTTTATACTTCAAGATGACAGCAGTTCCAAGGAGACTACAACTGCAGCTGCATCTGCAAGTAGAGGAGGAGGAGGAAGAAGAGGATCGAGTGGCTTGTCTGTTGCGTATGGTAAACAAATGAGACTGAATTATTGATAAATGTGGCCCATCACGTCAGAATGAGACAGAAATTGCGAGGCGAGAAGTTGAGAAATGGGTGCTGTAATGGGGAATGTAATTCGAAATACATACACGGTTTCCGTGGCCAATGAGATAATCCATTGTTCATATTATTTGGATTTTTAACGGTGTACAAAAGATTGATATCATAAAGGCCTCTTACGTCTTTCGTAAGAATGCCTTACGAACGGAGATTCGTACCGCGGTCTTACGAACAACTCTTCGAGTTTGTAAGGCGTTCCTACGGGACTTGTAAGGTGTGAGTACACAATTTGTGCAACTGTTGAGTTTTAGGGCGTATAAAGTCAAACTCGCGAAGTTTATGCTGACGGTCTCCTGCTTCCTTATTTAATTAAATGTCCCGCCTTATTTGTATTATATGTATCTATAAATGTTTCACAAAGATTTTTTGTTATGCATGTAGTATAAATTGCACTTTTGTTTTGTATTGCTCCTTTTTTATCATTTGTAATTTTGATTTTTTTTTTTGTTTATGTTTGGTATAAATTTGTCAAATTGATGTTATTCATTTTTGATGTGATTTGAGTTGCGAAGACAAACTAAATACGAACGAACGAATGAATGTACTGAAATTATAGAAACAAAAATCAAGATTGACTAGGTTAACCCGTTTCACCTATAATTGAGTGCGCGCACAAAATCAGTGCGCGCGACTTCTGTTTGGTTTGGTGATGCCCGGTCATCTGGTCATTATTACGCTCCACCGTCGAGTGCACAACGAAATCTGCTATTGATTGGATTATAAGTATACAGTGGGAAATTATAGATGTCTGGCGACATTGACGTATCATTCAAAGACTATGTTTAGACGATTGCTGGTTTTTCCCTTAGTTAATGCTTTGAAAGATATTAAATTAGGGTATGGGGAGGGGATGAATAGCACGGGATATATGCTATGTTGTCGAATGAAGTTTCTGAGGGAGCAAAACATGTAGAGTCGACTGGGACACACGATTAACCCAATATCCATGAAACATTCATCTCGAAGCATGTTATGCAGAATCCGTGTGCGCCTCCTTTTAAAGTACACAAATATAATAATTCAAGTCCGTTTCCAGTTGCAATTTGCAACAAACGACTACTCAATAATTTCATGAAGCAAACGTCCGCCATTACTATTTTTTTCATGGACCATTTTGTCCGTTATGTTTATGTCCGGTAAGATTACCCACCTTTGCTGGATACAGAGTTACATACTTAGAAATACATATAGAAATACCCATAAAAAGGTATCTTTTCTTTTAGTAAAAACTGTAAGAAAAATTTGTACTGTCTGCTGGTATTGAATTGTATTTGTCATATGCTTACTAATTGTACATGCGCCCATCATTAAAACAGAGTGGAAGGCCTTGGATCCCTTAATGATTTCCGAGCTGAGAGGAGACAATTATCTGTCGGTCAGTACTCTCTTTAAGAGACTTGAAAAAGTATATTATATACATACATATATATATACATATATATATATATATATATACATTGTATATATACTGTATATATATAAAACATAATATATATATATATAGAGAGAGAGATAAAGTGCATACTCGTTACTCCAGGGGAGCATTCCAACCAGTCGCCGTTTACAGTTTATACAGGCATTCACCAAACGCTTTTATCCACTCAGCCACGACAACAGTTGCTCTGCAAAAAGATGCGGCAAGTATTATGTATTTATATAATTGCACGTACATGTCTAACTTTCATAAACGTATCGCTTACTTCATTTCCTTTCATTTCATTTCATTTCATTTCATTTCATTTCATTTCATTTCATTTCATTTCATTTCATTTCATTATATTTCATTAACTTTAATATTGTTGCGTTTCGAACAAGAGTCAATGAATCGATCACACCAACATAAATCATTGCATTTCAAGAGAGCACATTTATTGGCGTCTTGACTTCAGGAGGACCAAATCCAGACTCCCTCCCAAACAGGAGTTTCAGCTTGGCATCATTGCCAGCCAAGTATACAAACAATTAACCAGTTGGCTACTTCCATCATAGAAGCTTGGGATTAAATGAGAAACTAATACAGGTACAATCGGGCAATAGGGTGGTAATTTGAGGGAGGCATGGCTACGCCAATAGGACAAAGAGACATAAAGTTGAGACTATTACAAAGGGGTGACATCAAACGTCTAGCTACTAGGGGAGGACAAAGGATAGGTTCTTGCATGGTCAGTATTGTAGATGAGAAAAGGGCTACAATTACTGCTTTATTCTAGGCACCAACACTAAGCTTATACGTGTGTGTCTTGGCTCAATTAACACATAGGGGCTAGCTAAGCCCTCCACTTTATGACTTTAGGACAAAGGATTTTCAATCTGTACAAGATGTATGTGTGGGAGAATACTGATAAGAATTAGGACATTGACCCTGACTATGAAGTGTAACCAGTATACAGGACAAGTTATTGACCTTAAAAATATTACATGATACGTCTTATCCTTTTGTTTCCTCATTTTTGAAACAGAGAATTCACAAAACTTTATTTTTTTTTAATTTAAGTGCACATCTCTTCGATTTGTTACTGACATATTATATTAAGGGTAATATTATTCCCCCTGCCTTCTGAAAGAGAGAAGTCAGGTGTTCTTTTGTTATGCGAGAAAAGTGAGAATATGTTGACTTTTCTTTATATTTCTTTATATCGTTGTACTCATGTGACATCACAAGCTATAGCAGTCTTCTCATCCAGCCTTGAGTGAGCAGAAAATTAAAAAAAATTCATGACTTTTGAACGGATTGTCAGATTTTCCTCAAACTCTCAATGATGTGCTCTACTAATATTACTGCATTCACTCAACCCACATGTCTATGAAGGTGAACTAGTCTTTTAAACTTAATTTTACAAGTTAGATAGAATGGATACTATTTAGATGGATTACTGCGACTTTATTCCTCTCAGGGTGCTTTAACTGCAAGCAATTCTAGGTTCATAAATGTGAACCTTTCGCATTGTGTTTGATATTATGCAGCAAATTTCAGTGCTTACTGTTGGCCAAATATTACTAAGTTTTACACGAATTTTGTATTTTCTTTTCTTTTCTTTTTTAGAGGGGGATGCCAACACTAAAATTTTGTTCACAGAACTTGTATTCTACAATTTGACTTTGCTACAAAATATTGTCGCAATACCATACGCCAATTATGTGTATAGTATGAAAAGCATCTATGGCATACTTGCCTGTATAAAAAACAAGGCAATCGCCAAATTGTGTCTCGCCCATTCGCGTACAAGGAATGAATATTTTTTTATAACTCCCAGAAGTTAATTGACCTGCTTATGACCTTTGACCTTGTGGTGACCTTCAAGACCATAAGGGACATTTACCATCCAAGTTTGGTCACAAACGGACAAAGGGATCAAAAGTAGTGAGCCATAATCGAAACGCGCCATAAAAACTTAACATTGGGCCCTAAATATTTGTTGACCCCTTTTTGTGACCTTTGACCTTGTGATGACCTTTAACTCCCCAAGGGACATCTACAGTCCAGGTTTGGTCACAAACGGACAAAGGGATTAAAAGTTATGAGCCATGAACGAAATGCACCCTAAAAACTTAACAGGCCCTAAAAGTTCGTTGACCCCCGTTTGTAACCTTTGACCTTGTGGTTACCTTCAACTTCCCAAGATACATCTACCATCACCCAAGTTTAATTGCCATTGTAGCAACATGTGCTGAGTTACGTGTGATAAGAGAGTCTTGCAAGTAAACTTTAGCGTACGACCTCAAATGACCTTTGTCCTTATCATGTGACCTCCAACGGCACCATAACATGAAGGTACCCCCAGTGCATCTATGACCCAAGTTAGGTTGTAATCCAAGCAACTTATTCGAAGTTATTTGTCAAAAGAGAGTCTTGCAGGTAAATTTTAATAAAGAAAAGAGAGTCTTGCACATACTCTTTAATATATGACCTCAAATGACCTTTGCCATCATCACATAACCTCTGACAACACCGTAACATGAAGATACCCGTAGTGCTTATATCACCCAAGTGTGGCTGCCATTGCTGTAACAGTTGCCAAGTTATGCATCATAAGAGAGTCTTGCAGGTAAACTTTAACATTTGTGACGGACGACGGACGACGGACGGAAGACGGACGACGGACGGACGCCATTTGGATCCCTTAGTCTCGCCTTCACCTCCGGTGGGCGAGACAAAAAATCAACATTGAGTATGTTCAAGTCAAACTTGCAACATAAAACGACGTGATTGCACTAAAAGAAGAAGTGAAAAGCCCTATATAAATTATTGCTGTCGTATTCAAACAATGCTATCAGGTGTGGCAATTGACGCTGAATCCTGTTGCAAAGCTGTATCATAATTATTGTCATTATATCATGATAATTTTTTACGTAAGTCACCACTGTTATTTCATTAGCATATTTTTGCATGAACCGATTGCAAATACATCCGAATGAATGTTTCAATTTTATTTTTTAGTCATTAAGGAATGGAACAATTGTTCCCGCTACTTTCATACGTCACTCTTATGAGCGGCCTATTACCAGATGCAATATCAGCCTTATAATCAGCCTTACCCACTTAGCCATGACAACAGTTGCTCTGCAAAAAGATGCGGCAAGCATCTAATAGTATTATGTATAAATATGTATATTATGTATTCATAAAATTCCACGTACATGTGTAACTTTCATAAACGTATTGCTTACTTGATTTCATTTCATTGCATTTTATCAACTTAAATATTAC
The DNA here is from genome assembly GCF_040938485.1 of Diadema antillarum. Classification (NCBI taxonomy): domain Eukaryota; kingdom Metazoa; phylum Echinodermata; class Echinoidea; order Diadematoida; family Diadematidae; genus Diadema; species Diadema antillarum. Next base: position 1,034,651 of record NW_027271039.1, read on the forward strand.
ATGTGACGTCTTACTCTTTTGTTTCCTTATTTTGGAAATCATGTTAGAGTAGATTCTCACTACTTCCACAATAAATTTGAATGCAAGAATAAAAATCAGACTTCTGTGAGACAAAATACAGGTATGCATTCGGAAATTGTGAATATAAGTCATTGATATACTGTTGTATAATTTACGTGGGTATATGTTTCCGCGATATTATTCCTCATATTAATCATTCTGACCATTGTGTAGCCGGTGTCTACTCAACGCTCTTTTTATACATTTGTTGTCATTCAATTCATTTTCAATTCAATTCATTTTATTTTCATACTTCTCATTTATGAACGTTACAACAGAAACCAGACAAGTTCTTTTACCTTGTGAACAATGTGCAGAAAACAAACAATATACATGGTGATAACACAGTAATTACATGTAATGATAACTGGTCAAAATCGAAATCGAAATGGGGTTGATCAAAGAGAAGTATGACGGGACCTACATGAAAGCTAGCTTTCATTCTGTTTAACACAACGAGAAATAAAATTAGCACACAATACAATTCCTTTCTTATCTTATAAATTGTAAGATAGTGATGTCCTTTTATCCATTCTTTGTTTTAAGCCCTCATTGTGATCGTTCTTTATATCTGCCTTAATTAACCCCTTTTTTGCATAAAGACATGTATTTATTGTTATCGATATCATGAAATCACGATCCAACATTATCATGTTCACTCTAAATCAAAATGATGATGGTTATTTTTTATTGATTCGAAGACCATTATGAAATGTTTCATGTGTTTTCGTAAAAGATACATTTATATATACATATACATACAATATGTATAAATACACACACATGCACACCCACTCATACACACACACATCCACTTATATAATTGTTACAAATGTTGAAAATATTGCTATTCCTCATTCGTATCATAATAAATTCCGCATAACCATAAAACCAATTTGAAGATTTGTGGCACAGTTTATATTAAGAGTTTTATTGCAAAGGAAACTAACACAGTTCTTGTAATTAATGGGAGAAAAGTTGTGACACCGCCTTTCCATTAAAAGACAAGTTCACCTTTATAAACATAAGGATTGAGAGAATGTAGCAACATTAGTAGAACACATCATTGAAAGTTTGAGGAAAATCAGACCATCGGTTCAAAAGTTATGAATTTTTGAAGTTTTTGTGCAGTACCCGCTGGATGAGAAGACTACTGCAACGCATGAATAACTTAGATGTCACATGCGTACAACAATATAAGGAAAATATAAAGAGAATTTCACAAAATTCCATCTTTTGAAAAAAGTACACATTCCCCTGACTCCTTACCGACAAATGTTATGGGTAATATCATTCCCCCTGCCTTTAGAAAGAGGCAAGTCAGGTGCTCTTTTATTATGCGAAAAAAGTGAAAATATGTTGAATTTTCTTTTACATTTTCTTTATACTGTTTTACGCATATGACCCACAAGCTGAAGTAGTCTCCTCATCCAGCGGTTCCAACACAAAAATTAAAAAAAATTCATAACTTTTGCATCGATTGTCCGATTTTCCTCAAACTTTCACTGATGTGTTCTACTGATATTGTTGCATTTTCTCAATCCTTATGTTTATGAAGGTGAACTTGTCCTTTAAAGTGTGTAAAAGTAGCGCTTAGCTCATTATTAGATGAAATCCTTTACATAATTATATCAGGTAATTTTCAAACCTCCCCAGGCACGTGAATCCTTTAACAAGATTTTAGTAAAAACTTATCTATGGTTGCTACGGTAGAAATTGAGAGAAATGAAGAGAGAAACTCTTTGTATATTACAGAATATGGGTTTTGCATTATGCTAACCACCAGTCTACAGTTTTATTATTGTTATCATCGTACAACTGATTCGTAATATCATTAAAACACCACCATTATTACATAAATACGTTCCCTTTCACAAGTCGACTCCCCATTTTTTAGATCTCTTAAATTCAATAAATATCGTATCCTCGGGTCGATTTTAACCAACCCACCATCATTCATACTCGCCTACATCTATTCTACGTGTTTGAACTCGGCATGGAATGTTGAGTCCAAAAAAAAAAAAAAAAAAACAAACCACCAAGACAAGGGTATCCACTTGTTCCGGAATGTAGAATTGTCTTTCATATGTACAGATTTATCCATATCCATCAAAATAAACAGAGGAATGATACAACGTATGAGCTGAACATTATATATCAAAATTGAAGAGTTTGTTTGCAACAACCGATAAGCCCATAGTTGCTAAATGGATATATTTGCGATTAAAGGTCAAGAAAAATTAAGAGAATAATAAGAAAATTTTTGCTTCTTTTGACCACAACTTCAAAAATGTACCTTTATATGACCTAGTGACCATTATATCATTTAAAAGGTATCATTTTGTACTTTATGACAGAGACCGTACTTCAAAATCTTCAAAAATGGACTTATCGGTTTTTGCGAACAGAATCTTCAATTGCATATACCTAAATTGACAAAATACATGTGAAAATGAGTAACAAAATGAAGAGAGCATAATTGCATAATTGCATAATTATTCATTTCATACATATGCATAGAACAAATTGAATAAGGATGGGAATGGAAATGGAGGGACCAATTAAAAAGCAAAGCTTATATTATTATCTTACCCTCAAAAAATACATAAGAAGACGAATAATGAATTAACGAAATTGCAAACGATGGAAAATAAAATCAAAAGAGTCATTTAGTGACTGCCATAGGGAAGGCAAAGTGTTTACTGATGACACGTCCGCATTTTATTCTTGTACATGTACAGTAACAGACACTGGGGGCAACATAATTTTTGCAGAAATAAGGTAATTTGCCTGCAAGAAACGTTTTCTTTCAACTGGCAAACAAGGTTTCGCTCTTCTAACTACCTAATGTCAGAATTTCCAAAGTCTCTTTATGGTTTGAAGTTTTGTCCACTACTGCAGTCAGAGAAGTAGAATGAAACAGCATTTTGAATCAGTGCTTCATTTCAAGAAATTTCACGCCACAAAGGTTCAATCAGCAGTGCATCAAGCACAACGACAATTTAATCATGATTAATCATACTCTTTAGTGACACAACATGCATCTAAAAAGATCAATGCCCCCTCATTAACGGCATAATTGATCAATAAAGATAAACTGAAACAAGTAATTATGATCTCACATAGCCCCGCGAATGGAAACCAATAAGATATCAATAAACAACATTCCAGATACATACAATGTTCGTGTTATCCTTATAACGTAGTCGATTTTTTGTTCTCTAAATTGGTAATCAACCTGTCCCATAAAAGGCTTGTGTTGTAAATATGGGGGGTATGACATGCCCTTACGTAGCATCCGCGATTTAGTTGCCATTTTCCCCTCGTGAAGTTCAAATTTTAGAATGAACAAGTATACGGCAAAATAAAAAAAAAGTCTTCATTATGAAGCCTCATCTTTTCAAAAGCTAAATGAAAAAAAAGACACTCAAAAGCGGTCCCAAGCTAGCTAAAGACAAGACTTTTCTTTGTGATTAATGTTCTTATTTGGAACATGTACTGCCTTTCACCAATTGAATGACCGACGTGACTGTTCGTGTCCGGCTTGAGATGAATTTGAATGCTTATTGATGAAATGCATGATCCTATTTTTGATAGATTTGAATGGTACAAATTAACATTATTGATTGCTTCTATAGTGAACTCAAATGATCGGATTTTGAACTTGATTCCTGCTTGAGATCTGCGAGCGTGGAATGCGTGAAACTGAATGTTCGTCACATGAACTTGAAAGAAAAAAATATGAAATTGACCGAGAATGCCTACATATGAGATTCGATTTCCGTGCACCGTTTCAATCGTAGAATTGTATTTGTTAAACATAACCAGCCGTAACTACACGAGTCAAATGGTTATATGTCTAGAATGACAGAGAAAGTGAGAGAAAGAGAGGGAGTAAAGGAGAGAGAGAATGTGTGTGTGTTTGTGTGTGTGTGTTGTGTGTGTGTGTGTGTGTGTGTGTGTGTGTTGTATGTGTGTGTGTGTGTGTGTGTGTCTTCACTTAGTTAGACAAATAGCCCGGTATTTTTTCCCACCGCCACGATAGAAGTAAAACTTCCCGGACGACCTGTCCGCCAGCATGTATCCATATCCTTGCTTCGGCGTCCCCCATTCTGTGAAAGGTAAACATACAGCAAAGGTGAAAGGAAGGAGAAGGCGACGTTTTCAGTTTACCGCAGGCTCTTCTCCAAATATACAGTTAGTGTTCTTGGCTGTTCTTTACGTAAATGCACATGTATTATATCATATACCTTATAATATGACATTTTCATTTCATAATGCATTTCTTGCAAATTGACAGACAATACAGTTACTGTCGTGTAGTGGCGTACTCTGTTTCATCCTTTCCCTGGATAGAAAATAAATGATGATTAAATGAGAGCTTAACTGACTTTTCATTTGGAATACACCTGTCATGAAATCTAAGAACCTTTCCAATCATTATATTGACATTCTAGTGTTTCACAATGATAATGTTTGCAGAGTTCGACAAACGGTCAAAGTAGATAAATACCAAACCGGAAAGAAAAAAAACCCGTCAAGATTGGGTGGGTTGATCCATTTCACCCTTTTTCAGTCCTCACACAAAATCAGTAAGTGCACCTCTTTGTTGGCTTTGTGATGCATGGTCACAAATATATTCACAATCTTTGAAAAATAATCAAAATCTAGCTCTCATACATATCAAAAAGATGCTTTTGCTGATAAAGAGCCGAAGATGTGTGTCAATCAGCAATAACTCACTTCTCTCTTTCAGTCTTGAAAGATGCATGGTTGTCACGCTGTGGGAACAAATTTCTATGGTAATTTCTCAGGTAACTTAAAGTAGTGTAAGATTACTCTGCTGAACAAAACACATGCCTTTGTTGAAATAATGATATAGCTAAAAGTTGATATAACTCACTCATTGTAGCATCTTGATACAGCGAGCTCAGTGGAACACTGTCTCCGTCCGGTGGGTAACGGCACCGCCACTCTCCCGTGGACCCGTGGTCTGAGGCGACCCACGATGTCTGACCCGTTGGCCAGCAGCACGTGCAGTCGAGCCAGACCCCTTGGTTCCCGCATGCTGCTTTCACCCGGTCCACCAAGTCGTCGAGGAACGCTTTGCTGTACGGCAGCGGCAGACGTCCGCCGTTCGTCAAGCATTGCTGGCGAGCTTGCTCTATGGTTACGAATGAACACTGTATGGATAGGACCTCTGCAAGACATTTTGTCCGACGGACAGGAGAGAGAGAAATAAAGAAAAAGAAAGAAAGAAAGAAAGAAAGAAAGAAAGAAAGAAAGAAACGCTTGTGTGCTTATTGTAAATTTTCAGCGAAAATATCGAGAATTTATTGTTAAAGACATACATAATGGCATAACTATTTCCCGTTGATCGCAACGCATATTAAACGATATCCAATTAATCGTTTCACTTTGTCATACAATTGGATCTACACGTAGGATTCTAATGTGCAAGAATTTGCCATGCTTGACAAAAGTATCCTTCCGCCCGTTAGATACCGTTTTGATATACACTGAAAAATCCTTGACATAACTTTGACAGAATTTATGTCACGCTTGACGAGTGCATGGTTCAATGACTTAGGATAGAGGCATTTTCATAATCATTTTTGTTGCTTTGTTGCCAGTATTACCGTTGTAATTATGTTACAAATATTACGAATTTTGTTATCACTATTTCTTAGTACTGATCGATGTCTTAAGAGTTATGCGAATCTTTTCTCTTTTCGAAATTCTTTTGATTATTGCCTAGTCCTGTTAGATATCTTTAAAGTAATATGAATATTTCCGTTTTTTTAGTTCGAGTTATTTGCATCCTATTCATAATGAATACCTGGAGGGGCATCGCCATCTGCAGTTGTTTGTACTGTTGACACAATTTCTGTTGTTTTTAATAAGGTTGTTAGAGCTGTTGTTGGTGTTGTTGCTAAAGCTGTAGTTGTAGTGGCAGTGGTAGAAGTAGAAGGCCTCGTAGTAGCTGAAGTAGTGGTTGTAATAGTTGTAGTGATCGTGGTGGCTTCTGTTGGCTTGCTTGTGGCTGTTGCTGCAGCCGTTGATACTGTCTGGGATGGAGAGGTAGGGTCGGGGAAAGTTGTCGCAGTCGTAATGCGCGCGTTGCTGGATGTCTGCGGGGTTGCGGTCGAGATAACGTCAGAGTTGGTTCCCGTGGTCGGGGTCGGTCGAGAGGTTGCACTTGTTGTTGTTGTTGTTGTTGTTAGCGCTGCTGTTGATCCTGTTGCTAGAGATGCAGATGTAGTAGTAGTAGTAGGCCTCATAGTAGTAGCAGTCGAAGTGATCGTGGTCGTTTTTGTTGTTGTACCTATAACCGTTGCTGTAGCTGCCGTTGACGGTTGAAATGGAGAGGTAGAGTCGGGGAATGTTGTCGTTGTCGTATCAGGCGCGGTGCTGGGTATCTCCGTGGGTGCGACAGAGGTAACCTCGGAATTGGTTCCCGTGGTTTGCGACAGCCGAGAGGTTGCGATTGAACTCTTCGTATTGGTGTCAGACGGTGTCGGACTGTACGATGTTGTGGTCTCGGGAACTGTTACAATAGATCATTACAAGATTGCGAGATTTGGACAGCATGATGTGATCAGAAGACCCAGCCGCCCCCACCCCCTGTGCCGCCATGTTTGTAATCATAACTTCAATAATTAATATTAAGATTATTCTCATTCGGTGGATATTGAAATGCCACTATATTCTAACATAAGGAACATGATTAACACATAAACGTGCGATTCCCGCTCAATCGCTTGGATCACAATCTTCCTTACAAAATCCACAAAAAGAAGTTTGAGGGGGTGGTTTTGGAGTAGTGCTATGCCTATCATTTGTTTCAAAATAATGTAATCTTTTCTACTTATGAATTTGCTGCGTTCTTTTTCAAGAGATTTACATACCCTATTTCAATTTATCCATTTTATTTACATTTCAATTCCAAGTTTAGAAGACTTAAATCAATCACTAGTGAAAAAAAAGTTTAAAACAAACACTTTTGTCAACATATATTCTGATAAACAACAACAACAACAACAAGAAAAAAAAGGCCTCTAAGCGTTCGGCTAAATAAACAGGTGGTAATCATGCCAACAACCATAACAATGAGCAAGATAGCTTACAGTGGGGTTCTTATTTAGAATACTGGATTTCGGAATGAGGGCAACCGCCTCGCGATATACTTCAATACAGTTTATTATTTTTTCTTATTGGTAATGTTTTGCTCACTTCTGTTTCTTGTGTATTTACTCTAGATTCCAAATCATACGGATGTGCCTAGAGTCATAAGTGGAATAGAAGGGAATGATTGATTTATATTATTTATCCGCTATACCTCTCACCTGGCACGCACTCTGTAGTCCGACCTACGCCGGGTAAACTGAAAGGTGAGTCAAACTCTACTGGCATGGTCTCTTTCACCGATCCGTCGGGCATGGGAATTCCCTTACAGAAGTGTGCGGGGCCTGGGCGCCGATGTAGTCGCGCAGTTGAGCTGGCGGCCAGCGTGACTGCACGAGATAATAATTACGAGGAAGCCTGAAGCCGGTAAGCCGGTAACAATATGCTTATAGACCGGGAGCCCAGAAGATTTATTCAGCTGAAAAGGGTCACACTTTTTGATGGTCTCATTATATTAGGATATGGCCAAGGGTCAATAAAATTAATTGCTGGCAAGTCACATCCTGTACCCTAAGCCTAGGGGCCAGAAAAAGGGCCCCCAAAATGCATTTATTCAGCCGAAGGGGGTCACGGACAAAAGTTGGTGGATGTTGTTCCTTTGGGTGTACTTACCATGAAACGAGCGATGCCAGCTATTTTATCCTGTACGGGGCCCCAGACAGTAGCCCCAAAGGGCCCCACCAATATGGTCATATTCAGCTGAAAAGGGTCACGGCTAATTTCTTTTACAATGGAAGTAGTACCCATCAGAGATTTCCAAAACACCAATGCCAACTGATTTATCATGTACGGGGCCCCAGACAGTAGCCCCAAAGTGCCCCACCCCCTACATACACCACACACACACACACACACATTGATTTTATTCAGCTGAAAAGGGTCACAGCTAATTTCTTTTGCAATGGAAGTAGTACCCATCAGAGATATCCAAAACACCAAAGCCAGTTATTTCATTCTGTACGGGGTCCCAGACAGTAGCTCAAATGTGCCCCCCCCCCCCTACACACACACAAACACACACACACAAACGAACCTTCGGAATATTGAACCTTCGGAATAGCGAGCAGCACCCGTGCAGACACACTTGCGCTCGCGCGCGCACACAAATACACGCACACACACACACACACACACACATCATTCCAGAGCTCTCTTTAGGGCTTTTTACATTTGCAAATTTTTGCTTAGTCCCGTACCAACGGTGGGGCTAAGGGGGGGGGGGGGGGCTTAGCCCCACCGTTGGTACCGGACTTTCCTTAGCCCACTTTCTGTTTACACTTATTTTTGTCAAAGTGGGCTAGCCCCACCGATAGTCCCGTACGATCTGGCCCTGCAAATTAGCAGGGTAAGCACCGCAATTGCGGTGCCAAGGAAGCGAGTGTAAACAGAACGAAAAAAATAATCCGGGGCTTAGCGACGGAGACGAAGTCCGACCCCCACTGACCAATCAGAAACGAGGTAATCAAGTGCTGCCGGTGCGTGCGTGTACGTGTACAGTACACAGCGTAATCATGAATATCCATGTGGTTTGGAAAGTACCGGACTAAGAAATACGAGTGTAAAAAGGTCAATTTTCTCCTTAGCCCTGGACAAGAGCTTAGTACGGGACTAATTGGCGAGTGTAAAAAGCTGAAAAAAAATGGTACAGGACTAACGATAGTCCTGGGTCACAGAAAGTACGGGGTTAAGAAATACAAGTGTAAAAAGGGCTAAAGTGGGCCAGCCCCACCGATATTCCCGTACTATCTGGCCCTGCAAAATAGAAGGGTTAGCACCGCAATGGCGATGCTAACCCCGCAATTGCGGTGCCAAGCAAGCGAGTGTAAACAGAACGAAAAAATAATCCGGGGCTAAGCGACGGAGAAGAAGTCCGACCCCCACTGACCAATCAGAAACGAGGTAATCAAGTGCTGCCGGTGCGAGCGTGTACTTGTACAGTGCACAGCGTAATCATGAATATTCATGTGGTTTGGAAAGTACGGGGCTAAGAAATACGAGTGTAAAAAGGTCAGTTTTCTCCTTAGCCCAGGACAAGAGCTTAGTACGGGATTTATTGGCGAGGGTAAAAAGCTGAAAAAATTGGTACGGGACTAACGATATTCCTGGGTAAGAGAAAGTACGGGGTTAAGAAACACAAGTGTAAAAAGGGCTTTTCAGTGGCCCTAAATCAAAAGTTATAGGCTTGCTGTTCAAAGGAAGTTATTAATGCATGGGTTAAAGAACAAAATGTTAGCTTCACGCTTTTGATCTTTAAGTCTATGTGTACCACGGGGTGTTATCCCCCTGTATTCCGTAAAAAGGGAAGCATGGACATTTTTTGTAAACATTTATTTTATCCAAACCATGTAACTTTATATAAGCATTTGCGCAATCAAAACCAATGTAGCAAAATTGTAGGGGTAGTCGCAGACATTGGTGTTTTGTCAATCATAATGACAAAATGTATGGCTACTTTTTTTTTTTGCCAATTTCCACTGCTTAAAACAAATCTGTTTGGTCATGGTTCTGCGGTTGAGCAAAATATGCTGATACGCGGCGAAAATGGCAAGCTCACGACTGACCCCCTATTCAGACGCATGCCATTTTGTACCAAAACTCGATACAGAAACGACGTATAAAGAATCATCGTATAGCCGACAGACCGTTCAGACACTAATTTCGACCGTTCTGGGAAACGTCGTATAGATGTGCAGTTTCCCAGTGCGCTGCGCATGCTGTTATAGTCACGAGTGACAGCTGTGGGGTCACCTTTCGTGCGCGCTCTCATTAAGCCCCGCCCAGTTATACCGTTCTATGGTCGCCATACGTTCAGACGTACACGGACTACTGATTCGTTATCGAGATCAAGTTCGAAACGATACTCGCTATACGTCGTTTCGCTATACGAAGTTTCGTTAGCGTTCACACGTATAAATTCATCGTATAGCTGTACCGTTTTGATGTAGCAATACCGTTCTAGTATTTTCGTCTGAATGTCCTGTGAGTCGCATATACGAACGTGGCACACAAAGGATGAATTGCTCTCATACCGCAACGTTTCAGTCTTTTGTATCAATACAAGTACAGCGAGTAATTATGTGGACAACTCACCAACCAGAGCCATAAGAATGAACGGCAATTCCATGGTAGCGTTGCTGAGTGATTCTGACGGCGTACTGAGTAAAGGCTGCAAAATGAACAAAATAACTTCATCTTCTAAAGAGCACTTCAGATGATTTTCAGACTTTTGTACTTGAGCGTCTGTACAGGTTAAACTTGGTACAGAAGATACAGAATTCGTGTTGATTGGAATAAGGTATACGAATACTTTTAAGCTACATAACAAGTCGCAATGAACGAGGATGATGGCATAGCAGTCTCACATAGGATATAATCATCTCTGATTGAGTGCTTATGGAATCAGAATAAACGGGGGAAAATATGTACAAATTCTACACAAGTGAATTGGTTAGACAGGTTAATTATAATAGCTAAAATGCTATATTACAGATCCATGTCAGTCTTCTATGTCGTCATCCAATGTTTACTGTTTATAGTGTGATATGTTTTGGGTTTTTCAGAGTATCTGTTTGTCTGCTGAAGGACCACAATCCTCGGAGTAAGCTTATTCTCGAGATTAAAGGGAACGCAAACCCAAAGAGTAATGTGCATTGAGTGAAAGCAGTCACATTAGTAGTACATATCAGTGAAAGTTTGAGGAAAATCGGGCAATCGATGCAAAAGTTAGGAATTTTTAAAGTTTTGGTGTTGAAACTGCTGAGTAAGGAGACTACTAGAGGTTATGATGTATGAGTAGACTATAAAGAAAATATAAAGAGAATTCAATTAAAAATTCATTTTTCATGGAAATTATACGTTCCATCAACTTGATTCTGACATATGTTAGGCGTATAGCACTTATTCCCCCTGCTTTCTGAAAGCGGTTAGTCTAGTACTCTTTCATTTTGCTAGAAAAGTGAATTTTTATGGAATTCCTTGTACATTTTCTTTATTCTGTTGTCCATCCATACGTCTTAACCTCTAACAGTCTCCTCATTCAGCGGTTCCAACATCAAAACTTTACAAATTCATAACTTTTGCATCAATTGTCCCATTTTCCTCAAACTTTCACTGATGTGTTCTTAAAATGTAAATGCTTTTACGCAATCCACATTACTTTTTGGGTTTGACTTCCCTTTAAGGATATGGCAGAGACCGTACTTCAAAATCGTCAAAAATTGACTTATCGGTTTTTGCAAACAAACTCTTCATATCCATGTGCAGATGTAGTGCATCTCAGGATATCGCTCTAGCAATACAATTTGTGATATGAACGTACTTTACAAGAGAAAGAACATTTTTTTTTTTAAGTTGATTGTGGGGGGGGGGGGGGGGAGACCTAGAATTCTTGCGGTAAACTCATCTGCATGACAGCTTGTTGACCACTTATGTTACAATACTACGTTTCTTTTCTTTTTTGTATGGAATAATTTTTATACTTTAAATCAGCACAAACACTCCATTCATAGTTATACTCATTGTACTTCATTACATACCGTGTCTAAGGTAGTATTGGACGTTGTATCATCATGCATTATACTCGATATTCAAACTGTCTATACCACGCAACACATTAAATCAAATGAAATAAAATTGCTTACTTGTTTCCTGCAGATCCTGATGGGAGTAACTCAACGATTTCCAACAGAGAACTGCGGTGATGGCATGGACAAGCAAGCTAACTGCGACAGGGGAAATTCCCGCAAGCTGTTCCCAATTAACACACTAGTTGTCTGCAAAAGTTTGCAGGAAAAAAAAAACAAAGTTTACTTCAACGACTGTTGATTAGAAGAAACAGAAAAAGGCTACCAAAGTAACATTGCAATAAGTTCAACTCTTTATAATTATGACTCCCGGCACGATCTTATCACAATGTTTATCTGTAACGGCTCAATCTATAAGAGATGAGGTCCCTATAACATTCACGCTTCCTAGAGCTGTACGGGGCCAAAGACACACAGCGTAGATTATGAACAATTGTTTGGCGCCAAATTGTCATCTTACGAAGCATACCTCCTGTATGCAAAACGGGATGCGCGCTCGTTTTGCGTTCGCGAGGGTACGTACCTACAAATCTGATGCACAACAGTGTATTCGTGTATGTACTATGTACCTTTGTCATATCGTGACAAATAATGAAAGTAATGGTGTAGAATGCTAGATGGGAAGTGATCATACCCCACAAGACCAAAAAAGAAAAAAAAATAATCAGACAGGGATTTTTAGTTGAGGACAGATCCTGAAAGAGCAGATTTTAACCTCTAAACTTATGTATTACTCAAGTCAAATGGACTTTCCCAACTTATGTAGATATTGGAGAACAAATAACACACACACACACTCACACACACACACACACATTCTGGTAAAGTGTGAGAAAATAGGCTCTAAAATATAGGGTCTATTTAACGGATAACCTTACCCCCCCCCCAAAAAAAAAAAAAATGGATGTTAAACTCTGCAAAATAAACAAAGGATTATCAAATAAAGCTGAAATTGATAATGCTTTATAAACATATTCCATTCATGAGTGACGCCAACTTTCAAAGCAGTAGCGTTATCCTTT